>NC_058133.1:155404070-155444115 GCF_016433145.1 Gracilinanus agilis | reverse complement strand
ATTATATCATATTATATCATATTATATCATATTATATCATATTATATCATATTATATCATATTATATCATATTATATATAATTTGTATAATATATACATATATCATATATTGTATTATATATATCATCAGTTAATATATTAAGAAATGTGACAGACAATATGTAAAAGAAAAAAATCTTAAAAAAATTTTTAAGAATCAGAATGTTTCCTTAATTAAATCCTTAGGATAGATGAAGAAGTTGTAAATACTGTACATTAAAAAAAAACAGGTGGGTGGGGGGAGGACCACTGACTTCTCCCTGAAAGACTTTGCAAAGGAGGTTTATTGGATGCAGGGAGCTAAATCATAGATAAGACATCAGCCTGAATTATCAAACATGTTTACCAATTTTAAGTAAACCATTATCTGGTTTCAAGAGTCTCTTTGAACGGTAAATTATGTACCACTTTTGTGCAATGTCTAATTCTCAACAATAGTTAAGCACTTAGGCTTTAACATACACATTTACTTTGCAATTTCACATGGCTATTTATATCAGGGTGGAATGCAGGCAGAGAGCCATAACAGCAGTCTGATTAATCCTTCCATGTTGCTTTTCTTGGTGGGAATATCAATGGTGGAATGAGGTAAAGAAGGATAACTGGATCTTGAGGTAGGCTTTTTTTCCCCCAAAGCTAGCATCTTTTAAATGCGTTCTGAATTTTTCCCCCCTTTAGGCCACTGGCTAAATAATGCAAATAGATCTGCAGACAAGGGCCAGGAATGTGGCCTCTGTCAAGATGCACATACTTGCTCTACTCATGTTTTCTCTCTTCATACTTGCAGAAGATGGTGGAATTAGCTCATCTGTCCCATTGAAGGATAAAAACCACATCACTGGCACCATCATTCTCCATAACTCCAACCACATACATACACAGCATCTCAAAGTTGTCATTAATCCTTGGTTATTTTTTTATATATTTATATAAAATTTAAATAATAGTTAATTCTTCAGATGAGCAACAAAAATGCTTGAGACCTGTGCTCTCATTAGTGACTGCTTCATCTGGACCAGTGATTCCCAAAGTGGGCGCTACCGCCCCCTGGTGGGTGCTGCAGAGATCCAGGGAGGCTTCGATGGCCACCCTTTTTTTGTATTGCATTCTATTCTGAGTTCAATAAATAGTTTCATAATTTCCAGGAGGTGCTAAGTAATATTTTGTCTGGAAAGGGGGCAGGAGGCTGAAAAAAGTTTGGGAACCACTGATCTGGACCATTACTTTATTTTATTTATTTATTTATTATTATTGGTGGTGGTGGTAGTAGTAGTAGTAGTAGTAGTAGTAGTAGTAGTAGTAGTAGTAGTAGAAGTAGTAGTATTGTTGTTGTAGTTGTTATTAGCAATAGTATTATTGTTGTTGTTGTTGTTGTTAGTAGTAGTAGTAGTAGTAGTATTGTTGTTGTTGTTGTTGTTGTTGTTACCATGATTTTAGATAGGCCTTGGCTCACACTTCCCTTCCGATCCCAAATCACTGCTTGTGGTATCTCAGTCACATGCATCCTTTAGTCTAATAATGTAGAATCAAACAAAAATAAAATCTTGTTTTCTCTTCATGAAAATAAGAGGTGAGAATTTGGTAGGGG
The DNA here is from genome assembly GCF_016433145.1 of Gracilinanus agilis. Lineage (NCBI taxonomy): Eukaryota > Metazoa > Chordata > Mammalia > Didelphimorphia > Didelphidae > Gracilinanus > Gracilinanus agilis. Next base: position 155,442,488 of record NC_058133.1, on the reverse strand, counting down.
AAAATTTACTGAAATAAACGAATGAATTCCTTTTTTTTTCCTTCTTATAAGTTGTTGGAGAGACATGTAGGTAGCTCAGAGGATTCAGAGCCAGGTTAGGAGATGGGAAATCCTGGGTTCGGATCTGGTCTCAGACACTTCCTAGATGTGTGACCCTGGACAAGTCATTTAACCTCCACTGTCTAAGCCTTTATCATTCTTTTCTCTTAGATCCAACAAACAGTATTGATTCTAAGACAGGAAGTAAGGGGAGGGGATTGTTTTTGTTTTATAAGGAGGGGAGTTTAGGTGGGAAAAGCAAGCTCTTGCAATTTGTAGTCAATGACAGAGGTGTCAAATGCTTAAAGCATCTACCTGTTAGGGTTACTGTGAGAATCAAATGAGATTATTGTAAATTACTTAATATGGTGCCCGGAATACAGCAAGTGCTTAATAAATGATTTCTTCCTTCCTGTGCAGGACCCCTCTTATCTTAAAAAAAAAAAAACTCAGCCCTCAACCTAGAGCAAAACCAGTTTTCTCCCAAGGGATTGCTGCCCCTCTCTTAAGCTCTCTTTTTTTTAATTAATGTACATATTTGTTTGTTACATTATCTCTCTCCCTCCCCTTCCCACCTTAGAGAAGGCATCATTTGACAACAAAAATGATACACGTGTTTTTACATATGTGTATCTTTTTGTCAAATAAATGTCTGGCTTATTTCTATTTATCAGTACTTTCTCTGGCGATGGACATACAAAAGTCATTCTTCAAACAATATTTCTGTTGTTTAAATGATTTTCTTTTGGTTCTGTTCGTTTCACTCTTTGTAGCTTCATGAAGATCTTCCCTTTTTTTAAATTAATCTGTTATTTCTTATGATGCAGTAGTATTCAATCACAGTCATTTCCAAATGGATGGGCATTCCTTCAATTTCCAATTCTCTGCTACCACAAAAAGGAGAGCTCTAAATACTTTTAAACATATAGGTTCTTTTCCTTTTTTCCCTGATCACCCTAGGAAGCATACTCATCCATGGTATTGCTAGGTCAAAAGATATCTAATTTTATAACTTTTGACATAATTCCAGATTGGTCTCCAAAATGATTATATTAGTGCACAGTTCTATCAGTAATATATTAGGGTTCCCATTTTTTCACATTCCCTTCAACATTTCTCATTTTGCCTTTTTTATCATTTTAGCCAATCTGATAGAATAGATGTGAGATGGTATCTCAGTGTTGTTTTGATTTGCATTTCTCAAATCAATAATGATTTAAGAAATTTTTCATATGTTCATATATAGATTTGATTTTTTCATTCCCAAACTGTTAATATCTTTTGACCATTTATTAATTGGGCAATGACTGATATTCTTATTTGACAAAGTTCTCTATACATTTTAGATATGAAATCTCCATTTGAGAAATATAAAATCATATTCTTTCTATAAAATTCTAATTCAATCTATAAATTCCTCCCAATTTTCTGTTTTCTCTAATTTTCTACTTCCTTTCTCTTAATCTCAAACTTTGAATTTATAAATCAATATTGTGGGTTTTAAAATATTGTGGCCAGGGAAACAGCATCCCCCAGTGTATAGCAAGGGTCACGCCCCCTAACTTCCTGGCATGGGATTAGTCTTGAATTGGACCAATCCCCGGCTAGGGAGGGACTAGACCTCCTACTTCCAGGTGTGGGATTGGTCTATATAAGGACCAATCCTGCGCCAAGGAGGGAACTTTGAATTTGAGAAGATTGGGGGGGGGCACTAGAGCTCTGTTTTTTTTTCCTTTTAAATAAAGTTTTAGTTAGATCATAGAGTTTGTTTTCCTTTATTCATTAAATGGTCCTTTAGCAAGTGATATTTTAAAAAAAAACACCTATAAACATAAAAACCAGAAAAAGAGAGCTATTTAATGGGACTCATAGCCAAGGTCATCTCTCTTCCACCTTCCTATGCCTTTTTTTCAGCAACTTGAAGGAGAGCCACACCAGAAGACAGGAGGTTGAGTTTAATTTTGGCCTCACATCCTTCCTAACTGTGTAACCCTGGCAAGTCACTGAATCCCAATTGCCTAGCCTTTACCACTCTTATGCAGTGGAATCAATACTTAGTATAGAGTCTAAAACAGAAGGTAAAGGTTTAAAAAATATTAGGAAAGACATTTCTCAAGAATGATGCTCTGAAGAAAAGGGAAAGAACAAGGCAATTGGCTTGACTTTCACCAACTGCCACCACTGCCAACTGGAGGATGGATCAGATATTTGTAGTGTTTGGTGTAGCACCTGGAACAAAGGAGGCATTATTAAATATTTATTACTATTATTACTGCTTCAGTCTATACCTACCCAGTCAGGTGCTCCTGCTCACTACTATGTATGTGCTCATCCACTTGTGTCTCCTTTCCTCCTCTCTAATACCAAAATAATTCAAGTTGGAACTCTTGCTTTCAGGTCCCTGGAACCCAAAACAAACAGCTCTTCTGAGCCACACAGTCTAGGAACAGTCTAGCCCAAAGACCTTGTATTCTTCTGGGAAACTTTCCAAAGTCTCTGTGACTCAGGAACTCAGCAACACAGGATTCCATCCATCTAACTGGATTCATCCAGCTGCCTCAATGATGGAAGCACAGCTCATTGTGCTCTGCTAAACCACAGAATTTTCTTAGCACCCAGGTGGGTTGTCTTCTTTGTTATTGTGAACACAGCTAAGCAGACATGGATAAAATGCAAAATATACACCAGGCTCGCCTATAAACTCTTTAGTCACCTATCTGTGACCCAGGAAAGGTGTGAGACTACTTGAACAGAATTTCTTTTTCATTTCCATAATAGAATATATTAACCATTCAGATTAAAGTATGTTTAAAAGCCACCAGAATTATGTTACTTTGAAGAATGAACAATGGAAAGAGAAAGCAAAGACCTGTCCTCCTCTCAGAAGAACTGAGTGAAAGCTGACCCAAATTTAGCAGCCTCATGTCCATGGTGGGAGTATTTTGTTAATTCAGCCATAAGCCAAAAAAAGAAAGAAAGAAATAGGATAAAGTATTTCAAGGAAAACCACAAAAGCAAGTGACATGGATTTTGAAAGAAAATGGAACAAAGCAGCAACTAAATACTCAGCATCTGAAAAGCTAAAAAAAAGTAATTTTATACCCAATAAGCATCAATCACTAACTGACAAATTTTTTTAAGTAGGAGCACTTTAAAAAAAAGTAGAAAGTAGAACATTTCATTAACAAATATTAGCAAAGTCTAGACCAGAGGATTAAGACTGAAAGATAGCTCAGAGGTCATCTAGTTGTACTCCCTTGGACACCAGTAAGATTCTGGACAAGTATGCCTCAGTTTCTTCAACTGTAAAATGAGGATCATAATAGCGCCTACTTCCCAAGATTCTTGAGAGGCTCAAGTAAGATAATATTTGTAAAGTATTTATTTAGTTCAGTGTCTGTGAAAACAGTAGGAAGATGCTTAATAAATAAAATGTGTTGCCTTCCCCATTCCATCCCTCAAAGATGAGGAACCTCTAGGTCTAGGACCTGGATGCTTACATTGCCCAAGGTCTCAGAGATCATCAAGATTAAGGCTGAGTGTGGACCCAGGTACTCACAATTCTACAGTCAATGTTCTTTATTTCCCATTTATGCAAACCTTTCTCCTATGGATTGCTTAAGGAGCATGTTCTTAAAATACAAGTAACAAAATAGATTCCTGCAGCATCTAAAATCAGTCAGTAAAGGAAGTATGCAGAAAGGATTCTCAATTACTTATTGAACTTCATTCAATTATTTTCTCACTAGACATTTCCCAACCCAGAACTATTTTTTTTAAAAAAAGCTAAAAATTACAGACATCATATGGATATTTTAAAGTCCTGGGTTTTTGCTGGTAAGTGTAAATATTTATGCAGCAATACAAAGCATAATGAATTAAACTGATTAAAGACTAAAATGTAAGGATTAAGCTCAATTAAATTTCAACATTTCCCTATCAATTTATACTACGGAGAACTCTCTTAATTAATTCTAACAATGCTTTGATGCAAAATAATAATAAACCAGTCTGATCTATGTACCTTTATAATATAAATGATCGCTACTAATAAAATAACTCCAAATTCTATTTAAAAGCACACACTTTCTCACCTACTTCCTATAGAAAGGTTGAGGGTGGAAACATCTATAACATATAGAAGGGAAAAGGCTAGATAGAAACAGAGATATTGAGAACTAGAAAAGTGATCAAATATGAATCAAGCTGATTCAAGCAAATGGAGAAAAAAATTGGACTTTCCCTTTTATTTCATTAAGCCATAAAAAATTACATTATGATTAACTCTTGAGATGGATAAATAGAAAACTTGCACAGAGCAACTGAGTTTTGGCCCTACCTGGATCCTCTTAAAATTTTTAACCTAATTATACTGCCAAGATTCTATGCTTTCAAAATAGAAAAAAAAACGAAGTAGAATTAATTTTTTTAAAGATACTATACTTTCTTACAAGTTCACCAAATCCTCACTGCATTATCTTCCAATGTCATTAATAGAGCAGAATCATATTTTGAAAAGGGCCTTGAAGGTTAGCCTATCTCTTAATCCTTCATTTCCTTCAAAGCTCAGGTCAAATACTAAGTAATGAAAAGACCTGCAATATTAGAGATGCTCAGCTGGATTGCTCATGGCACCTGTCCAACACATACTACCTTCTGCCCAACTGGTAGTATCCCCCATGACCCTTAGGCATTTATTTTCGGGGGGGGGGTTGGCCTATTTACTCTTAATAATGGGTAGTTAGATGGTGCAATGGATAAGAGTGCTGGGTCTAGAATAAAGAAACTTCATCTTCCCGAATTCAAATCTGGCCTCAGACACTTACTAGCTGTAGGATCTTGGCCAAGTCACTTAACTGTTTGCCTCAGTTTCCTCATCTATCAAATGAGCCGGAGAAGGAATTAACAAACCACTCATGTATTTCTTCGAGGAAAGCTCAAAATGGGATCATGAAGCGTTGGACACAACTGAGCCACAACCATCACGCTAATAATGAATGATGAAGCCGCTGAGGGTGGGTATCGTTTTGTCTTCATTAGTGCCTAGCATAAGGCCTGGCTTGTTGATTGGTTGGCTCCTTATTTATTTATACATTTATTTTATTTTTACAATTTTGAACCAAGTTAAACAATAATCCCAATGGATTCTATTTAGTACCCCTACCCTTTGCCAATTCCTGACCAAAAAAAAAAAAATACAAAACACAGTGTGCTGTATGTTTATCCAAAGAAGACGTGAATGGTGGCCAAGTGGCAGTGAAGAACCACAGAGGGGAAACAGGAGACCAGACAGACACAGGAGATGGCCCGGGGACGTATCCTTTTATTCCTGCTCCTCTCAAGTTTCCTATACATTCAAGATCAAAATACTCTAAATACAAAAGAAACCGTGTTGAATTATGCCCAGGATCTGTTCTCGCCTCAATTCAAGCTACAGTTCATCTGGCATAGCAAAAGGATGGGGCTGACCCTCACGGACTTGTGGGGCCACTCAAAAGCCCCAAGGACCCTCTGCAGGTATGCAGACCCCTCCTCTGCTCTGATTATTACTCCATTTTGCTAATTCTTTCTGTTGGCCCTAGTTTTACTTGCTTCCTCAAATCCTGCCTCGCTGCTGCATAATATTCAGAAAAACCTGGGTAAAGAGCTAGACCTGGAATCAGAAAGACTTTTACATCAAATGCAGCCACAGACACTACCTATCTGACCCAGGGGCAAGTCACTTAATTGCTATCTAATTTAATTTATTAATTCAATTAATATTCCCTTTTATTACAATTAGTTTAATAGTTAATTCATTCATTACATTAATTAATGTTTGATTTATTCATCTTTACTTATTTTGTTTCTCCCACTGTAAAATGGGGATATTATGCCATATGATTTATTCAAACTTGCTTCATTCCCTTCAAAAGAAGACATCAGCCTGCTAAGAAACCTGGTCAACAAGACTTCTTGGTTGCTACAGAATATTCCTAGCAATTGCATTTTTAGCTATGCTCCTTGGCATTGTTTTCCATCAGAATCAAATGCTTTCCACTCTCATCTCCACTTACTCTGTCCTTATAAGCAGTTTCATCAATTTCATTTTTTTAAATTTACTTATTTGTTAAATTAACATTCCCAGGTATCTCCTTTCCTACCACCCCTCTCTCTCCACTAGAGAAGGCATCATTTGACAAAAAGATAAATGTAAAACAATTCTGGCTTGTTTCTATTTATCAGTCTTTATCTCGAGGTGGATATACAAAAGTTATTTTTCAAATAATATTTCTGTCACCATATATAATGTTCTTTTGGTCCTGCTCATTTCAACTATAATTTCATATAGATCTTTCCATGTTGTTTTAAAATTAACCTGTTTATTTCTCAATCTCATCAACTGCATTTTAAAACAAACCTAAAATTTGGTAGGGAAGAAGAAAGAAGTAAAAAAAATATACTTCTTACCAATAAGAAATTTGGAAAACTTATGAAGGATCTGTGAAGGAAAGGCCTGCATTTTATCTTCGTTAGAACTCAAGAAAATTGCAAAGATCATCTGATCCAACCCACTATTTAGAAGAGGAGACTGGATCCAGAGGAAAATAACCTTAGAACTAGAACAGAAGATAGCCAGGACTAGGGCTTGAGTGTTTTATTTAGGAATTTACTAGTCTTTCTACTATAAAGTGAAAACATTGGTTACTGGCTCCCTATTATTATTATATTGTCTAGTCTAAATCCTAAATTTAGCTCATGTTAAGGTCTTCCATATAATCCATATCACCAGGAATACTAGATTTTTTCCTCCCTTATAATCGAATTTCACAAAAATTCCTTTAGAATTCTTCACTACAAAACCACAATAAAATAAAATAAAATAGTCAGTAAGCTCCACTATAAAAGAGTACTACTTCCTCATTAATGAAATGAAGAAAAGGAAAATTTGTTATCAAATAAATACTGAGAATCTTAATAGAGAGGGTATGAGAGCACTATAAAGAGATAAGTGATTTAATTCTACAAGCGCTTATGTTGTAGAAAATACAATTAAACATTAAGGATAAGATATGAGGGATTTAAAGGAATTTCCTTGTACATATATGGAAACAAAGAAGATATTAAACTGATATATTGTTAAAAGTTAAGAGTAGCTTACTATTCTGCACATCTTTAATTATAATTAGTATGTTCATCATTCTTACAAACTTGGTATTGTGTATTCATTGCATTTGAGTACAGAACTCTAAAAAAAGAAAGCAAGAAAATCCAAACTATCAACATCTTTAGAGTTCTTTTTAATAATCTTCCAGAGCTCTAAGTGAAGCTATCACCCCCAAATGATAATAGCTAAAGTATAATCAAATAGAATTGAGTAGGAGGACTTAGCAAAATAAAAGGCAACACTTTATCTATTGTAAGATAGAAAAATATAATATTAACACTCAAAGGTCATCTAGTCCAACCCCCCTCATTTTGTGGATGAGGGAACAGCCGAGGAGAAACTAATATTTTTATATACTTAATGGTCCTCCTCCTATGCCAATCAGGAAAGATAATGGCATTCTGAGTGCCTTTTCTCACCCCACCCCCCCAAGAAGAAAAAAAAATTCTTGAAGTTACCAAGTGAGACAGGATAAGCAACAATAAATATAAAACAACAATAGATCAACAACCACTTAAAATTAGTTATTACTTCCAGGTTTTTTCACTCATTCATACTATTCCTACTTAATCCCAATTCTGTCTGCCCAATAGACACAAGACTTAGACTGATGCAAGCAAGCCTCAATATTGGTGAAAAAAACTGATTTAGCAAGGTAGAATACCATGGCCTGCTCTGACCAAAGAAGGCAATGAATGTTGCTGGACAAGAAGGAGTCCAGCCGAAAGGGCCAAAGCAAATGGTTGTCCTTTCCAGCTAGAAAAACATGGCGAAAACCTATTTGGCAGTAGAAGATCAGGGCCGTCTAGGAAAGAAAGTATCTTTCTTAGAATTCACCAGCACGTCTTTTAATTAGGATTTGACATTATTTCTTTTCCTGTATATTCCTAGTCTAATGTTCTCATTTTCTACAAGTCTTTTGTCATATTTCTGCTATTTTTTTAAACTGGCACTAATACACGGCTCTCTGGTTGGTCTCTCTAGAGTGATGTGATTCATGGGAGAAAAGAGAAATAAAGATCTTCAAAGTGATCATATATTTAAGTGATATAGGAAGAAATCTTTTAAAATCCCAATATGGAAAAACTGTAGGCAGATAACAAATAGGGTCAAGTATAAATCCTGAGAGATTCAGGTGGGTTCCTATCCATTTCCCTTTAAGATGTTTTCATGTAAAAACCAGAACTATGCAGTATAGTCCAGTTTTAACATTTAAGTGCCAATCAGTCCTTTGGAAGATAACATTCTGAATCCACTGGGTAATGCTGATAATGAAGAGTCCACATCCTCCTTGAAGCACCATGATCCTGTAATAAATTGTTTTTCAATTTTAACAAACCAAAGTACTTGTTTTCTATTTAAACTAAATACAACAGAGGCAAGAGGAAACAATCTACTAGAAGAAAGAAGGGAGGAAGAGAATATAATTACTCTGTCTCCTCATTTCTGTCTGGCCCAGTGATAGAAAGAGGAATATTTAGCACATTTACAGACGCTTACTTCTTGAATTAAAATGGGAAACTGCCAGAACAAAGTCACAGTCATGGAATAATTAGCAGTGAAGACCGTTTTACTTCACAACACACCAGATACAATTACTTTCAGTCCATCTTTAGAGGCAAAAACATTTGAACTGGCAGATTTGAGGAAGACCACCTGCTGCTTGTTTAAAAAAAAATTCTTAATTTTGGGGCATGATCATAGCAACCAGAAATGTACAAATCCAAAAAAACAAGCAGAGTTGACGAAAAAAGATTAAGCATGTGAATCTCAAAACAACTCACGTGCAGAATCTAAAATAGATAGAGGGGACTGTGTCCAAAGAAGGGACTTTAACTAAGGTGGAAAGGAGAAGAGATGATAGGAACCGAGAAGCTTTGCTTATGAATGTGGTATATTTATATAGGAATCCTAGTAGGAAGGGAAAAATACACTACAAACTGAAGTGAGCTAGCCAAAAATAATTATTTAAGCTGCAGACCCAGGAAGACAGAATTCTAGACTTTTGGGTTAATTACCAGCACACTCTGTCCATTAAACTTTTCTGCCTCCTTCCCATAATTTTTTTAAAACTGTATCCACTGACCATCTAGCTGTTCCCTCTTCCCATAAATTTCTAATAAATTAGACAGTGGCCTTCTCTATTAATCTAGTCGTGAACCAGATAAAGACGGGCACCTGTTGATGTTGCACATATTGATTGTCCCAATGGAAAAATAAGTAGGTCAACTGATGAGGAAAACTCTTCTTTGTCAGTTCGAATCTAACCTCAGACTCTTCAAGTCACTTAACTCTGTTTGCCTAAGTTTTTTTCATTTTTAAAGTGAGCTGGAGAAGAAGATGACAAACCACTCTAGTATCCTTGCCAAGAAAATTCCAAATAGAGTCACCAAGAATTGTACACCATTAACAATGATTGGGGGAAAAAAAGATTAGGAAGCAACTGATCTCAGCGATGGAGATAGAAGCAAACTTCTTTCTGGTGGTCATCGAGTCTAAGTTATCCATGTAGCCAGCTGGCCCAGTGGATGATGTGCAGAAGACTGGAGTCAAGAAGAGCTGAATTCAAATTCGACATCAGATACTTAATAGCTGTATGGTGGTAGGCAAGTCACTTGCCTTTGTCTACTTCAGTTTCCTCCACTATAATAGAGATAAATAAGAACTAACCTCTCAGGGTTGGAATATGAGAAAGTAATTGTAATGCATTTATCAAGTGTCTTGCACATAGCAAGACATATAAATGTTTTTTGTTATTATACAAATAAGGAAAAAGTGATGATTTGGATGATAATTTTACAGAGGGAGAAAAATTAAAGCCCAGAATAGTTAAGGGATTTGTCTGAGGCAACATAAATTGTAGCCAGAAGAGATAGAAACTGAATTTGAGTTCTCTGACTCCAAATTCAATTTTCTTTCCGTTGCTTTATATCGTTTCCTTAGTTTCTATCAAAATAGTATTGCTCAAAACTGATGAAAAGATGAAATGATCATAGAAAATGGTACCTTCTTAATTTCACTAATTTGAACAAATTTATTTTAAAGAATATACATATTCCAAAAACTCATAAATTCCCATATATTTTTGAAAAAAAGATCAAGGTGCCTTCTCAAACTTAACATTAGAATTGTACTTGCTTTTGCTCTTTTTAGCCATTATTTCTGGCCTACTTGGTTTAACTCTATTGAGGGTAATATGAAAAAAATACATAAATTCTGCTAGGGAAAGATAAATGAAAGGGTAAAGCTTGGACACTAGAGTAGATTCATATCATACCAAATTAGAACAGAATCAAAATACTCATCTGGGCATCATCATGATGGTACATTGAAAGGAATAATAAACTCAGTGTCCAAAGGACAGAGCCTCTCGTCCCCAGGACAGCACTAACTAGCGCTATGGCCTTGGCCAATAATTTAGTTTATCCAGTCCTTGGTTTATAATCAGATATAAAAAGAGGTCAGACTAGATGAAATCTAATAATAGATAAAATCTAATATGTTGACTATTCAATGAAACATCACTAAACAGTTATGATGCTAAAATATCTTGACATTTATTAATATCTTTGTAAAATATAACAACCATTCAGTTCAGGATACTTTTTTTCTTATCAACTATAGTTCCTCCTATGTAATGTACCATGTTCAGAGGCTAAGAATCTGGGTTCAAATCATCTCTGCCCCTTGGTTAAGTCACTTAAACCAATCTGAGCCTCAGTTTCCTCATGTATAAGATGAAGGGGTTGGAATAGATTTCATCTAAAACCTGTCCTAGCCTAAAATATGCCAAGAGACAACACAAGTAGCCAAGTACTGTGGTTAAATATTAAAGAGGCATATTCACTGAATTCTAAGAATTAGGATGTTACAGAAGCTTCTCCAGTAGTTTCATTTATTTAAAAAGCATTTAGGACCTTATCCAATAAAAAGGTTCTAAATACACCCTTAGATATGAGAGAAAAAGCCAAAAAAAAAATCTGAAGCTATAGTTTTTCCTGTTTTAATGGAGTCTGAGGTTGAGCAATTTAAGTCTGTCTGCTTTGAATTATGTCTGGATTAAAATCCTGTCCTAATTAAACCCCAGAGTTTGCTGGATAACTATTATTAATGATTATCAATGTGTAGAATACCACGAAGCCCAACAAAGATCCTTTCTTTCAAGTGTGTCATATTAATAAAAAGTTCCATTGCCTAGACTTGAAACAGGGGACTCCTAGTGAGGGTCCTCTTATTAACTCTCCTTTTTATGAGCATTAAAGGGAACTGCTGGGACACTCCTCAATATAAGACACCCCCCCCCAGGAATGGGCTCCCAAAACAAAATTTCAGAGGTCTACTCCATGTAATCAATGAAAGCAAGTTATTTATGTCAGGTAAGCAGTTTGGATATCTAAGTCATCTTTAGTGACTATGACAGTATTTCCTAGGTACATCATAAACTGCTCAAAGTCAAACAAGAACACCTCCATTCAATTATTATTATCATATAGTGCCAAAGACGGTCAACTAGGTGGCATGGTAGAAAGAGTGCCAAGCATAGAGTCAGGAAGACGCATCTTCTGAGCTCAAATCTGACCTCAGACACTGACTAGCTGTGTGTCCCTAAAGAAGTCACTTAACCCTATTTGCCTCAGTTTCCTCATCTGTAAAATAAGCTAGAGAAGGAAATTACATACCACTACAGTATTGCTGTCAAGAAAACCCCAAAATGGGGACAAAACCACAGCATTTATTTCTTAGAGCAAGTAGAAAAATAAACATATAATCATAAACTTGAAAAAAAAAGAGGGGAAAGTTTGAAAGGATGAGAATTAATAGAGTTAAAGTTTGCAAAGAGCTTCATATAGGTTATCTTATTTGATTCTCACAAGAACTCCAAGAGGGAGGTAATATTATAAACCTCAATTTCCAGAGGAGGAAACTAAAGATCAGCTTGGTTAAGAGGTCATGCATCTAGTTTTACTGAAGAAAAGAAGATTAAAACCTGAAGCAGAATTCAAACTCTGATAGCTCAAAGATATCAAACACTCAAAGGCAAACATCCTGAGTGCAGCCTAAACGAGAAATATTTAACATTTAGAAATTTTAACTAGAAATTTTAAACTAGAAATATTTAACATTTACAAAGGGAAATATTTAACAAAATAACCAAAAATTTAAAAAATTTAAAAAGAGAACACACATGCTGTCAATAGAGTCATGGTCCTCCTCTATCCACTGATTTGGTATCTACTGATTCAGTTATCCATGGTTAAATAAGTATAAAAAATGAAAAAAAACTGATAAATTTCAGAAAATAAAGAGTTCATAAGTTTCAAGTCTACCAGCCCAGTACATGATTCATCTCCTTTTGTACCTATACTCATGTTTTTCATGCAAAACTTTCCTCTAGTCTGCTTCCTCACATTCTTGTGGCATTAGTGTTATTGCATTGCTTTTGTTTAAAAAAGTCCTTATTTGCTGTACTAATGGCCCACAAAACGCAAGAGTAGGGATGTTAGTGGCTCAATTGTGCCCCCACGTCAACTGAGCTGGTGATCCGCTGATTTGGCTACCTCGGTTCATAGCAGGTGTTCACTTATATCCACAATTTCCAGCATCCATGGTGGGTCTTGCAATGGATCCCCTGTGCATATGGGGGCCCTACTCAACAGAGTTTCTAAACCAAAGTACAGTTTAGTGGCTCCTTATTTCTATTTCTGGTTGACACAACTGGAATAGATGATCTCTAAATCTAAAATCTCTTCCAATCCTAAATCTATTGCCTTATTCACAGAACACAGAATTATTTGAAATGAAAAAAAACCCTACCATATTTGATTATTTATTGAGGCAGGGTTGGGGAAGTATTATTCTATCTTTAAACTCTGAGACACAGACTATTGATAAAATGGAAGAAATAAAAGATATCATAGCTTTGAGTTTGAATCTCAACAACACAATGAAATATTATTTGAAAACTATAGAAGGGACTAATAAGAATTAAACACCTGAAATCTTATGAAATAAACTTAAAATTTCTATAAATGTTTCTATTTCTATAATGAATAAATAAAATTTCTAAATATTTCTATTAATGCCATTTGTTCTATGAACAGATCTATTAAAACATTGATATATAATTAAAACCATGAAAATCTACTTAAAATTCCTTTCTAAATTTTATTTGAAGTATGCTCATTTTAGGTATGAAAATCAATATATTGGAACTACTGTATCTCTCACTCAAGTTTCTCCCCTTTCCAATTTGCCCTCCATTCAGCCAAAAAAGTGATATTTCTAAAGTTGTAGGTCTGACCATGTGACCCTCCCTCTCTTCATTCAGTAAACTCAAGTGGCTCCCAAACTATAAAATCCTTTTTGGTCTTTAAAATTCTTCCCAAACTGCTACCTTTCTACCTTTGTAGTCTTCTTACATTTTATTTCCCCATGCCATACACTTTATATTCCAGAAACACTAGCTTTCTTCAGGATAGCTTTTTCACTTGGCTGGACCCCATGCCTGGAATGTTCTCCATATTTGTAAAGTATTTAGCATAGAATCTGGCACATAATAGGCACTTAATAAATGCTTGTTCTCTTCTTTGCCCATCTCCTAACTTTACTCAAGACTCATTTCAAATCTCATATTATGATATAGACAGACTTTTCCCAGTTCTCACCCCAACCCTCTGAGATTACCCCAAGACACTGTAAAAATCTGAAACAAACAAAAAAATGTTTTTGAGCTGGGTCTGTGTTCTTGGTTTTCTTTTTATCCCTGGTATATACAGTGCCTGGCACATGCTAATTGAAGAATAAAAGCTTACTGATGAACAAAAACCAGTAACATAAAGATACTCACAAAAGATTATTTTTTTTCAAATCTTATAAAAGCTGGAATTTCCAACACTCAGATTATCACAAAGCCAACTGCCATCTCCAACCTCTTTGTGAAGTCTGCCAACATTCTCATGGGGAAGAAATCCCAACTGGCCTTCTGAAGCCTCTCTTCTCCTCCCTCAGAACCACCTCCCCCTTTTTACAAACATACCCACAAACAACAATCTCAAAAATTTCAAAGAAATAGATAAATAATTCCTCACCAAAACAGTGGGAATGTTTTCTAGGAAGATACTCGAATTCTAATTCTAATAATCAAGTCAAAATATCATTGAAAAAAAACAACTTCATAAATCCTGTACTATAAATCAAAATCAAGGAAGTAGATCTGAATATTCTTGTAGTTTCAACTAAAACCAATGCAGGTCTGTTAGTCCATTCAACTCTTTCTTCTTAGAAAGAATGGGGAAAATCTCAGGAAATACATTATGTCTTCCACCTGCAGTACCAGGGTCCCTGCCATCACTGAACTGACAACCAATCTTTGCAACTGTCACTTTGACTACAAAAGAGAAGTCTGAAAGTTTGACCACTTTTCTTCACCAATAATATGATTTTATCTTGGTCAAAAATTTGATTTTTACATGGTCATCTATTGTTTCCTCTCAAAAATGGATGTTTCCAGAAGTCAGATTTGTATATAATTGTGTCTGTGCTTTTACCACATATATGGAGGTATATTTTTATCTATAATTCTTTGATCGATTCCATCATCTGGGCTCTGCCAGTCACCTTCAAAGTTACCCCAATTTATTTGGATGTCAGTCTTTTTAATTCACCACAGATATTTTTTTAAAAGGTACCATTCTACATTGTACACAGAGACAGATACACTGTGGCACAATGGAAGGTAATGGACTTCTCTACTAGCAGCAATGCAATGATCCAGGACAATTTTGAGGGATTTATGAGAAAGAATGCTATCTTCATCCAGAGAAAGAACTGTGGGAGTAGAAATGCAAGAGAAAAACACATGATTGATCACATGGCTCGATGTGGATATGTTTGGAGATGCTGACTTTAAATGATCACTCTACTGTAAATATTAATACTTTGGAAATAGGTTTTGAACAATAATACGTGTAAAACCCAGTGAAATTGCTCATTGGTTCTAGGAGAGGGGAGGGGAGGGGAAGAAAAGAGCATGAATCATATAACCATGGAAAAATATTGTAAATTAATTAAATCAATAATAATTTTTTAATTTAATTTTTTAAATTAAAAAAAAAGTTTAAGGTACCATTCTAAAGACATCAGCAGCTTTGGGGATGCTGGCTTCAAGGAGTAAAGACAGAAGATCACTGAACTCTGACTATAATGGGGCATGTTGTTAATCATGATTCTGCTGATGTTATCCAACTTAGCTTTAGAATACACTCTCCAAAGCTCACTCCTAAATCTATTTTCCTAATCTTCAACAAATACTGGAAGTATGATACAAGGAAAGTCTTAAGGAATCCTTCCAAGCATTCACAAGTTGGAGGAAAGCTGCTATCAGGCTTCATGAACCTAAAATGAATCCTAAAATTTCATGCTCTCTACTGTCAGCTTCAAGAATACCTGAACAAAGCAGCTAGTCTATATAGGATTTTAAAGTTTACAAGAAGATTTCTTATAAATATTATCTTATTTGATCCTCACAATAACCCTGAGAAGTACATTCCTTTATTATTCCCATTTTGCAGATGAGGAAAAAGAAGTAGAGAGATTAAGAGATTTTCCCAGGAGTCACACAGCAAAGACATATCACATTTGAATTCTGATTGTCCTGACTCCAAGCAGACCCAATACTTTATCCAATGAACCACCAGCTGCTTGTTATTGAAGACAATCAGGTTCTAAGAGAAATGTACCCCCAGACACTCAAATAAAGCTCCTTTATGTATGATATTTTATCAAGATTCATATTTAGAAAGTGAAATTTTTTTAAGTTTGTTCTCCCTCTTATTTATTCCAACTAACATCTCAGAATACTCATGACTATGTATACATAACTTTATGGACAGGACAGAATGTCACACAAAAAGTTTTGCATTCTTTTAATGAATTAATAGTTATTGTCACTTTTGACACTATTTGGGGCGGGGTAGAGAAGGATCAGGGAAGCAGGATATAATCCTGTGATTTTTCAGATATTGACAAGAACTAGCAGAGAAAAATTTTGCCTGCCAATATAGATAAACAATTATTTCAGGCATTTTCACCTAATTTTTATTGATATCTTTGGTTTTCACATTATTTTTTATTTCCAAATAGATCTCTCCCTTTCTCCACATCTAGAGAGTCAGGAAGATCTGCGTTGAAATCTACTCTCTGACACTTACTAACTCTGTGACTCTGGGCAATTTACTTTATCCTGTTTGCCTTAGTTTCCTCATTTGTAAAATGAATGGGAGTAGGAAATGGCAAACTACTCTAGTATCTTTGTCATGAATACTCTAAATGGGGTCACAAAGAAACAACTAAAGAACAAAGACCTTCATAAATGCTGAAATATTTCATGAAAGATCTTAATGATGTCCTCACAAATCATAAAAACTAGGTACATGTGAGCAGTTCTTAGCAACATCACTACTATTGCTCCATCAACATTCTTCTCTGATGTGTTATCCTGGAAAGAGGGTGTCCCTGAGTTCCCCAAAGCTATGGCAACAGGATTCAAAGTTTTTGGCTGCTACTAACCAAGCTGGTAAGGACTTGGATAGACACACCCAATAATAACAGAAGATAGCCCTCTTGCCCCAAAATCAGCCTTCCAAAATTGAGAGTCTAAATACCAGGTTAAGTTCAGGGTGACCAATTTTCAACCACATGAAATTAGGAAGACTATATTCAAAGACACAGAGAGAAAAGCCTGGAGGAAAACTATATGAATGCTAAATTGTTGGTAAAGTTGTAAAATAGTCCAATCATTCTAGAAAGCAATTTGAAATTAAGCTAAAACATTTGTACCCTTTAACCCAGAAATCTAGCTGCTGGCCATATATTCCAAGGAGGTCAAAGACCAGAAAGTCTCAAAATATATCCCCTAAAATTCATAATAGCACTTTTTGAGGTAGTTAATAAATGGAAATATTGATTGAAGAGTGGCTGAATAAATTGTGAATATAATCTGAGATGTGGAAGACTTTTATGGAATGTTATAGAATAAAAGAAGACGTATGTACCCTGACTATGATAATGTCAAGTGAAAGGAAAATAAAGAGAAATTAAACACTGATTGTGACCAAACTTTATCCTCCCCCAACATAAGAAAATGCATCTGCCTGCCACTGGCAAAAAAAAAACTCTGGGTTTAAAATATTGCATATACTATTAGATATAGTTGTGTGGATTGGTTTTCCAAAACTACTTTTTCCCCCTCTTTCTTTCTAAAACTTAGTTACAAAGAACAGTTAGTTGGGCTGAGGACTTCTTTAGAAATTTAGGTGATGTCCAAACAAAAGCTATAGATAAATGGCTTTTTATAAAAAGAGGTCAAAGTTAATTGCGGGACAAAAACCACAGCTTCAATGCTGTGGTTTTTTTCCCCCTAAAATCAATCTCTACTTCGTATTATTTCCCATTTTTCCCACAATCAATAAAATATTAACTGTGTACCAGCATGCTTTTGAAACAACCAAGCTGATCAAAATATAAGAGACTTGGAATAGTCTTTAAATCCACTCTATTTAGATTCTACTGTATTTTGGTGTTTGTGATCAGTTTGGGTTATAAAAGTTGCAAATACTTCAAATTATGGGCTCTAAAGAACTCGACAAATTAATTCAACTTTTGCTGCAAAGCCTGTCACGACGATTTTGTTAATGGAACTCTCTAAATCTTGGATTTGAATTACCTCCTTTTTCAGTAGGAACTATAGGTAACAGAATGCCCAAAACTTTTGCAATCATGCTCTGCCAATAAACATTTTGGCCCCAGAAAGAATTTACCCATGGCAGGAGGTTGCTTCTGCTCCCTGACTGAGAGTTCAAAATGTTCTACCAGTTCCAAAGAACAAATCCATTCAATGTGTTTTCTTGTGTGCCCATCCAGGGAGGAATCATCAGCAAGGAGCAAAGCGATGACTGGGTCCAAGGTTTTAATGAAGCTTGATACACACAGAACTGCTTCCCAGGGCTTGTACAGTAGCGGTTTCCAGGTCTCCCATTGCATTACCAAGCAATGTTGTGTAGACTGGATAGATGCCAATCACGCCTTAGCAGAGACGGAAAGCCCTTCCTCCTCACACGGAAGGCAACTCTGGGTGCTTGTCAATCTCAGCCTCCTTTGTGAAAAAATCGAGGAGGCAAAAATGTGAACTCTATCTTGGGTGACTCATTTACTTCTGGCACCTCCCATGGCCAAAGGCAGAGAAACACCTCACTGTCCTCCGTAATCCCAGAACCGAACTTTTAACAAGGTGTTTGTGAGTTGAAAGCCTGGCATGGGGAGAGGCAGTTCATCGCTAGAGCCAAACCATAAAAAGTCAGTTTATTGCCTTAAAGACTTAATTTCCAACTGTATCAACAAAGTGAAATCTTTTCTGCAGGCTCCTGTGAAATGCTAAAATTTTAAGTTCAGACTTAAAAGGATTTAGAAATAAGAGACAGGAATTCTTAGAGGCTCCATACATAGTGAGTTTTAGCAATATTCATGTTTCCAAGTTCAAATCTGGCCTCAGGTAGTTACTAATTGGGTGTCCCTGAACAAGTCACTTAAACCTGTTTACCTCAGTTCCCTCAACTGTAAAATGAGCTGGAGAAAGAAATGGCAAATTATTCCAGTATCTCTGCCCAGAAAACCTCAAATGGGGTCACATAGGGTTGGAAACTGAAAAAGACTGAAGAGCAGCAACGAATGCTTCAGATACACTTCTGGAAAGCAAGGATATTTTCTTTTTGTCTTCATACTGAATACATAGTAAACTTGAGCATCAAACAGGCCACAGATAGACTGTAAACTTTTTGAGAATATGAATTATTTGGAGTCATGAAAGGTTGGACACAATTGAAAACAATTGAGCAACAACAAAAGCTACAGATAGGCAGACTATAAAGCTTCTTGAAAACAGGAATAATTTTTTTTTATTTGTACTCCATGCACCATTGGTTAGTTTTAGCATCAAATATGCTACAGATCATGAAGCTTCTTTTTAAATAAATATAAATAAATAATTGTTTTGCCCTCTTTAAATTACCTTGTATTTACTTATCCACTTACAAATTGCAAAACTGACACCACAAAGGCACACATAACAAAAAATAAATAAATAATAAGATTAAAAAGCTTCTTTTTAAAATTTATTTTTATTAGTATGCAAAACACACTTCCATTTTGGTCACTGTTGTAAGAGCAAAGTCATACATAACCAAAATCTGAAAGTAAAACCATAAATACGTGGATGGGAAAGACAACTCCAACAGTTCTTTCTCTGGAGGTGGATAGCACTCCCCGTCATAACTCTTTCAGGATTGTCCCATATCAGTGCATTGCTGAGAGGAGCCAAGCTTTCATTGATAATAATCTAAACTGTAAGCTTTCTTGAGAGCAGGGATAACATTTGTAGCCTCAGAAAGAGAATTAGTGCTTGGCACACAGCAAGCACTTTCATGCATGTGTTTTTGGTTAATTTGCTAAGTAAAAAAATCTCAAATCTACAGTTTCCACATCATTTTTCTTCATTTTTTCATTTGCAGCTCTTAATTGGTATCAAAATTCTAGTTATTGCAATAACCTTGTAACTGGTCTCCAGGCTTCTAGTTTCTCACCTCTACAACAAATACACTCTTCACACAATTTCCAAATTAGTCTTTTTAAGGCCAAACACAGATACTGGTCCTGCCATGCTTCAGGTCAAAAATCTCAGTGGCTCTAGGATAATACACAAAGTCATGGACTAGGGATTTGAGACATTCTACACTATGGCCCAAGCCTACCTTTCCAAATGCACATTACTGCACCCTTCAAGGCTATCTTGATTCCAGAAAAAGATACTATTCCTGAACCTAGAATTCCATTTCCAAGCCATCTCTTATACTTCAAATGCTCCCCCCACTCCCTTCCTCATCTAAACCTCTTAAAATCCCTGGCTCCATCCAAGGTGCCATTTCCAACAACATGACTTTCCTGATTCCTAGTTCATAAGTGGTCTTGCCCTCTTTAAATTACCTTGTATTTACTTATCCATTTACATGTTGTAAAACTGCCTCCACAAAGACAAGAACATTTAAAAATTTTATCTCCAAAAAGGGCTGTTTGGATGTCCTCCGAAAGACTGCTTCCAAGTCACAGACAAACACCTCTTTGGTATCGATTTTTTTCTATCTCATTATAGCTACTCGAAACTTGTTAAAGTAAAACTTTCATTCCCCCTGTAAGAAGAGGTTGTATCCCTTGTGAAATGATTTTCCTAAAATGCAGGTCTCATCAGGGCACCCACAAAACCCACATATTCACTCCAGTGGCTCTCTGCTGACTTCCAAAGGAAATAAAAATGATTTTCTCCCTTATTTATAGGGGTAATATGATTTGGGGTTCTGGTTTTAAAAGATTATTCTGTTTTTCTCTTTTAAAAATTTACTTATTTAGCTAAAAGATTATTCTTTTATAAAAATGAGTAATATAAAAATAGGTTTTGAGTGATCACACATGTATAACCCAGTGAAATTGCTTGTCGGGTCTGGGATGGGGGACAGAAGAGGGAAAGGAAAGAACATAAATCATGTAACCATGGAAAAATATTTTAAAAATAAAATATCAAAATTTTTAAAATGGAAAAAAAGGAACACACAAAATGCTGTTTGGAATTCAAAGTCCTTCATAACCCCATAATCCAGTTTTCTGGTCCCCTCCCCCCAACAAGGATGCTTAGTCTCCCATCCAGTGATTCTGGCTGTCTCATGAACAAGATACATGCTCTTCTCTCTCCTTTCTCCAATCTAACCACTGAGCTCCCTGACTTCATTTATTTTTTAAAATTAAGCTTAATTAATTAATTAATTTCGAATGTTTTCCCAGGGTTACATGACCTGACTTCCTTTAAATCTCAACACAAATCTCACCTTCTCTAGAAAAATCCCAATGCTTTCCCTTTTTTTTCCTATTTATTTTTATGTTTTTCCTTTTCCCCCCATTTCCTTTTTTATTTTTATTATTTCCTTTATTTTTTCCTATTTATCCTGTACATGCCTCACTTTGAATGTACTGGTTGCATGTTGTCTCCCCTATTCAATTGTAAGCTCCTTTATGGCAAAGACTGTCTTTTGCTTCTTTTCTCATCCCTAGCATTTTTAGTACATTGCCCAGCACAGAGTAGGCACTTAGAAAATATAGCGAATATTTACTGACTGGTGGGGAGTTGTGAAGAAGAAAGAATGTTTGGGAGTGTTACTAATGTGACAGAAGCCAACTATAACTTTTCAAAATTGATCTCTGCCCAGGTCCACAGAAACTTCTTTAATATTTTTAAATGGTGGTTTTTTTTTATTTGTTTGTTTGTTTTGTGTTGTCTTCCCCCTTTGGAATGAAAGCTCCTTAAGGGCAGGGCAATATTTCTTTTTTTAATTACCTTTGCAGTTCCCAGTGCTTAGCACAGAGGCCAGCACATAAGATGAATAAATTAACAAATTATTAATTAAATTTATGATAACAATATATATAACATAATGAAAAGAATTTGACTAATAATTTAATAAACTAAATAATTAATGCCCTGTTATTTGGTCTGTTGACTTTTTCTTAAAACAGGTAAGACCAGAGATTTCTGAGATTATTTCTACTCCTCCCTCCCTTTTTCACCTATTGCTTTGGGCAAAGAAATCAAATCAAATCAATATCACCATTATTATTTAGTCAAATGACTACCCTATGGATCAACTCATCATCCCTAAGACTCCCCCCAGACCAAAAATTCTTCTCCTGGCCATCTTCCCCCTGTGCGAATTATCTTTCCCCATGACAACATGATTTTAACATATAGATTAAATACACTCTTTAAGGTAAGGACTCTTTACTTTTTGCCTCTGAGTTCCCAGCCCTTAGCCCAATTCTGGTGGGTACTTAATACATTTTCTTCCCCCTCCAAGACCGAGTATGCATGATAACTGCTGACAGATCCCTTCGGTGGGACGTGAGAGAAATGGCTAAGAAACGGCCAATGGAATAAGAGAATCGGTTTTCTGCAGCATCCCTGGGAATCTCACTTATCTGAAAGCCTTGCTATTTGCTTTCAAGGTTTAGAAGTAACCTGGTACCCAGATCAGAGGACTGGTTCCAAAGGGACGCTTCACGAGTCATTCTCAAACCTAGCAGGCATTCTGAAGAACACGAGGTTGAAAATCCCCCACTGCAGTCAAGTTTTTCTTCTGGAAAAAGCAAACATTTCAGAAAAGAGCTATCTTCTCCTTTATGGCCTCCTAAAGAAAAAGATCTCCCACAGAAGGAATGGCCCCTCAAAGTGGAAAGCGTGCTTGGGGATCGCCTGACACCAAGCCTCTGGACTTTGGCCTCATACCAAGCGATGGGCAATGTCTTCACAAGACACCCACTTGCCAAGGAGCGTAACCCGGCACACTAGAAAATGGCGCTCGTAGTGACAACCGCCCTTTGAAAATTCCATGAAGTATTCCCTTCAGTTTGCCATCTGTTAACTCCCCAATTCATCCTCTTTTACCTTCTATTGAATAAAGCTCTTCAAAATAAACTGTTCTGGTTCCACCACAGAGATTAAGGCCAAGCTTCCCCACGTCCAATGAACTCCCCTCATCATGGCTAAAGTCTCTTCAAAGAATTCCAGCAAGTTAGTTAAGGATGACAGAACCTGATTTCTTACTGAAAACCAGGCCAGCTTTTCTTAATGTTTTATGTTTATAGTCTATAATTCCTAAAAAAATGGTTATTCTGTATTCTCCAAATCCTTTATTTTTTTATTTTAAATTATTTAATTCATTAATTTAGAATATTTTTCCATGGTTACATGATTCATGTTCTCTTCCTTCCCTCTTTGCTTCCCACTCCCGCAGCCATTGAGCAATTCCACTGGGTTTTACAAGTATCACTGTTCAAAAACTATTTCCATATTGTTAATATTTGCAAAAGAGTGATCATTTAGAGTCTCCACCTCCAACCATATCCCCATCGAACCAAGTGATCAAGCAAATATTTTTATTAACAAAAATAAAGCTTAATAAGATTTAAATATTTATACAAATAATAAAAATTAGCAATAATAAACATAATAAAAGTTCACATACCACTAGATTAGTGTGTTTAGTGTGACTCAAAAAAAAGTCTTGTTTTAGCAATTCCCAAGTCACTCATACTCCATTTCGAGAAAGTATGATAACCTTCTTTGCAACCATTTCACTAACCTTTTGATTGCTCTATTGCAAAAGTGAATAATATGGGGGGCAGCTGGGTAGTTCAGTGGATTGAGAGCGAGGCCTAGAGACAGGAGGTCCTAGGTTCAAATCCGGCCTCAGACACTTCCCAGCTGTGTGACCCTGGGCAAGTCATTTGACCCCCATTGCCTACCCTTACCACTCTTCCACCTATAAGTCAATACACAGAAGTTAAGGGTTTAAAAAAAATAAAAAATATATATTAAAAAAAAGTGAATAATATGGAAATAGGTATCAAATGATAACATTTGTACCACCTAGTGGAACTGCTTGTTGGCTCCAGGATGGGGTAGAGAAGAGAGGGAAAGAAAATGAATCATGTAAAAATGGAAAAATATTTTTTAAAGATAAATCAATGAATAAAACATTTTTTTAAAAAAATTTTTAGGATTCATTTATTCCCATTGTTTTGACATTGGCCATCAGTAAGCCTTAAGTAAAATAAATTATTTTAGAGGCTAAAAACTACCTAAACCCTCTAGCTTTCTAAAATCTCTTATTCTATAAAAAAATCTCTCCTTTAATATTCATTTTTAATATTAATAAAACCCAACTTGGGCAAGTTTATTTAGTCTGTCTGGGCTTCAAATTTCTCAACTATAAAAATGAGGAGGTTGGTCTAATTGGCCAAAAGTTCCTTCAAATTTGCAATCTATGATTCTAATTAAAGAAAAGTTCAGGAAAAGAAGACAAAGGTTCAATTCCTCTCTCTGAGACATCCTGATGTTCCATCATAAGGAAGTCTTAACTTCTAGCAACTATGGCAACTTTCTATGATGATAAGTAATCCATATAGCCCTATACTTCCAAATATCCAGGAAATTACCAATCTAAACTAAAAAGATAAATTTCTAAATGGTATGTTAAATGTCCAAATCTGCATGGAAGATCACCAAAATGGACCCATGTCATCCCTTCTTGCTTTATCAAATAAAACAGTTATAGGACTAATTTTATTTACATTTCACATACCAAAGTTCTGCCATCCCAGACTCAGAAAATCATATCTTTCTAACATTTCCATTCTATCAGAGAATACAACTTCTAGTAAATGGTCTGTGAGTAATCATGCTTCCAATTCATTAGGGAAATTTCAAGTTATAGCAAGTATGTGAGTGTGTTTTAAAAAGAAAACTTTCTGAAATGGCAACAGAACAAACTGGCTAATCTATTATATCTCTTCAGCTCTGATAATTATGATTGTGATATGTAGTAAAAATTGACTTCTAAGTTGCTTCTCAAACGCAATACTTGATTTTTAAATTCTGCTTCAGTATGTCATGTAGTCTAATTTATGTTGGAGACAATTAGCCTTTGACACTGCATTTAATTAAGTAAGTCATTATGGAATTTTAATAGGAGCATTAATACAGGCATGTAAGAGGAATAAATCATACTCTTTTAGATCTCAACTTATAAATCAGCCAAATTTCATTTTTAATGGAAATGCCAGACCAAAATCAAAGCCTAAGAAATCAAAATGTCAAAAAGAGATGGCTATTAGCTGCGCCAAAGTACTTAAGCATACAAATGCCAAATTTTATTATTTCTTTGAATTCGTTCAGCTTAGTTTCTAGTTTCTTTTTTTTAATACCTTATTCTTGTCTCTTGTCTCCTAAATGCCCAATCCAATGATCTTTGATCCTAACTTCATGACATTCTAAGGGTTGTCTCCAACCCTTAATGGAGTCACAAAGAATTGGACATGACTAAAACTGAGAAAATAACCTCCAAAAATTTCTATCAAGTGTTTTCAATTAAAATAATTATTTCTTAGGATAAGCTAACATAATAAAAATGACCATTCTACCCAAAAAATGAAATAAAATAAAATAATTATTTCTTCAACCGAAGTCCTGATTTGATGTCTCCTCATGGCATAGAAGTAACTGAGTTTTTGAAAGATTTGTCAGTCAAAGACAAAATTCTGTGGTACTTCACGTATAGCTAGAAAGATTACTAATAAAAACTTATTGATTCATTCTAGGTCTACTGTCCTAAGATCAAGTCTTTTAATTAAGTTTTAATATGGTATAAGTTAATAACTATATAATAATGTCAGTTAATAACTTCAAACAGAATGGCAGAGAGGGTCCAGGTTATTAGATTTATTTTTCTTTAAAAACATTTAGCACATACGTACCCCTGTAAATATCTTATGACAGGCAGACACACCTGGTGGTAAAAATGCATTTTTCATTATCTAATTTTAATAAATCAATATCAGCTTAATCAAATGTCATGATGAAAACAAATTAACACATCTTCTTGCCTACACTCTTATTCCTGTTCTAAGAACAGAATCAGTAATAGTTCTCACAAAGTCACCTACATATTCCAACATTTTCAAAGCAGCACAGATGACTAGCACTAACAATCAAGTAAAATTTTTATCTTTTGGCCTGTAATTTCATCCATGTGGTCAGTCAGTCAATTAACACTCAATCAATAAAATATTATGCACCTAATGTGCCGGCACTGGGTCTACATGAGTTTAAATCTGGTCTCAGACACTTACTGACCTTGACCAAGTCACTTAACCCAATTTGCCTCAGTTCCCCCATTTATAAAATGAGCTGGAGGAGAAAATGGCAAACCACTTTGCTATCTTAACCAGGAAAACCCTTAACAGAGTCATGAAGAGTTGGCCATAACTAAAAAATGACCAAATAACAATGTGTGCTCTTCAGCAACACCAACCAACTTGTGGCTGCTCTTTCAAGATGACGCCCTATCTCTGTGCCTTTTCCCTTCCTCACTTATGCTTCTTCTAGGAATTGATGCAGAGTGAAAGGAGCAGAACCAGGAGAACATAATATACACAGACAGATACACTGTGGCACAATCGAATGTAATGGACTTCTCTACTAGATGCAATGCAAGGACAACTCTGAGGGACCTATGAGAAAGAACGCTATTCACATTCAGAGGAAGAACTGTGGGAGTAGAAACACAGAAGAAAAATAACTGCTTGATCACATGGTTCGATGGGGATATGATTGGGGATGTAGACGCTAAATGATCACAATAGTGCAAATATTAATGATATGGAAATAGGTCTTGATCAATGACACATGTAAAACCCAGTGGAATTGCTTGCTGGCTATGGGAGGGGGTGGGAGGAGGAGAGGGAAACCATGGGAAAATATTCTAAATTAAATAAATAAACTTAAAAAAAGATTTGTGCCTTCTCTATTTTGACTATTTACAATTTATCACACACACACACACACACACACACACATACATGCAATGTTTGTACATGACTACTGTATGATTATCTCCCCTCTTTACTGCCAGGTCTCAGAGCATAGATTCTTTTTGGTCTTTTTTTATATTTTCAAAGCTTAGCATGTAGTAGGCATGAAAATGTTTGTGACAGACTGACATCTATTTATATATAATTTATACATGACATGTAATATATTAAAATATATAGATAAAATAAATACATTTAATAATCATAATAATTAATAACTTAATACTTTTCAATTGGTGACTACCTCTAAAAGGCCTTTGTACTCACTACTTCATAGCTGCCTCAGAAACAAGATTTCCTGTACATTAGTAATTTCTTAAAAGAAAATATATGCAAATATAGAATTATTTAAAATCATTCCCTCTTGTCACTCTGGATTTTTTTACCGAGGGTTAAATGTTATAATTAAATATGAGGGCTAGAAATAACCTATAGGTCTAGGTGATTTATGGAATCAAAGAACACTTGAGCTATAAGGCATCTTAGAAATCATTTAAAAATTTTTTTAAATAAAAAGAAATTATTTCATCTAGCCTTTTCATGTTACAGATAATTAAGAGAACTGAGACTTGGAAAGGTTTAGGAACTCATTGCCCTGGTCACACAGTTAACAACTGTCAAACCCTATATCAATATTATAGCCAGTCCCTCTGAAGATGCAGAGGAAAGTATAAGAATGAATATGGGGGAAATGAAATGGAGGAAATGAGAGAAAGAGAATTTGGAAATCAGGATTTTTTAAAGTTAAAAATAAATAATAAAAATTTTAAATAAAACCACACAAAAATGAATAATTAAAAATCTCATTTGGAATACAAATATATACTCAGAAAATAACCAATCCCTTTCCAAAGTCTGTTGTATCATAAAAGGTTTGGAGTGTTCAGGGAGGACCTGCACCTCTAGAGTAGAGGCTTACTTAGTCCTTTTCAGAACTTCATCTTCCATTACGTGGCTTCCCTTATACCTTCTATATATTTTAGTAATATAAGCTGGCAGGTAAGTTCGCCACATTGTCTTCTCAGGCAAATTCAATTTCTCCATTGTTTCCTTTTTCATTTTTAGAAGCAGTCTGCCTACAGAATTTGTGTTCGAATTAGGTGCTCCCTTAGAAATGCTGACCCTTTCATTTACATAGTTCTTAGGTGATCAGAGCAGACAAGGATGCTCTCATGCCCAACAGCCAAACAATTAGGGACAATCAGGGGTACCCAAGTCATCAGGCAAGCTCCTGCCAGAGCCAGCCCCAAAACTCAGGTCTCTAGACCTATAATCCACAGCTCTTCTTCAAAGCAGAAACAAATTTCCTGATAGGCAAACAGAACTGGAGTAGCAATTCTGGATGCAGACTTGCCATTATTGTTTTTCAGTCACATCTTGATCTTCCTGACCCGCTCTGGGTTTTTTTTTTTTTAGCAATGATACTGGAGTGATTTGCCATTTCCTTTTCTAGCTCGGTTTATAAATAAGGAAACTGAGGCTCACAGAGTTAAATGGTCACACAGTTCATAAGTGTGTGGGGCTGGATTTGAACTCAGATCTTCCTGATTCCAGGCCTGGCACTCTTTCTATCCCACCACCTAGCTACCTTTCCAACCTCAGAGGTAATTAAACATTCGCCCCTTTTCCTCCTCCAAGAACAAGTTATTTAAGAAATCACATTGGGAGATTCTTTTTCTTTTACAGCATAGTGATATCTCTGTATATGTACTTTCCTGTATCCTATCTAGTTTTAATTTAAACAACTATTACCACATACCTACATGTGCAGGGATTAGAACCCTCCATGGAGCAGGCAACTGGGAACTCATCAAATATAGGAGAAAAGAGCACTAGGTTGGAATCAAAGGACTTAAGTTTCAAATTCCAGCTCTGTCACTCAATACCCACATGACCTTGGTTGGGGAAGTCACCAGTTTCCCTGGGAATCATTCTCTTCATGTATTTATACATCTCATTTTAATGACAGGGCTAGATTAGGTCTCTTAGGTCCCTTCTCAGTATAGCCTGCTTGCACCGGCTCACAGCATGAACATTTATACTTCAGGAAATCCACAAACTTTAACAATCTGGGCAAGATTTTCTGTCTTATCGATTACCTAAACCAGTGGTTCCCAAACTTTTTTGGCCTGCCGCCCCCTTTCCAGAAAAAAAATATTACTTAGCCCCCTGGAAATTAATTTTTTAAAATTTTAATAGCAATTAATAGGAAAGATAAATGCACCTGTGGCCATCACTACCCCTCTGCAACACTGCAGCATCCACCAGGGGGCGGTGGCACCCACTTTGGGAATCACTGACCTAGACTTAAGGAAGAAAGGGAGAAATGTTAATGACGCAGACTAAATTTTAAGGCATGTCCTGTGTACCTTTTTTCCCCTCCCAGTAAATCGTTTGTTAAATTTTTACCTGCACACTATGGCTTTCAACTCTCATCTATCTATGATCCTACAAACCAAACATTTCCTAATTTTCCTAGGAACATAAAACTTAAATATTCATTTCTAAAATTCTAAATTGATTAGAACACACCAGATGTGGGATGAGTAAACTTGGGCATAATCTTGTACAATTTCCTCATTTCACAGATGAAGCAATTTGCTCCCAGGCAACCCAACAACTACGTGTCAGAGTCGAGATTTGAAACCAAACCTTCTGGCACTCTACATACCAGTCTAAGTCTCTCCAGCCTCGAGGGGCTTGAGTTCCTCATTTATAAAATGAGCAAGTTGCAAAAGATGATCCCCAAGTTCTATTCCAGCAGGTCCAATCTGACCCTCTCACTGGTCAAAAGCAGCGAGCGCAGTGCTGTGTCCAGGAGGTACCAATTAGCTGCTGTGTGAAGACAGGACAAGATATTTCATCCAGATATTTACCTACCTCCTGGGGACCAGAGGAAGAAATTGCAGAGATGAGTAAGAAACCATCCCTGCTACAAAATAACTTCTAATATGGCTCAGCGGATAGAGTGCTAAATCTGGAGTCAGGAAGGCCAGAATTCAAATCTGCCCTGAGACAATTACTAGCTATAATTATAATTAATTGAGTAAATCACTTAACCTTGTTTGCCGTAATCCGCTGGAGAAGGAAACAGCCAACTACTCCAAGATCTTTGCTAAGAAAACCCCAGGGACGGTACTAGATCATGGAGTCAGCCACAACTAAACAACTGAAGGACAATAAGGGGATACATAAATGGATAACGTGTCACTGAACATAAGGTCTAAGATGGTAGGAAATCTTGCCTTTTTTTCTTCTGTGTCTTTCCACTCCCCCTTACCCCTGGCTCTCACTTACTTAGCAGGTACTTAAATATTGCTCAGGATCAATATATGAGAGATACAGAGTGTTCTGAACCTCAGGATTAATTACTGGATCAAAAAATACATGTAAAATTTGGTTAAGTACTTGGGAAGTACTAGGAGTCCTATGCCTTCACTCTAAGTACCATTCCGTTTATATTTTCTATGATTTTCACAGCAGAGCAGTTTAAAAAGAATCTTTATATCTGCTCAGATATATAGTGGACAGTGTTGGCCACAGAGTTGGGAAGACCATAGTGTGAATCTAGCTGGATGACCCCAGGAAAGTCTAACCATTTCTTTGGGTCTCATTTTCCTCATCTATAAAAAGAAAAGGAAGGATTCAATGACCTCTTAAGAACCCAACAGTTCTAAAATCTATGCCCAAACTACTTAGGGATGCTAGATTCTGGTTTTGATAACATTTTGAGGTACACACACACACACACACACACACACACACACACACACATACATACATATATATATGCGCAACATTTTGAGGTGAGTTATCTTTGCAAATAAGGAAATTTCTGACATCCCCATTTCTTTGTGTCATGTCTCCTTTTTCACAAAGCATAACCCTCATAAATATAAAGAACATGTTCTTTCACAAAGTAGGAGAGCAAAGGCAATCCTTTATTCCTTTGGAAGCAAAATGGATATAGTAGGAAAAAACACTTGAACTCAATTCTGGGCTAAGGGAGACTAGGGTTGGAATCCTGATTCCAGTAGTCATTTTATATCTGTGAACCTCAGTTTCTTCATTTCTAATTCAGGGATCACATTTATATGACCTCCTTTCACAAGATTATTGTATCTTATATAACATAAGGCACTATATAAATGCAAATTATTTCACCTTTTTTCACTTTAAAACGGTATCCACATTGAATAGAGAATTATCCAGGACTTCTTAAAAAAGGAGGATATCAAGTTAAATG
Organism: Gracilinanus agilis; assembly: GCF_016433145.1. NCBI lineage: Eukaryota > Metazoa > Chordata > Mammalia > Didelphimorphia > Didelphidae > Gracilinanus > Gracilinanus agilis. The sequence continues at coordinate 155,411,532 of NC_058133.1, read as the reverse complement.
TCACAAGGTTGGTGCAAATGTGCCCAAGAGGAAAAAAAACACCAATGTTAATCATTTTGGAAAGTCTAATAATTTTTCATCACATACAATGTTTCCACTAAAGAAATACTCCATCTGCAGTCAGTGCATAAAAATACAATCCTAAAAATCTAAATAGACCTATCTAAGCCCTTGCTACCTGCTTGTTTTGTATAAAGTTTGAAAATCTTCAAATTTTCTGGAGCAAAAAAAAAATGGAAAAAATAGCACCTGCAGCTGCTGCTTTCGCCCCCAAATTAAATAAAAATCTAGAGAAAATGCTTCCCCTTCTCTCATGAGCAGCTGTGCTCTTATCAGTGGGAAAGTTCCCTCGACCTTTTGAATAACTCTAACACTGGCACAAAACAAGAAAAATCAGCAGATTCCATCTGTAACATATCCTGGGCGGTTCAGAGCATGGGAAAGTTAATAACTCAAACACTGGACTGTCAGATCTTTCTGTTGAAAGGAATATCCTACCTCTTCTAATCCTGATTTTCCTCCTGACTCGAAAGTTCAATCCACATTTGTTAAATGAATTACTTTCCTAAGAACTGTTAGCTAGGGACTAGTGGGTGCTACCTCTCACTGGAAAAGATGATCTTAAACAGTTCCCTATTACATGGATTCATAGAAAGCATTTTTTGCCTATATGTTAACCTCATTTCACCCCCCTAAAAAGATAGATAACTCCCACCCTTCTGTCTCATAATTAAAGTATTATTCTTGGCAATGCCCAAGGAAATAGAATATCATTCATTTTTATTTTGTTTTATATGACCAAAAAGAGAATGAGGCAAAAAAGTACCACAAACTATCAATCACCTGATAATAAAAAAGCAAAGATGATTTTCATCTTTCCCAGTTAAAACTGTCCATCTAAAGTGGACATGTCTTTTAAATATAGGTTCAATTGTTCATTCAGACTTCCAACATCCTGACATTCTTTCTTTTTTTCAAGAGAATGGCCAAAAAGAAAAAAAAAAGAGCAAATCAGAAGCTTAGAAAAGCCTCAGGTTAAACAAAATCATCCTTATAACTCCTTCTTTTGAGGGAAGCGAGCCCCTCTGTTTGCCAAAGTTACCCTGTGCACTGATTGTGCCAGCCAGCTATGCAAGGTGGCTGCTCCAGAAGGAATGTTTATTTTTGGCAACCTCTGAGTTGCTTTGGGAACTATTGTGATAACGAGTATGTGTAAAGTGGGAAAAATGCATAGTGGAAATCAGAGATAAAACAGAATTCCAATTCAAGTCAAGCTCAAAGTTTCTGGTTATTATTTTTTTTTAATTTTACATTTCACTCAGTGCATTAACTTCAGGAGAAGTAAAAGAAAATCCCACTTCTTAACAGCTGCCATCTACGAGAAGCTTCTATGAAGCAACACCAATTTGCATGTGCCCCATGTTTTGGGCAGTGTAATTAGTGCAATGCCACAGAATGAGGCATTCTATGCAATTCTACCCAATTTCTAACTATTTTTTAACTATGCAATTTCTCATCACTGACTCTCTAATTTATTTTTATCTGGTTCAGTATAAAAGTATAACCTTAAGCACAATTTCATTTTTAAATACATTTTTTAAAGCTTCAAAGCATAGTATCACCAAGTTTATGAAATATTATAAATATGGTATCATCAATACTATAAAAAACCATAATCTCACTGATCAGAAGTGATAGAACTGTGCAAAAAAGTAAGGAAAACGAGATGATCATTTCACAAAACTTCTACCTTAAAAACTTGAAAATATAGGAATAACTTCTTCCAAAAAATGTAATTAAAGTTATTTACTACTTTATATCACAGATATATTATTACTTACATAATAACTAATATAATGTATAACTAATATACAACTATGTAATTTAATAACTAACATAATTATAGTTATATTATTACTTTATTGGCACAAACTAGCACCATCCACACATCCCAAGGCAGCTTATTTGTTGTTCAGTCATATCCAATTCTTCCTGGCCCCATGGATCATACCGTTCATTGGGTTTTTTTGGCAAATATACTGAAGTAGTTTGCCATTTCCTTCTCCAGGGAATTAAGACAAATAGAGGTCAAATGATTTACCAGGGTGAAATAGTTAACCACATTTGAACTCAAGTCTTCCTGATTTCAGGCCCATCTTGCTGCCTCCTAAAGGCAGTCTGTAATCAAGAGTAAATTTATTTTAAATATAATAATAAATAAATACATAATTTAAAATTTAAATATAATAATAAATTAAAACATAGAGTAATAAACAGCTCACATAAGTTATTAGTCACGGTACAATGGAAAAAGGAGCCCTGGGGTCCCAAATCAAAGGACCTCATTTCAAATTTCATTTCCAGAAACTTACTGGCTAGGTTATGACCTCTCTGAGCCTCAGTTTCCATAGCTGTAAAATGAGAGGCTTGGATTCGCCTCTAAAAGTCTGGGTCACTTTTGATTCTAGGAGGATCTCAAAAAGATGTAAGGAAGACAACTCCACCCAAGTCGACTATTAAAAGGCCATTCATCTGGGATTCACTAACTTGGGACAATGCAAATAATTTCAAAATATGCCACAAGATCCTATCTTCATCCTAAAAGTCTGAGACACAACGAATGAGTGCTATAAAAAAAACATAAAATAATACACACATACTGTGTAAAATAAACTTACACCAAAAGAACAATAAGCAGCAAGCCACCATTTAAACTAAATTCTGATGGAGGGAATAAGGACTCATCTCTTAAAACATTTTTAACTAACAGCTATTTCATTTTCTTCTATCCAGATAAGATTTTTTCAAGGTATTATCAAACAATCTGCTTGAAGTCCCCAAGCTCAAATGTGGTGTAATGTTAGCTCATTAAAAGATATAGACAAATCACAGACAACAACTGTTTCATTAGGAATCACCCCCGATGACCTCGGCACAGTTCCTCCCAGCCCTGGGAGCTGGCCAGTGGACTCCAATCAGATTATTTTTTGTGAATAGTTTACAGGCCCCCGGTAGGCTGCAATGGCTCCCAAGAAACCCTTTTGCCCTTGACTAAATGATTACTATTATTGCTATTCATCGACTGTCTCTTAAGCTTTCTATTATGAGTCTGAATTTTAAGCAGGAGGCCAGTTCCTTTACAACAGGCTCTAATCCAAGCCTTCTCTAGCCTTTCTTTCAAAGCTGAGAAAACTTGTCTGCACTTTCCCATTATTTTAAAAACTTCACCAATCCCTCTCTTTTTCCCCATCCCCATCCGATGCATGTCAGGATGAGGAAATGTCAATCTAGCACAATTGCTCGGTTTTCATTTATTATCCCACTTTAAATGCATGGAAATCACTTCATGGAAAGTCAGTGCTGGAGAAGCTATGGAAAAGCAGGCACAGGAAGACAGACCCTGCTGTTGGAGCTACCCTTTCTGAAAAAAAAAAAAGAAAACTGTGGAGTTAAAAGTCAGGGATCCCCACGACTAAGGGCTTCCCAAAATGCAAGGAGGGTGATGAGAGGAAGGCCCCGTGTGAGCCCAAATATTCCCAGCAGTCATTTTTTAGGGTACCAAAAACAATGTGAGTTTTTTCTGAGCGATGGATGAACTGTGTTCTATGATTGTGATGGAATAATAAAAAATGAGTGAGGAATGCAGAGAAATCAATTATGTGAACTGGTGCAGAGTGAAATAAGCCAAACCAGACAGAAAAAGAAAAGAAAAGAATACTAAAAAGAAGCCCAGCTGTGAGTAACAAATGAACAGTTTTGGTCCTGAAGAATATATCATCCAAGGACCTTTCTCCTTTTGGAAGAGGAAAGGAGGGGGTACATGTTCGGAAAGTTACATCCACAGCCTGATGGAGTCTCTCTCTCTCCATGGGTTTTGTTTTACTTAAGAGTTTTTCTTTGTTAGAATGGAGGGTTCAATGGGAGATGTGGGGGGTGGAGTAAAGGAGAGGAATGGTTAGAAAATGACTAATGGGAAAGCAAAAGGCATCATAACACTATCTTTAAAAATATTATAAAAGCATCACTATTTCAAGTCTTATAAATGTAAATTTTTTTAAAGCAATCACCAAATCCAGGGCTCCAAATTAATGCCAAAAAAAAACCAAAGACAATTAACAACCAAGCCGAGGAATGTTACCAAAAATGTGTTTGCTGAGACTGTTTTCACTAAACAAAAAAGGAGAAAAGGGAAAAAAAAAGGAAAAGGGAGGAGAAATGATGGGGCAGGATACATAAGCAAAGTCTGTGGAAAGAGCAGGGGGGAAGAACTGTAAATGATGGAAGGGAAGCTTCAAGGGTAGTTTTGAAAGTAACTTGAAATTGGATCACTGACTTAGAGCTGATGAGACCAGAGAAGCCTTCTAGCCCCGTCCCCTCATTTTATTGATGGAATCATGAAGGTTAAGTGACATGCCCAAAGCCATTCTGGAAGGATGCATTTGAACCCATGTCCCCAAATTCCAGAGCCAGTTGTCAAATGTTACTTGGAATCCTCACAAGGTCCAAGACAAGGTTTGTTTACCTGGTATATGAGAAGGTTCCATGTTTAAATCTGTGATCCTATGATCAAATACAGGCTCCCAAGGTCACCTGGACCCTGGGGTGACCTTTCCCTTTCTTCAGACCATAGTTTAACAATGAAAACTAGGGGGAGGGGGAATTGAAAGAATTTGTTTTTTTATTAATTCACTATCCAAATTTTGTCTCAGATACTATGTATGTGTTCCAGCAGATTCTCTCACCCTGTGGATTCTATGAAGATCAAGGAAAACAGCAGCAGAACAAGGAATTCTTCAACCAATCAAGGGATGTGAGGTTAAGAGAAACTTCATGCTAAAGCAGAAGTCTAATCTGCTCTTTTCATCTATTTTAACCCCTTGTGAATTGTCCAGCATCAAAATTTTGAATACTAAAATAAAACTCTTGTTTGTCACTAAATCCTCATATACCTTTAATCCACACTTTGTGATTTTATGGCTTTAATTCAACAAATTCCTTCTGCCTGTGGCCTCTTCCCACTCTTGGAGAGCTTTGTGGCCCCAGAGATAGAAGGCTATTCTAGAGTCAGGAAGACTCAAGTTCAAATCTAGCCTTAGACATTAATTGTGCCTTGAGTCACTTACCTTCTCTCTGCTTCAATTTCCTCTAAAATGAGGATAAGAATAGCACCTGCCTCCCTGGGTTGCTGGGAGCATCAAATGAGATAATAATTGTATGCAGTGCCTGGCACATAGTAAGCACCATTTAAATGTTAGCTATTATTTTGGAAAAGACCCTGATGTTAGCCAAGAATGAAAGAAAAGGCATAGTGGTGGAAGAGATGGACAGATAATTTTATGGAAATAATGAACATGAACTTGGACAGACATGTATATTTTATATATCTCATATATATGTATGTATACATATATATTTTATACTTATCTATTATATACATTTATATTTATAATATTTTATTTAAATTATTGTTTAAATATATTTACTATATATTATTTATTATATTAGCTGTATTTGTATTTTCTATAATTATAAATATAATATAAAATAATAATTAAGATATTATATAAAGTATATGTTTATATAATATAACAATATATTATTTATATAATATAATAATATACCATTGTATAGTATAATAATATATTTATATAAACACATATTTGTAAACATACACGTAAAGAAATAGTGGAGGAAAGAAGGCATGCTATGATCCATAGGGTCACAAAAAGTGGGACATGACCAAACAACAATATAGCTATTGATATTATTGACTTTTCATTCTGGTTCCTGATACTGGCTTCATATCCTGAATCCCTGACTTTGACCTGTGCTTGGCCTTTATTACCCACTCTCCCTCCCGTGCTCTCCAACCCCAAGAGTCAGGGGATCATCCAATGCAACGGGCGTTGCTCAGTCACCAAATTCACCAGCCCCAGTGGCAGGGCTACTAGGCAGCACAAGGAGGACACAACCGAGTTTGTTGGCTCCTGTTACTGTCGCATACTCTTAAAGCGACTATTATTTCAGATAATCCTGAAGTAATTAGTTTTATGATTGAAATCAAACAGGGCAAGCTTATTATAAGCATATGGAAAAGCCCTATAACCAAAATATATGTATGACCTTGAAATTCAACTGTGTGCCTTAACATATTTCCCTGAATCTCAAATATGTACCTTACCACATTTCCTTTGAACAAATAACTCAATGTAATTCGGTCTTTTCACACCAAAGTATGTCCACTTATTACAGAAATAATAATATTGGATTACCAGACATATTTCCTATCCTATGTAAATATTCTCTTCCATTTGGAAGTATTTCATCTATGAAAGTTATTAGATTTTTTTTGAGTGATCACATCTTTCACTCTTCCCTCCTGTCATGGAGAATTAACTTCATCTGGGTAGGTTTATGACATAGAATCCTTTGCAAATGACAATAGAGACAGGGAGAAATCAGTTTTACTATATACCTTGCAAAAGAGACAACTTAATCACTGCTTAGAAGATGGTGTCAATCAATTCTCCTTGAGGCTGCTTTGTTAAATCAGAAATCATCTAGAGAAGCACAGAGGCAAAACCAGTTGAAGAAGACTCTGTATCAGTAGCTTCTGGTAAACATCAAAGAAAGCAGAGAATGTGGTCTACATGTGATTTGCTTTCTGCAACTATTAAATCTAAGCTTTTATAAAATTTAAACGCATTAAGGAAATCTGCTCTTTGAAAACAACATTGTAGGAGGATATTTTCATAAGAATCGATTATAAAGTAAACAATTGCCTCCAGTTGTTTTGTAACTTTGGATTTTCCTATCTTTTTTTCTTGAAGGGTGGTAGACAGTTTGGAACACAAATCTACCAGCTTCCCTAACTTATGGTGAAGTATAGGAGATTAGAGTGTTACTTTGGGCTCCATCACCGAAAACTTCAATTTCAACAACAGAACTGAAATAAAACTGGCAACTTCTATAAAATCACCAAGCAATGACTGAGAATATACTTATATCAGTGTACAAGATGTAAAAAGTCATTTTTAGGGCATTAAGGAAAAATTGAGTGCTGAGAAAATAGAAATGGGTTTAGCAATCATGGTCCATAACCCACCTCATCTGCCAGAGGCCACATAACACAGAATTAAGCTTGGAAGGGGAAAAAAGGAACTGAGTAGCATGAGTTCTGAATTTCACGTCCAATGACCCAAGTTCCACTCTTAACTCTACTGTCTCATCAGGATAATTGCACACAAATCACTTAGCCTTCAGCTTCCTCATTTGAAAGATGCGGGCAGTGGTCTAGACCTCTCAGGTTCTTCCCGATGCTGGATTTATGATCCGAAGCCACAAAAAAAAATATAGAATCATACTCTTTTCAAGAGTCAATAAGGAATAAGAATGAGGGCACTGGAGTGGGAGTGAAAAGCAGGGCGACAGAAGACTAACATTTCAAGACCAGAAGGAAGGA
>NC_058133.1:155392780-155402955 GCF_016433145.1 Gracilinanus agilis | reverse complement strand
TAACAGAATATACATACACATATATATATATACATATATATATATATATATATAATGTTGTGGTTCAATCTTTCAGTCTTAGCCTTTGTGAGCCCATGGACCATGGCATGCCAGATCCTTCTAACCCCAATTACTTCCCAGTCTGTCCTAGCTCTTGCTTGTTGGTTCCATGCCAATATTTATTTATCTATCTCATCCTCTGCTGTCCTGTCTCCCTTTTACATTTGCCTTCCATCTTTCCCAACAATAGTCTTTTCCAATGAATTCTGTCTTCTCATTATGTTGCCAAAGTATTTAAGCTTCAGCTTCAGTATCTAACTTTCAGAATAGTCTGACTTAATTTAAGTATTGCCTTAATTAATTAAATTATTGATTTAATCTATTCATTTTGATCTCCTTGCTGTCCAAGGGTCTCTAGTCTTCTCTAGCACCACAATTAGAAAGTGTCACTCCTATATATACTCTTTCCTCTTAATTTAAAGGCTTTGCTTCCAGACCTTTAGGAACAGCATTTTATGGTGGATAGAGGACTGCCTATTGGGTCAAAATCTGAGTTCAAATCCTACCTCTACTTGCATGACCTTGGCCAAATTAATGTCATTGGGCCTCAGTTTCTTCATCTGAAAACTGAGGTGCCTATACTAGATAGCCTTCTCAGCCCTAAATCTATGATCCTATTAAGTCTCATCCATGACATCTCTAAGCTGCTGATGACTTTTACTAAATGTAGGGGCTCTTTTCTTATCCAAATTGAGTTCACTCCATCTATAGGTAGTATGTGGGTACTGATCAAAATTGAGGCCTGCTTTGCTCCTTACTTCACACAGATGCTACGCAGTTTTGTTTCACTCTCTGAAAGCATCTCTGTGCACATGATCCCTCATCAAAAGCAAAAGGCTATTTGTAAAACTGGCCTTCACTCTAACGAGTAAATACGTCTTTATGTTACATCTCTGCATTCCAGTACCTGCTCCATCTACCTCCTGGGCACCACAAAGCTAAAGAAAATTCAGGAGAAAAGCTGGAGTTTTGCTTTAGGCAACTCATATTTCAAAATAGTAATGACAAGACAGCCTATCTCTGCCTACATGCCCATTTATAATTCATTGTATATCTCGAAAAAAGGGGGTCAATTAAAAACAAGTCAAAATATCACTGAGAGAGACGAAAAAAAAGCAAAATAAATATCTTTGTCCCCAGTATGCATCATACAAAATCTTTTCCAGATCATGGACTCTCTTGGAACAGTATAAGCTATTTATATGCAAAACTCAGGGACTGCAGTTTCCCAGGAACAAACAAAGCTACCCAACAGAGCCCACCTTTCTAATCCTTTCCAATAACTTCATCACATAGTCAACTAAAACTGATTTCTTCTGCCAGAAAAAGAAAAAGAAATGATTTATTATCAGTTTCCCAAATAGAATCTCTCTAAATAGAAACACACAAATCCTAAACTATATTAAACATCTTACTAAATATGGTGCTCAAGTTTCTTCTGAAGAACCCTTTTAAAGGATGATAGGGATGCCTAAGCTCACACTTTGACCTCCTAAAGATATGAGCCTAGACAGCATAAATATGTTACATCAAGCAACAGTCTTCTCTTGGTTCCTTCCCTACAAATTAGAATTGGGAAATGAACACTAGGCAGCAGTCACAGACAACTCTGAAATCACATTTGGCAAATGACTGATATAAGAAAGCCATCTAGTGTTAATGTGAAGAAATGAAAATTGCAAACAAAAGAGCAAAGAGGCAAAATTCGGGCAAATGTTGTGAAACTTTGTAAGCAAACCAACATTAATTACTAAATTTTTTTTTAAAAAGTCTTCCCTACCAAAAACAAACACAAAATTAAAAGGTAATGCCCACAATTCAACTTCACAAAATCACCAAATGCTATTTCCCTGGTAAGTATTCACTAGCCAATTAGGGTTTCAGAATATTCATTCATATCTGGGGTAGTCATCTTGGACATATTAACAGAGACAGGTTAATGTTGACAAATCTCAGCCAAAGACGGATAAAGCAAATATTCCGCACCCCGGTGGCCTCTCAATTACAGTCACGAGGAATTGAGAGGCTGGTTTTCTTTGGAGGGACAAGAATTTTGGAAATAAATGAATGTACAATGGCAGTATTTCCCGAGACAGAGAAGAAGGTCCTACCTACCTTTTAAAATGTAATTAAGACGTGAACAAGATCAAAGGCGCCAGGAGGGAGTGGCGTGGCTCGGGAAGGGTGAGGAGAACCGCAGCAGAGAGGGAAAGAAAGTACGCACTGCCTATAGGAGCTTTAGATTCTTGTATTTAAGGGGCACCTACTTTCTGCGAAGCAGAGGGGGCTGGGAACCCTATAAAATACAAAGTGCCATCACCCCAAAACAGGCGTTTTTGAAAGGAAATAAACCTTCAGTAAGTTAACTCAGTAACCCGCAAGCGACAAGAAAAAGGTAAAAAGAAATCTGGCGATTTTTTTAAGACAGCAAAGAGATTAGCGTGAAGGCAAATCGTTTTACCTAGTAGATGTCACCCACAAAAGCACCACCTTTCTCTCAGTAACTTTAGGAAAAATTAAAACTGCTGCTTCTCCTTTATTGGAGATTTGCAAGAAAGCACCAGGAAAGGCAAAGGTGAAGCCACTCCGCGGTGAAAGGCCGGAGAAGAAGGGGGGGGGGGGCGGGCGGGGGGAGGTGATTGCAAATGCCGCTTGTCTTGCCGCCCGCAGGGGGTCTGCGCGCAGACATCCCTTAGGCAGACACAACACTAACTCGCAGCAAGCTTTGCATTTGAACTCTTGGTCCCCCTGCACAGTTGCGCCCTCGCTCCCCAGGACGGTCGGGCGCGGGGTTCTTCTCCATCATCAACAGCGTAATCTCCCCATTTTTGCCTCGAAAAGGATTTACCCCCTTAATTCTGCAACCTCCATTCACCCTTTCTACAATGCAAGACGCTTTAAGGAAAGGCTACCCCCTGGTAGATCCCTTGGATGCGCTCCCCACCCCCAGAAGCGTCACGGGCACTTCTACTAAATTATAAAAAGGAATTTTTCCTCTTCGCCCCCCCCCATCTTCTCCACCACCACCGCACAGATGCGCACCCGAAAAAGGATGCTTTGCTCCCCAATCGCAAGAGTAAAGGTTTGCAGGCGCGCTCCTTCTATACCTGCTACAGCCCCTGAGCGAAACAAGGCTGCTGCTGCTGCGGCTGCTGCTGCTCCTCCCGCCGCCTCTCTCCCGGGTTCCCCATCTCCTCTGCGGCTCCGACTCGGGTTCCAGCCCTGGTTCCCCAAGCACACCCACTCCCCCTCCTCGCCAGACCTTGCGGCGGGAGGAGGAGGTCCGCGGGACAGGACCCGACTGGAAGCAGCTCTGCACAGAGCCCCGCTCCCCTCCCGCGCCTCTCAGAGTTGTAATTGCTCCCTCGCTCTCGCTAGGGTCCGGGGAGCCAGTGCTGCGATTGCATTCAGCTTCTAGATTCTCCTCTGCTGTTGGACGGCCGGGAAGGGGAAGGAGAAGAGAGAGGAGGGTGCGTGCACACAACTCCTCCTCCGCCGCCGCCTCTTACAGCTGCCGCTGCTCCTCCTCCTCCACCCCCTGCTCGCAATGCACAGTCTCTGGCTCCCTCTCTTCAACACCTCCCTCCGCCTCCCACTGAAAGCCTTCCTCCCAATTCAATGCTCTCTCGCTCATTGGCCCTAGCTTGTTTCCTTCCCCAAGTCCCCCTCCTGGCCCCCAACAACCCCCTTCGGCACAGATTGGGAGGTGTCCCTGTTACGTACCATCAGCACTCGGCTCCCGGTTCAGTCTCTGTTTTCCGACTAACGTCTTGGGGAGCTGCGGTCTGAATGGAATGTTCCGGGGAGACAGGGACTTGAAGCTTCCACCCAGCCAAGGGGGCTCTAAAAACAAAGCGGCCTTGGGACCTAGATGAGGAGGGCAGTACTTGGGTGATTAAGAGCCAGAAAAGCACTCTTGGATCAAAATTTCCAGGTGTACATTACCTACCGCCATCCATCCAGACTCTGGAGAAGCCAGTGTATCACAAATCAGAGACCCAAGGTTGCCCATCATACTCCCCCTCTCCCTCTGTTAACACCCAACTTCCTACATTTGGGTTACCAGGCACTAGCTAGAATCAGTCAGCGGAGTAGGTTAACCCGGCTTTGCTAGTTCCTCCGCTGTGGCTCCATGCAAACAGCTTCTGTTCCCAGGCTCTCCCCCAGCGCCCCTTGCTTTGACTTTGCAGCCTCTCTGGAACAACCCCCTAAAACTCACAGCGAAACCTGCCGTGAGTTATTTGGAACCATTTGCCCATCTGTCGCTTTGTATGGGAGTCCTTGCGGAAACTGAGTGTTAAGGGCTTTATCCAAAAGCAAAATAAACAACCAAAATAAATAAATAAATAAATAAATAAAAACTCCAGCACCAACCAAAGCATCCACACACCATTTAACCCTGAGTGACACCAGAGTCCCCTGTGAGTCCAGGAAGGTCTCAGAATCATCCCAATTCCTGCTCAGTTTGGGGGCAAGTGAATGTTATGGATACAAACAAATACTCTGCAAGGATTCCTTCACAGCCTCAGAGAATCCTGCAGTCTGCCCTCCTTTGGATTTTAGTAGACAGAGAAGATTGCTTTCAAATACAGCCCTTCCTCTCTTTCTCTTCCTTATATAGAGTATCTGAATGTTCTTTGATGACCATCATTCTCTCCATAGAGGATGGAACAAGAGGAAATGAGCTTAAATTACATGTAGGTAATTTAGGTTAAGTATGAAGAATTGCTTGACAATATGAAATAGTATTAACGTTGGTTACTGAGAAGTTAGGCGATTGTCTGATCTGATAAGAGGTTTAGGATCTCATCTCTCTAGTGCTGCAGTGAACCCGTTTGGAAGTCTGGGAATCCAGAGACCTAGGTGTGGCCTGAGATAAGTCACTCCACCTTTCCAACTTAGTCTCCTCACTTGAAAAATGGTTGTGATGATTTCTAATGTCCCTTTGAACTCTATGTATCACCTTATCTATAATTTAGGAGTAGTCCTGCCTGGAGGAAGTGAGGAAGACTAGATAGATGGACACAGCCTGCCTTGTTTGCTAACTCGTTGATGTTGGTCCTATCCTGGAACAAAAACTGATTACCTTTCATGAAAGGTGCCTTGACTCTGCCTTCTATGCTCTCCTCCTGGCCCCCAAAAGCCCAGCACTGTACAAAGTAAACAGATGAGATTCCTCCCTGACTTGCAGCTTCCCCCCCCCCTTAATAATATACTGTTGTTGTTCAGTCCTGTCCACAAGTCTTTGTAACCCTATTTGGGGTTTTCCTGGCAAAGATCACTGGAGTGGTTTTCCCTTTGCTTCTCCAGCTTATTTTACAGATAAGGAACTGAGACAAATTGTATTAAGTGACTTGACCAGGGTCACACAACTAGTACTTACTAGATTTGAAGGCTTTAAAGCACAAGTCAAATATGTCAATATCTGTATGTGAGAAGTTAATAATTATGTTATAGGTAATGATACTGAAACTATACTGTGCCTTTAAGGATATGCAGTTTAATTCAAGATGATCTTTTTTTTTTAACTTAGAAAAGATTGTAAACATTTTTGTGCTTCTATTTTCAGTTATGAGAACCCCTGATTGGTACATTTAAAAAAAATGTGTATATAATCAATGAATAAATCACTGTCAAATGAGGGAAACTACCTTAGGAAAGAATGTTTACTGAATGTTTCTTATTTTTTAATAAAACCCTCAGGTACTTGTCAGAGGCCAAGTTTGAATTTAGGAAGAAGAGTTCTCCTGCCCTTCAGCCCAGTGCTCTATCTACTTCCCCACCAAGCTGCACATCTTAATTATATACTCTTCAGCAGTAGAACCATATACTAGACTCTAGAATGAAAACTGCAGACCTTTTATATCTCATTTTTTCTCATCTTGACAATAGGGGTTATAAAATTTGTCCTAGTTTCTACCCAATTCACAATTCTCTAAACAAATGTCAATATAATCTAAGCACAAGGGCCCCATCCCTAAACCTAGAGTCATTAAGAATACTTTCAACAAAATGCTCAGAATAAATTCATTTATTGTTTTAAAAGTCATAAGCCTGGAGCTCCTAACCAAAAACCATAGGCTCAGTGTATTTGAAGATATAGCAGAAAGGTCATTGTATTTGAAGATAAAAATAGGGGTTCAAGTCCCTGACTCTCTCATTTACTTGCATGACCTTGAAGAAATTAATTGAAGTCTTAGTTGATTCACCTATAAAATGGATATTATTATTATAATTATTATAAAATATAAGCTCCTTGAGGGCAGGAAATGGCTCACTTTTATATAATCTCTAGTAGCTAGGCGGTACAGGGGATAGAGTTTCCTCAGTTTCTTCCCTTGGAAAATGAGTTGGAGAAGAAAATAACAAACCACTCCAATATTTTTGCCAAAAAAATCACAAAAGGGATCATGAAAAGTCAGACACCACTAAACAAAAAAAAAAAATCCCTAGCACAAGATAATTGTCAAGTCATTCAATAAGTTAATAAATATTTATTAAATACCTCACACAGTGTGATTGAGAATGAAAAATAAGTAAATCAAAGGCAATCCCTGCCCTCTAGGAGGTCACAGTTATTGTCCTACTTCTTTAGCTTATGAGGATCTATTGAGATTATGTATGTAAAATGCCTTACAAAGTACTATATGAAGAACAACCATTGCTATTCTTGTCTCCTTCCCAGACCGTACTTGCCTCTCTTTCTTTGAGATCTTAAGAAGACCGTCCAGAACATCTTTTGCCACAGAATAAACCCAAGCATATTCTTTTACTTGCCCCTCATTGTCTCAGATTCCTTTCTATTTCCTAATAACCATCTTGTTTCTTGGCACCTATAACATGGTAGGCTACCCAGGGCTATTAGATGGAAGGACAGAGACCCTGGACCTCACTCTTCTGGTAACCTATCAATTCATCATTTTGGCCTTGGGATATCATATTGAAAAACTTTCCTTTTTTTACTATGGCTGTAAATTGTTCTGAGGTTTAAAAGAAAGCAGTCAGCTATGAAGTGTAAAATGATATCTACCTAAAAGCTAGAATTACCTGTCATGTCTTTTCCTTTGTCCTCTCTCACTGACCTTCCCTCCAGCCAAAAGTCCCTTGATTCCTGCTCTCTAATTCTAACCTTCTGTCTCTCACAACAATGATCAGTCTTGTTTCACTTATGAATTACAGTCATGATCATCAGGGACCAAACTCAGGGTATCCATTCCCTTCCCAATCATGTATCTGCCTGTGCCAGCTTGATCCACCCAACGAGATAATGTACGTAAAGTGCTTTCTAACTACAGAGGGTCATATAAATATGAGCTATTTTGTTTGGGGATTCAAACACAAATGGAAATGCATAAGAAATATGACTTACTGCAGTGAATTCTATGTCCCTTTTATCTATTTCCTTTTCTAAGGAATAAAGACATAAAAATAACCCACATGAATTTGGCTCCAAAATTTAAATCTGGCTGACCTAAGTTATTCACTGTATTTACCTGTGAATCCAGAAATATTGCTAGACCTTTCCTTCCAATTTAATGGAGTCTGATCAGATGGGCAAAAATTATACTTGCCTAGAAATCAAGATACCTGGCTTCTCACCCATCTCTGCCACTAGCTTGCTTTATGACCTTGGACAAAGAATGAGTCAATAAGTATGTCTTCTTTTTTAACCCTTTACCTTCTTTCTTAGAATTATTACTAAGTTTTAGTTCCAAGGCAGAAGAGCAGTAAGGACTAAGCAATTGGAGTTTAAGAGACTTGCCCAAGGTCACAGAGCTAGGAAGAGTCTGAGGCCTGACTCAGTGACAACTCTAAGACAGTGGGGGCAAGGGCTGGGCAACCAGGGTGAAGCAACTTGCCCAGGGTTACTCCTCTAGGAAGGGTCTGAGAGCATATTTGTACCCAGAACATTCTGTCTTCAGGCCTGGCTCTCTAGCCACTAAGTCACTTAACTTCCCCTTCGCTAAGTATTTATTAAGTGCCTGCTCTCTCCAGAGCCCCACAGCCTAACGGGGAAGACAACAAGCAAACAACTGTGTACAAAGAAGACTCTGCATGGCCCCATTTGGGAATTTCTTGGCAAAGATACTGCATTGGTTTGTCATTTCTTTTTCCAACTCATTTTACAGATGAGGAAACTGAGGCCAACAGGGTGAAGTGACTTGCCCAGGATGAAAGAGATATGACCTTGGTCTTCCTGATTCCAAATCCAGCACTCTATCCTCTAGCCTAGCTGCCCACAGGATAAAGAGAGATAATCAACAGAGAGGAGGCACAAGGATCATTTCTACATCTCTCTCAGCCTCAGTTTCCTCACCTGCAAAATAAGAGGGTTGAATTAAATGATCTTTAAAGCCCTTCTAGTTCAACATCCTTTGATCTCTTCCTTCTCAAAATTCTATGGTTGCTTTTTTTTCTTGTAAGCACATAATAAGTATGTACAATAATTGACCCCAAACTGCTGCCAAAACTAAGTTGGTGTTTAGGTTCCTAAATAAAACCTGTGCTTCATATTTCCCCTCCCTGCTACTACTACCTGCCAAAAAAAAGACTTTCTTTTAAGTAAAATGAAGTTATTATCAACACACATACATAGATTAGCTACAATGTGCAAGACAATACAAGAGGAACTAGTGATACAAAGAAATATAAGACAAAGTCCCTCCTGATCTAGAGAAAGCCACAGTCTAGTTGGAGAAAGATGACAAGGGGCTAAGGTGATGAATAACTGTCCAAAGTGGTATGGGCCAACACCCCCCTCCCCAAATAGGACAGAAGTTCAATAAAGAGAACAATTTCAGGAGGCTGAGACATTTGAGATAGGTTCTCTGAAGGAGCTGGGTCTGGAAGAAAGGATAGGAATTAAATAAACAGAGAACTTTCTAGGCTGGGGGCAGACCACATGAGCAAATGTCCTGAAGTGGGAATAAATAGTGAGATCAGCTGGGATTAAAGGTTCTTCTTATACAGTAAAATGCCCAGATTTATGTTCTGATATTTAAGGAACTAGAAACCATGCTAGGGAGGGAGTCAGGAGATCACAGCTCTCCCAGCTTAGCCACACTCATTGGATGACTTTGAGAACATCTTTTCACCTTTTACTTTGCTAACAAAGGGACTGGTTGGGGTAGATAATTCCTAAGGTATATTTTATTCCTAATAGTCTGTAATTCTGTCTTATTAGAATCACCAACATTTTTCATCCAGAATAAAAAGTCTTAAAATAATAGCTCTTTATTCTTCAAAAACATCACGAAGCAAAGGGTAAGTGCCAAGAATTGCTCTACCCATTTTAAAGATGGAGAAACTAAGAGAAATGTAGTTATTGGATCCAAGGAACATAATACATCAGTAAGTTTGCTGGAACTAAAACACATGTTCTCAGCCAAGAAAGCATATTAAAGAACAAATTAAGAGAGTATCATAGTTATTAAACAGTGCACTAAAGGCCAACCACTTGCCAGTGGGAACTTAAGAAGAATTTCATCAAATGAAGAACTCAAATAATAATCACTCTCAGCTCAATTAAATCAGTATTTATTGAGTCTTAGAGTTACTCAGTCATAAACTGTTCACACTGGAAGGAATATAGGAGATCATTAAAAAATAGTTTTATTGTTGTCTTTTGTGTTTATCCCATGGTTATTTCCCTTTTATCCTCCTGCCATTGAAGCCTTCTTTGAAACAAATAAACAAAACAAAACATTTAAGAAAGCCAACTGACAGAAAGAACTGACAAATAGAAATAAGCAAGACATGGTTTTATATACATACATCTTTTTTTAAGCCCTTACCTTCTGTCTTAGGGTACTGGCTCTAAGGCAAAAGAGCAGGAAGGGCTAAATAACTGGAGTTAAGGGACTAGCCCAGTTAACAAAACTAGGAAGCATCTGAGATCCTATTTGAACCCAGGACCTCTTGTCTCCAGGCCTGGCTCTCTATCTACTGAGCCACTGAAGCACTTTGCTGCCCCTGTATACATATATCTTTTTGTCAAACGCCGCCTTCTCTAATGGGGGAGTGGAGGGAAAGAAGGAATTCCCCAGGTATTTTAATGTAATCAACAAATTAATTTTTAAAAGGAAAGGAATAAAAAGAAAGAAAGAAAGAAAGAA
>NC_058133.1:155380118-155390348 GCF_016433145.1 Gracilinanus agilis | reverse complement strand
AGGAAGGAAGGAAGGAAGGAAGGAAGGAAGGAAGGAAGGAAGGAAGGAAGGAAGGAAGGAAGAAAGAGAAACATAGCTCTTGTATTTGACATCTATCATGTTCCACATCTGTGGTTCTTGCCTCTGTAGTGAGAAAATGAAAGTATATTTCTTGATCATTAATTCTCTAGGATTAAGAATGTTCTTTTACAATTCATAGGAGTTCAACTCTACTTTTTTGTGTTTATTTAAAGGATTGCATTTATTATACAAAATACCATCACTTCTGTTTTCTTGATTTTGCATCTTTTTATATAACTCCTCCCAAGTTTTTCTGAATTCTTCTATATTCATATACCATAATTTCTTTAATCATATGGCCATTCAGTTCTTTTCTATTGGTTTTCTACCACAAATACTACAACTATAAATATTTAATTATATACAGTCAGTCAACAGTTAACAAGTATTTATTAAGTACCTTTTCAGTGCCAGGTATTCTACTAAACCCTGGAAATTAAAAGAAAGGCAAAAAGTAGTCCCTGCCCTCAGGGAGCTCTTACTTACACATATACAGGAATTTTTTTTCCCCGTCATTCTGTCTCTGAAGTATAAGACCAGTATTTGGAGAAATGTATCGAAAGATCAACAGTTGAATGACTTAACCATGTACTTTTACATAGTTTTTCTGAATGGTTAAACCAACTCAGTTCCACCAAGAATATATTAATGTGCCCCTCTTCACACAATCCCAGAAAAGGTCATTTAGTCCAATCTCCCCTTCTTTTTTTTTTTAATAGTTGACAATTAAAAATCTAGTAACAGAAACAATTTTATATTTATGCTAATTTTTAAAAAATGTACATGCCCTTTAACACTAATAACTAATTACCAACATTGTATGAATATAGTATAATATAATATAATGAAATTATAATAAACAAATATCTCTCCCCACTGGAGAAATGAAGGATGGAGCCATAAACTACTCCCAAAGCTTTCCTTTATAGAGGGCTCAGAACTTTCTAGGTAACTCTTTTTTTTCCATCAGTGGCTATGCTTGGTTTTCACTCCTTTCAAGCCCCTCCATCTGGTACTCAGTGACCACCGCCCCCTTTTCAGTTTCTTTGTATGTACAGTCTTTCCCCTTAGATTGTGAGCTCCTTGAGGGCAGGAACTATCTTTCTTTTTCTGATTTATATCCCCAGCACTGAGTACAGTTCCTGGAACATAGAAGGTACTTAATAAATATTTATTAAGTTGAATAATAAAAACTTTTTCTCAAAGAAAAGATGAGAAAGCATACTGCAATCCTTTCTTTGAAAAGGTGGGGGTTGTGGTTATGGAACATTGCATATATACTATTGGACTCATTTGATGTGTGGATTAGTTTTGTTGAATTTATTTTCTTTATGTAAAAGGATAATTTAATCCTAGGTAAATTACATATAATTTGGTTAAGTAGCTCCATTTCCTAACCTGAAACTTTTCCATTAAAAAACAAGTTATCTTCTGCTCAGTGATTTAATGGGCATCTAAACTATATGAAATATGAGTGAACTAACTAGGACTAGAACCTGCATCTCCAGACTCTGAGCCTGATAATCTCCACACTAGACTACACTGCCTGCTATGTATTAAACATACCAGGAAATAGAGTTGGCAAGGGTGTTGTTGCTGTTGTTCAGTCTGGTCTGACTCTTCATGACCCCATTTGGGGTTTTCTTGGTAAAGATCCTGAAATGGTTTGTCATTTCCCTCTCCAGCCAATTTTAAAGATGAGGAAACTGAGGCAAACTGGGGGAAATGACTTGCTCAGGATCACACAGCTAATTAAGTGTCTGAAGCCAGATTTGAACTCAGGAAGATGAGTATTCCTGACTCCAGGCCACAGTGTCACCTAGTTTCCCTTGAAGGCAAATCAAGTCACTTCTCTGCCTCGGTTTCCTTATCTGTAAAATAAAGAGGTTGGTTTCTACTCTTTTTAAGATTCCCTTCCATAAATTCTATAAATATACTCTATTTAAAATAGATAAAATGATGATTTTTATCTCAATTGAAAATAGCCTAAGTTCTATTAAAAAAATCAGATGGGGGAAGATTAATGTTAGTGAAATTATTAAAAGAATAAGGATACACAATGATAAGTTTTCCCCATTGGAGGTAAGAAGGTAGAGTCTCTAAAAATAGTTCCTAATGAGCAATAATAAGAGGATACATATTCTGAATTATTTGAGTTTTTCTAAAACCTTATATTGCAAAATAAGAAATTCAATACATCACCCTTTCCCTCTGTACCTCTGAGTCTGTGCAGTTAGAAGTTGATTATTTCTCTTCTGATGATTCAACCCTCTTTACTGCAGCTGTTCACATCCTTTCTGCTTATGCTTCTCAGTTCTCTCTCCTTTTCTCTAATCCAGCCCCTTAGGTAAAGGGGAGTTCTGGGCACATCTTATATAACCTACAAAGATGCATTTTTTTTTTGGCCCCTGTGTCCCTGGAGTAGAGATGATTCAGAAGTAACTTTCCCTTTTGCTCTCCTGCTTAACAACAATTAGGGGGGGTCTGTCAGACATCCTGCCTAATGCCAGTCATCTTGCCTTTAGCTCTTGTGCGTGAGCAGCAAATGACATCAAATGACATCAAACAGTGACATCCTTCTCCCACCTCATGCCAGATCCTGGACTTGCATTTGTGTCACAGCTTTTTAAGAAAATGCAAAAGAAATAAGTAAGAGCATTCCACCTCTTCTAGTAGAAAAACAGAAAGTGTCAGCCTGCTGCTCCGACGATTCCAAGTGACACTTGACAAACAGCTCCTGTGCTTTCTCCTTTGAAAGAGAACAGGACCAAACTGCAGTGTTCATCCATCAAGTTGCAGTTGCTACTAAGCACCACTAGGTGTCCCCTATCAGTTGCTCAATGCCTACCCCAAAAAGGGATGGATAGTCCTAGGTAAATGAAAGCGGTCAAGGTGATGGGGTAGGAGGCACATTATTAATAAGCAATATAACTAAGCCACTTACATGATTTTTTCACATTTTTTCTGTGTCTTAAATATAATTTGGCTAAGTAACTCCATTTCCTAACCTGAAACTTTTCCATTAAAAAACAAGTTCTCTTCTGCTCAGTGATTTATCCGTATCTATAATATATGAAATATAAGAGTGAACATTTATGATGATGATGATCACTTACTCTCTAGCTCCTTCTGAGAGTTCAGAGGAAAAACTCAGAACCTTTCAAATTAAATTACGGGGAGTTGAAAAGTAACTGAATGAAAGAATAACAAAATACTTATTTTTAAATTTAATTTTAAAAAATAATTTAATTTTTTAAAAGTATTACTATGTCCCACACAATGTGCTGAGAGAAAAAAAGAATGAAAGTGAAAGAAAGATATTTAAACAACAGGATGATAAATCGGGAATGAAATAATAATAATAGTAGTAGAAATTATAATAGCTACTTATACTTTACAGCCAATCCAATAAACATTTATTAAGTGCTGGAGAGACTACTAATAAAAAGACAATTCCTGGACTCCAGGAGCTTACAGTCTAGCAGTGGGGGAGAGGGGAGACATCTAGGGGCATCCAGCTCAGGGGCATCTTGTTCTGTGTTTCTTGAAGTCGAAACCTTCAATTCAAACCCAAAATTGAAATTGGAAAAGTATGTCAATGAGTTTGCTCTCACAGAAACAGGGATGAACTTGGTGTCTCCAGCTTATAAGCTAACCCTAAAACTTGGGGTTCACCAGATCTTACTAGGCTACAAGTTGGGGGTTTCTAGATTCCACATTGACAAGTAGAAGCAGTGAAATAGAGTGAGCTGAGCCTAGTCTCTGACCTCTATATAAATGAAGGCATTAGGGGGTGTTTGGTAGTCCATCCCTTAGCCTTGGAATCTCAGAGGAGAGAAAGCTGTGGGAGGAGGAGTCCATCAATGCTTGAGATAGCAGCATGGGGATGGTGTCAGAATGAGCAGCTAGGGAGTGGAGTGGATAAAATGCCAGGTCCAGAGTCAGGAACACCTTAGTTCAAATCATGCCTCAGATGCTGACTGGCTGTGTGACTCTGGGCAAGTCACTTAACCTTGCTTGCCTCAGTTTACTCCTCTGTAAAATGAACTGGAGAAGGAAAGTGTAAACCACTCTAATTTATTTACCAAGATAGTCTCAAATGGAGTCACAAAAATTTGAAGAATCAAATAAGACTGAACAACAACAAACTCTATTTCAAGCGATAAGGAATAGAAACCAGGCAGAGCAGGAAATGCAAAGAGAAGTTTATGAGGGTTATTTGAGTGTTTTTTCCCCAATAATTCTTTGAAATAAATAGCCCAAATATTATAATGCCTATTTTATAAGTGAGGGACCAGGCTCAGAGAACATGATCAAAGCATTTAGCTTGTAAGGACTAAAGGCAGGAGCATTGGTTTGGGGTTCAAATCTCATTTCTGATATTTATTACTTACAAGACTTTGGCTTGGATTAATGGCTTAAACCAGCCTGGGCTTTCATTTCCTCATCTGTAAAACTGTGGTTGTTCAGTTCCATCCAAGTCTTCATGACCCCATTTGGAGTTTTCTTGGCAGAGATACTGGAGTGGCTTGCTATTTTCTTCTTTAGCTCATTTGACAAATGAGGAAACTGAGGCAAACAGGGTCAAGTGATTTGCCCCAGGCTCATACAGTTAATAAGTGTCTGGGGCTAGATTTGAATTCAGGGAGATGAACCTTTCTGACTCCCCAGCAAGCACTCTGTGCACGATGGCACCACCTAGTAGCCATTCATAAAATTAAGTGACTTTTAGTCTTTAAGTCTCTTTCCAAGTCTAGATCTGGAACTCCGAGTTTAGCGCTTTTCCCACCATATCATGCTCTATAGTTTTACGCTAAAATAAAGTGAAAACTATTGAAAAATGTTGAGGGAAAATATGCATATAAAGTAGAATTTAAATATTTCTGAGGGAAGAAAATGAAATAAGCATAAAAGAATATTAAGAACTTGGAACTGATAGAAAGAGATACATAATTTGAAATATCCAACATTGTACAGTGTGAAAAATGCTGAACATGAGTCTCATGAGCTGAGTTCTATTCCTGGCTCTGTCACATGAACTGTGTAGCCTTGGGCAAGTCATTTAACTTCTCTGAGACTCTTTTCCCTCATCTTTAAAATTAAGGGTTTAGACTAGATGATCACTAAGTCATTTAGGTGTATATTAATAATTAAAATAATTAATTATTATAATTATATATTGCTATATAATGTGTAAATATATTACAAATAAATTTATATTCTATAAATATATATGTTTAATATGTATTACAGGTGATATAAATATAATATGATATATGCACATAAATATTATATAACATAAATATTTATATAACATAAATATACAAATAAATAAAACTTAAATTTTAGTCATATTAATTATTATCTATTACATGGAATACTATTGTGCCATAGGAAATGACAAACAAGATGATCACCAAAAAAAAAAGTTGGAAAGACTTAAAATGATGCAAAGTGAAGTGAGCAGAACCAGAACACCATACACAGTAAGAACAATAATGTATGATGATCCACTATGCATGACTTGACTGTTATCTACAAGGCAAGAATCCAGGACAACTCCGAGGGACTCATAAAGAAAAAAGGCATCCACCATCATAGAAGGAACTGATGGAGTCTGAATGCAGATGGAAGCATGCAATTTTTCACTTTATTTCCTTCATGATTTCACTTTATTTATTCACTTTATTTATCATCTTAATTTTTTTTCTATAAGTTTCTTTCACGACATGACAAACATCAAAATGTGTATTGCATGACAGAACATGCATAACCTATAACACATTGCCTGCCATCTTAGGGAGCGGGGCAAATGGGAGGGAGAAAGAGAACATGGATCACAAAATGCCAAAAAATGATTATTAAAATTGTATCTTCATATAATTTGGAAAAAATTAAAAATAAAAAAAACAACTTCCTCTCTTGACTTGATCAATTCTATTGACAGCATCAGTATCTTCCCAGACACCTAGACTCAAAACATTGAGTCCTGCTCCTGTGATGTGGAAGGGAGACTTTTCATAGACTGGAAGCTCAGTGTCATAGATTGGCATAGAGAACATTTCTGTTCCAGGAGCCCCTTTTAATACTAGTAAAAATCATTTGTTTATTTATCTTTAAGATTTTTTAAACTTTCTTATTTTTTTCAATTACATGTAGAAATAATTTTTCAATTGTTTTCTGATGTAGCTTTAAGATTTTCATAGCACTTTCCTCATAAAAACTCTTTGTAATAAATAGTTTATTATAATTACCCCATGTTGTAAATGGAGAAAACAAAGAACAGATAGGCTAAATGACTTGTTTGTGGTTCAATAGCTTTTAAGTGACTGGGGAAGAATTTGAACCCAGCTCTACCTGTGTGACTTTGGATGAGTAGCTTGCTTTCTCTGGCCCTCAGCTTCCTCTTCTGAAAAATGAGAGGACTGGATTAGATGATCTCTAAGGTCTCTTGCAGTTCACAATTTATGATGCTGTGATCCCATATAAGAGGAGAAAAGCATTTACAAAAAGTGATGCCACCTTAACAAAGAAAAGATCCCCACTAATTCAAATAATAAGCTACATTACATCTCATTGGCCCTTATTTTAGCATATTTTAATCCCTCCTCAATTTACAGTGGTTTACCAGCAGGAAACCACTAGAGGGGACCTATCCAGACAAGATTAGACAACATACAATTATCATCCTCACTATTCCCACTTGGAAAATAGACTAGTATTCATGTGGAACAATGAGATCAAATTCACTAGCACTCTAATTTCAATCCATGTGGTATAAGAAAAGGATTTTTGCGTGGGGGGGGGGGGAAGGGAGAGTGCTGAAGGATAAAGACAGAAAAGAGGAAAAATACATTTCCTTTGTATCCATATTAATAATAACTGGACTCAATTCCAGCTACAATATTTTCCCCTTGTTGGTAAAGTTACAGGAATAATTGTCTCTTGTGTGGTATTTCATATATATAGGAGCCTTTCTAAGATGCCGTCCTCAAGAATTATGCCAGAGGGCCATTTCATAGATAAAACTTTTTAAATTTTTATGTATATATATATATATATATATGTTACATGTAGAATCAATTTTCAACAATTGTTTTCTAACATTTTAGGATTCAGACTTCTCTCCCTCAATCCCTCCTTTTCCATTCCCTGGCCCCAGATGGTAAATAGTTTCATATAGGTTATACTAGTGCTTTTATGCAATACATATTTCTATATTTCTCAGGTTGTGATAGAAGACACATATCACACACCTATAATAAAAAACTCATGAAAGAAATAAAGTGAAAGGTAGCATGCCTTGATCTGCAATCAGACTCCAACAGTTCCTTCTTTGGTTGTAAATAGCATTTGATGAAACTACCTTGTAATGAAGACTTTTTGGTTCCTTATAAAAAACCTATGTTGCTTATAGATGCCACTTTTTCTGTACTTTTATGGGTTCAGGAACGAATTGTGGGAACATTTTGGGTTTTTTTAAAACAAATTTCTATTGATGTCTTTTGTTTTTATATAGTCTAGACTTCTCCCTGCATCATTCCATCTCTCTCATCACAATGAAAAACTATTCCTTATTTTAAAAAGATGAAAAAGTGTTTTAAATCTCTTATAACTAGAGAAATGCAAATCAAAGCAACTCTGAGGTACCACCTCACACCTTGCAGATTGGTTAACACAACAGCAAAGGAAAGTAGAAAATGTTGGAGGGAATGTGGCAAAATTGGGACATTAATGCATTGCTGGTGGAATTGTGAACTGATCCAACCATTCTGGCTGGCAATTTGGAACTATGCCCAAAGGGTGCTAAAAGACTGCCTGCCCTTTGATTTAGCCATACCACTGCTGGGTTTATACCCCAAGGAGATCGTAAAGAAAAAGACTTGTACAAAAAATATTTATAGTCATGCTCTTTGTGGTGGCAAAAAACTGGAAAATGAGGGGATGTCCTTCAATTGGGGAATGGCTGAACAAATTGTGTATCTACTGTTGGTGGAATATTATTGTGCTGAAAGGAATAAAGAACTAGAAAAATTCCATGTGAACTGGAAGAACCTCCAGGAATTGATGCAGGGTGAAAGGAGTAGAACCAGGAGAACGTTGTACACAGAGACGGATACATTATGGCACAATCACGTGTAATGGACTTCTCGACTAGCAGCAATGCAGTGACCCAGGACAATTCTGAGGGACTTATGAAAAGGAACACTATTCACACTCAGAGGAAGAACTATGGGAGTAGAATCACAGAAGAAACACAACTTCTTGATCACATGGGTTGATGGGGATATGATTTGAGATGTAGACTAAACAACCACCACAGTGCAACTATCAATAATATGGAAATAGGTCTTGATCAGTGACACATGTAAAACTCAGTGGAAATACGCATCAGCTATGGGGAGGTGGGGGAGAAAGAACATGAATCATGTAACCATGGAAAAAAATTCTAAAAATAAAAATTCAAAGTAGAGAAAATAAAGTAAAAAGGATTTTTTCAAAATAAGAAAAAGATTGAAAAGAGAAAAGTAGAAAAAGAGCAAAAAAAGTCAGTAAAACTGTTTAACACATTGAAAAAACTGATAACATATACAATATTCCCCATAGATGAACAAAGGAATGAAGTAAGATTTTTTCTCATATCTTTTCTTAGGCACCAAACTTGTTCTTTATAATTTTACAGTGTTCATTTTCAACTGTTTTTTGATTTTTATTCCTTCGCTTTACATTGTAATATTGTTTATGTTTTCCCATTATGGGTTTACTTCAATTTGCATCAGTTCACCTAACTCTTTCCATGTGTCCTGGCATTCATAGTCATCCTTTATTATAATGCAGTCATATTACATTGCATTCATGCAATGGAAAATTTGTTTAGATATTTCCCATTTGGTGGACATCTATTTTGTTTCTAGATCTTCACTACTCCCACATCTGATACCATACATGTTTTGGCATATATGAGGTCTTTCTTTTTGTTATTGGCCTCCTTGGAGTCTATGCATTGTGATAGACTCTCTGGTCAAAGGATATGGACATCTTACCCATTTTATTTGCCTAATTCAGAATTGCTTTCCAGAATGGTTATACTAATTCCTAGATCCAACCAACAATGCATTAGTGTGTCTAACATTCCACAACTCCACTGCATTGTCTATCTTTTATCATCTTTGACAATTTGCAGAATGTGAAATAAATTTTTTTAATTTGCAATTGTCCTAATCATTTGGACAATACTTTCAAAAGGCTGATGATAGTTTGCAATGCTTCATGTGATAACTAATTGCTCATATATCCTTTGACCACTTTATCTATTAGGAAATGGCTTTTACTGTGTGACTTTTAACAGTAACTTTACCTATCTTGCTTTATTGGTCTCCACGTAGTTAAAAAATTGGGACCTTCTGAATTCAAGCTTAGGTATTTAGTTGCTTACCAAACTAAAAGATGTAGGCTAGGATCATTGTACAATAAGATATTTAATTGATGGGGGAATAAATACTAAAGTAACAAATTCATGATCAGCACACATTTCCAAATGACTCCAGTTTCATTTCCTTTCTTCTCAGAATAGCTACTCCACAGACTCCTTAGGGTCTCTGGTAGGGAATCACAGACCTAGATGCTCAGCAGCTGGAGTATATTCTTGGACAGATCCCAAGCTCTGGATACCTACATGAAGGTCAGTGTCTAAAATTGTCTGCTTCCCCTGATCAGCTCCCTCGGGTGCCGAATCTGTAACCTCTCCTTATAGCAACAGACTTGGCTTGCTGCACACACTATTTGCTACCTCATTCATCAACTTTTTCCATTGCCAGGATGTCTCTTTTTATTGCTCTTAGCTACCTTAGAGTTGAGCACTGACTTATTCCTAGGAGGGGTAATGGGTGAGGGGAATGGACTTCTCTAGGACCCTTGTATGGAGAATTCCATGGGGAAAGAAGGGAAGGCTGAGGAGAGGACAACACATAGTCCATCCTCACACCTTCAGGTCCAATGAGATCCTTATAGTAAAAGGCTAAGGAAATACCAGTTTGTCACATTTGTGAGAGTAATCATTAATTCAATCCAACAAGCATTTACTGAGCAGAGCAAAGAACTTGCACTAGTCTCCAGATGATAGCTCAAATCCTATATAGTATGGATCCTACCAAGTTCATGTTTTTTTTT
>NC_058133.1:155264328-155375119 GCF_016433145.1 Gracilinanus agilis | reverse complement strand
TGTGTTTGCCTCCACCCACGCCTCTGCTCAGCCGGCACCCATGCCTCTGCTCAGCCGGCACCCACGCCTCTGCTCAGCCAGCACCCACGCCTCTGCTCAGCGGGCACGCGCCCCGCGTCCACTCTCTGCTCCCGCGCGCTCAGATTTCGCGTGCGTTCTTGACTTAATGGGGTCCTAAGTCTTGCTGCTCTCAGGAACAGGTCCCGGAGCTGCCGATGACTCGATGGGTGCCCCAAACTTGCTCTATTTCTTTTTAGCTGGGTTCGGAGCTATAGGTGAGTGTGGAGGGGGTGGGGGTGGGGCGGTTGCTCAGCTCGCGATTGAGCGAGAGCCCTTTTTAGCCTGGAACTGTCTCGATTCCACGTACCTTCCACGCTGTGCCCTGTTGTGGGGTTCCTCCGTTCGTCTGGACTTGTTTTTATGTCCCCTTGAGGAGTTTTGTGTGTTTCGGTCAGGAGAGGTTAAGAGCTGCTTCTTACTCTGCCGCCATCTTAACCCGGAAGCTCCCAAGTTCATGTTTAAGACAGCACAACTGCCAGTCTCTGCCGGACTTGGGGCTAGATGAGTGCTCCATCCTTACTTAGCTGGTCATGGTGCCCAGTCTGAATTCTGACTCTCTAATTGCTTTCATTTCTGCTGCCAACCCAGATTAGATACTCCATTCCTTGCAGCTAAAACAATCAAACAAAAAGCCCAAAAGGTTTCATTTCTCAGGGGCCATATGGCCTGGGGGTAGGAGGAAATCTCCATGACCCTTCCTCTTCCAGCATGGTTCTCTCATCAGCAGCAGTGAGAGAAGGAGCCACCTTACTCCTCCAGATGTAAATGCAGCAAAGAGATGACTGGAGGTGACTCGGGTCCTTTAGATGCTCACGGTTCTTCTGCCCATTCAAACAACAGAAAAAGACTCATTTTAACCAACCCGTTGGGTCAACCAAAGCAGTTGCAGGAAATCTGTGTCCAACTCCTTCACACGTCATCATGATTCTCTTGGAAGCAGCTGCCTAGCTTATTCCATTGAGATACATCTTTGGTTATATGTCAGACTCACATTACAAGTAGGCACTAAGGCAAAGGTTCTTAACCTGGGTTCCATAAACTTGGGGTAAAAAATGTTGATAACTATATTTTGATATAATCCATTTTCTTTATAATACTATGCATTTAATTTTATATTTATGAAAACTTTTTTTCCCTGAAAAGGGATCCATACACTTCCCCAGATTGCTAAAGAAGTCAAGAAAACAAAAGTTAAGAATCTGTGTCTGGGGCAGCTGGGTAGCTCAGTGGATTGAGAGCCAAGCCTAGAGACGGGAGGTCCTAGGTTCAAATCCGGCCTCAGACACTTCCCAGCTGTGTGACCCTGGGCAAGTCACTTGACCCCCATTGCCTACCCTTACCACTCTTCCACCTATAAGTCAAAACACAGAAGTTAAGGGTTTAAAATAAAAAAAAAAGTAAAAAAAAAAAGAATCTGTGTCTTAGGAATATGAATGTGAAAATGGCAGTTTCTTCTTTAAGAATTTTATAAATTATATATATGTATATGCATATATACATATTTATATATTTTTAGATTTATTTTAGAATTTTAGATTTAGATTTTTATAAAATCTTTAAGGCTTTTATCTTGTAGGGGGAAGAGGTTATACAGATAACCACAATACAAATCAGAGTATTATTAAGTATGTAAGAAGGGAAAAAAAGTATCTTGAGAGATATGAGGAGAAAGTAAAATCTAATTGGGAAGATCAGAGAGCCATCATGAAGGAGATATTTAAGCTGTCTTGAAGGAAAATAATTTCCGTAGGCAGAAATATATAGGTTTCTTCTTGTTGTGAAGTCATTTCAGTCATGTCTAGCTCTTCATGACACCATCTGAAGTTTTCTTCACGAAGATAATGGAGTGGTTTGCCATTTCCTTCTCGGGGTTGTTTTGTAGAAGAGAAACTGAGGCAAACAAAGTTAAATGATTTGTCCAAGGTCACAGACTCCAGGTCTTCCTGACTCCAGGCTGGCTCTCTATCCACTATGCTACCAACCTGCTCTCTATATAGCCTATATTAGCATCAATAGAATTGATTTTTTTTTTACCCTTTCAGATAAACCTGCTATTTCTGCTTTAACTCCAAAAGGAAGAATATATAGTGTCTGTGACTGGGAGTCAGGAGTCCTTGTTTAGTTAGGACTCCTTGTCAGGAGTCTTCAATTAGCTGTGTGACCTTGATTAAATCAAGATGTCTGACTCTCAGTTTCTCAATCTGTAAAATTAGGAATAAAAAAAGATGATTTTTAAATCCTAGTCACCCCTAAAATTATTGTCTCTTATTTTTGTTGTTTCCTTTTGTCTTCCCTTCAGCTGACCTACCAAAACAAGATTTCTCTTTGGCTTAACTTCTTTATGCTTGATCTCAGCTCAAAGGAGAATCATTTCCTTTGTGAACTTCAGCCAAATCTGTTGAATCATTTTCAGTTAAATGAAGATGAAAAACATTCATTTACCACTTAGGCTGAAATCATACAAAGTTAGCTGAGCTACTAACTGTTAAAACTTATATCTCTGGCTATATTTTTGCTAGAAACTGTTGATTTGCTAAATTGGGTTCTCCCATTCCTTTTATGGATGCATTGCAAAGATGAATATGTGTCACATAAAGTCAAAATTTTTAGACTAGTCCATGGAAGTAGGGAAATGTGAAAAAGTCTAAGGCTTTGTTATGCACGTATTATATAGGTGATTTTCAGATCCTGATTAGAGGCTTAAATACTGCATTGTCCATATAGTAATTATACTCCAGATGGTTAATGCTATCGAAAAAAGAAAACAAACCAAACAAAGCATTTCACAACTTCGGAGGTTTTACCAGTCCAATTTAGCATTTATATGAACATATGTTTTGGTTACTAAGTGGCTTCCTCTTGTCTGGAAGATAAAATATGAAGTATTTAGCACTGGCATTCAAGGCTCTTTAAATCAGATTCTAACCTGTCTTTCTAGGTTTCTTTCAGAGTAATCTCTCTAACTCTCTCACTCTTTCCCTCTTTTCCTCTCTCCTCCTCCTTCTCTCTCTCCCTTCATTCATTCCTTCCTTCCTCCCTCCCTCTATCCCTCCCTTCCTTGCTACCTTCCATCCTTCTTACCTCCCTTCCTCTCTCCTTCCCTTCCTTCCTTCTTTTTTTCCTTCTCTTTCATCCTTTATAAAACAAACAAACAAACAAACAAACAAAAACCCTTAACTTCTGTCTTAGAATCAATTGTAAGTATTGAAAGCTGAAGAGTGATAAGGGCTAGACAACTGAATTAAGCCACTTGTCCAGAGTTACACTTCTAAGGAAGTATCTCAGATCACATTTGAACCCAGGACCTCCCATCTCCACACCTGGTTCTCCACCAATGAGCCACTGAGCTACCCCTATGAGCAATTCAAATTCTCCTTGCTCCAGCCAGACTGGACCACTTGCTATTTCCTGTTGATGTTCTGCCTTCTCTATCCTTCATCCTGGAATGCATTTTTCAACTCCAAATTTTTACCTATTCATAAAGAACTCTGCTTTTGGAATTCAGTGACCTGGGTTGGCATTTTGACTCTCTTACTTTCTACCTCTGTGCCCCTTTTCTAAATTTGCTATACTGTTGAGGGACCCACCATTGGCCTAAGCATGGAGGCACACCATCTAGTTATCCTAGTTATCTTTGACTTCTCATTCTCACCCCTCATACACAAGCTGTTCCCAAGTCTTGCCAATTCAACCTTTTGAACATTTATTTTATATGTCCCCTTCTCTGATCTGACACTACCATTACCCCAGATGCTTACCTCTCACCTATTGCAATAGCCTTTTGGTTAGTCTCCTTGCTTTAAGTCTCCCTAATCCAAGTCTATCCTCCATTCAACTATCAAAGCTATTCTTCCTAAAGAATGTAGGACCATATTACTCCACTCTCATTCAGTAAACTCCAGTGGATCCATATTATGACTTAGATCTTGTATTAAGTAATACTGTTTGGCTTTTAAAAAATCTTTATCTTCTGTCTTCAGTATCAGTTCTAAGGCAGAAGAGGCTCAAGGGCTAGGAAATGGGGTGACCTGCCCAGGGTCACATAACTAGGAAGCATTTGAGGCCAGATTTGAACGTAGGTCTTCTAGATTTGGCATGCTATCCACTGTGCTACCTAGAGACCCTTCTCCATTTGGCTTTTAAAGCACTTCATAACCTCCTCTTTTCCTACCGTTCCAGTTTTCTTCTCCTAACTTCCCTCCACATATTCTGTAAGCCAGTGACACTGGCCTTTTTGCTATTCCTCAAACAAGACACTCTATCTCAGATGATTTTCATTGGCCATACCCACGTCTAGAATTCCCTCTCTCTTCAACTCCATCTCTTGGTTTCCTAAGATTCCTTCAAGTCCCAGCTAAAATCCCACTTTTTGCAATAGCTTTCCCAAATCCCCTTAAATGCTATTGTCTCCCTTCTATTGATTACCTCCCAATTTATCCTGTTAAAATGGTTTACATAATTGTTTGAATTCTCTCTCCCCTTTTAAATTGTAAGCTCTTTGAGTGAGATTCTTTGTATTCTCAATGCTTAACACATTAATTAATATCTAGAACACAATTGGTGCTTCATAAATACTCTATGACTTGACCTGAATCTGTGATTCCAGGTCAAATCACAACCTCCCTAGACCTTGTTTGTTTGTTTGTTTTTCTCCTCAGAGCAATGGAAAACCCACTGGTTTTGGAATCAGAGGATCTAGCTTGAAATCCCACCTCTTCTGCATATTATTTCCATGATTTATGGCAACTGTACCTCAGGAGGCCTCAGTTTCCTTAACTGTAAAATGAGGAGGTTGTACTAGATGAGTTCAGAGGTCCCTTCCATCATTAGATCTAGAATCCTTTGATCCCCTAGTAAGAATTTTACATTTCAATGCAAAAGAATTTAAATTTCATTTCTGCTGTTGACTCAAAATTTAGAGCTATCAAAGCATTTGTACCTCACTTTGGTCCTTTCCTCAAATCTCTAAGTTTGGCAATTTTCAGACTTAGCAGTTGCTTTAGGAAAGAAATCCTATTGCTAACTCTATCATTCTACTAACTGGAAATAAAATAAAACATCTCATTTATATATGTAGGAAAATAAATAAGGTAAATTTAAAAGGCTTAAAAGAGAACAGAAGTATGGTAAAACATTTGTCTGCAGATTACTTTGGATACCATAGAGACTCTAAGCCCTGATTAATTTCTTTTGCAGCCCAGTGATTGAATTGAGATTACTTCATCACTCCTGTGATTATTTATATATCAGAGACAGAGTTATGTACTTTACAATATTTATCTTACAGATCAAACAAGTCTTACCCCCAAGGGGCTTACAATAGAGAATTTCCCATCTTGATTCTAGGATTTTGCATCCTTTCATGCTCTCCTAATAAAATGCAAATGAAGAAAGAGAAAGCTAAAGACGAAGTCATTAAATTTATCTTATAAATAGCCATATTCGCTATTCCATGCCATCATACAGGAATCACTTAAAACATTTGTGGATGATTCCCAAAACTCTGTCTCCGGTTACCCTGTCTCTTCTTGTAAGCCAAATCCAAATTTCCAATTGCCTTCTGGACTTCTCCACCTGGATAGCCCACAAAACTTAAAATGTCCAAAAATAAATTCATCTTTCTAACAAAACCTGTTCCTCCTCCTTATTTCCCTATTTATTTCAAGGACACACCACTAACTTTTAGCTATTGAGGTTTGAAATCTCAAGCGATCTTTGACTCTGCCTTATGGAATAAGGTTGGCTTGGGAGGTGGTCTCCAAAGTGGACTCTCCCTCACCTGATAGGGCACAATGATTACTTTTTTGGGGGGTCATATAGGGAATAATAAGATAGAGACTGAACTAGATGGCCTCAGAGGTCCCTTCTAGTTCCGAGAGTCTATGATTCCCTCTTTAATAAGTCTCATTTTTCTTTGGGGTACAGGGAAGAAGGACTGCATAAGGGCTATGCACTCTTTCCAGTGAGCCACCTACCTGTCCATCCTGTGTAAGGGATAGGAAGGGCAAAATGAGCTCTCTGAGTCAGGAAGTGTTCAGAGGAATCAATTCAAAAATTACAATAGAAAAGATGGGTCATGAAAGACTAGTCTTGGGCAGATAAAGAGAATAAAGACAAGTCAGTATCTCACTCAGTCTCTGCCTCTCCATTTCTTTTGTGGTTATTTATTTTTTTAAACCATTTCCTTCTGTCTTAGAATCAATACTAAGTATTGGTTCCAAGAATGAAGAGTGGTAAAGGCTAGACAATGGAGGTGAAGTGACTTGTTCAAAGTCATACAGCTATATAGTATCTGAGAACCAATTTGAGCCCTGGACCTCACATCTCCAAGTCTGGCTCTCTGTTTACTGAGCCACCAGCTGCTCCCTACTTCTCTACTTTGTAGTGGCTCTGCTCTGTCTTACTCATGGACTTTGGGGCCACAATTGTAAAGACTTTTCTATTTGCCATCTGTACCATTGAATTTGGTGTTCAAGTGAATTCTGGTTCAAAACATCATAGCTCTTTTTGTGTTTGCTCTGATTGCACATATTTAAATATGTAATTATAGATATAATTTTAACATACATTATTTATAATTAGATATAACATGTAAATATATAACATATTTTAATATGAAATATATGGGATAACTTAAACATTATTGCTTTTATCCTTTTAACTTTATGTACACTTTATAAAAAACTTTATAATTCCTAATACATATATTCTAATCCTCCATTTTTATTAGAACTTAATCTCTGTGATTATGACTAAGTACTGGGGTTCAAATGTGAGTCCTAATATTTACTACCTATATAAATTTTGGGCAACTTTCTGGACCCAGGAGTTTTTTCATCTGTAAAATCAGGGAGTTGGACCGAAGGAACTCTAAGTTCCCTTCCAATTTAAATGTATGACCTTATCATTTCCCTAGAAGAGTTATTTCTTCAGGTCCTCTTGGTTTCCCTAAATGGCCTCTATGAAACAGAATTCCACCCTGCTGATCCCAAAGCCAATGAGTCTGCATGGAGACCAGCATGGTACTGGGAAAAAATGCATCACTTCTGAAATCAGAGGACCTAGGTTTGAATCCTGCCTGTGTTACTCACCATTTCTATAACCGTTTGACCTTTCTGAGCCTCATTCTCCTCATCTCTAAAATGAGTGACTTAGTTCCAGCCATAGATCAGTGAGTCCCTGAGCTCAGTAAGAGCATGGGATATGTTTTTCCCTTTCTTTGTATCCTCAGCAGTTGACACAATGGGTGTTTAATAAATCCTCACAGGTTATCATCCGGTGGCTTTTTGTTCTTGTTGTTCTGACTCTTTATGACCGAATTTGGATTTTCTTGGCAAAGATACTAGAGTGGTTTTGCCATTTCTTTCTGCAACTCATTTATGTATGAGGAAACTGAAGCAAACAGCATTAAGTGTCTTGCCCAGGGTCACCCAGCTATTAATTTGAACTCAGAAAAATGTGTCTGACTTCAGACCTTTCCACTGAGTCCATCCTGTGCCTAGGTCAGGGTAATGATATTCATGGGCTGTGTCAGAAGGACATTTGTTTTCATTCAATTCCAATGCCTAAGCAATATTCTTTTATAGTAGTTGACATCATTGGCCACACCTTTACTACCAGAAAAGTCAATAAAGAGTGCTGTTCATTCAATTCAAGTCATTTCTACACATTTCATCCAAAAATTTGCCTCATTTAACACAATACATCTAAAATGACTCTTTTGTTGTTCCTATACATAATTATTTAGCACAGTGCCCAGCACATAGTAGACATTTGCTACTAATATTAGTACAAAAACAAAATAAAAAGAAGTTCATACCCTGGAAGAGCTTACATGATGTCATATGGACACAGCATTGGAAGGAAGGTTAATCTCCTCCCCAGTTATAAAATCATAGGTCCTAGATAAGTAAAAGGAACTTCCAAAGGTGGTCTAGTCTAGTCTACTCTATAGGATAGCTGTCTTTGTTTTTTTTTTTAATTCTTACCTTCTATCTTTAGAACCGATACTAAGACAAGAGTGGTAAGGGCTAGACAATTGAGGTTAAGTGACCCCAAGGTCACACAGCTAGGAAGAGTCTGAGGACAGATTTGAACCCAGGTCCTCCCAACTCCAGACCTGGTGCTCTATCCACTGTGCTACCTAGCTTCCCCTGCTTTGTTATCTGAAAGGTCTTGATAGATTATTGCAAAAATGAATAATATGGAAATAGTATAAGTGAAAACATTTGCATAACCCAGTGGAAGTGTTTATTGGATCCAGGAGTGGGGAGGAAAAGAAAATAAAACATGAAAATACGGAAAATATTTTAAAAATTAAAATTAAAAAACAGATCTTGATAATCTTACATCTGAATGAAAATGTTAGATGAAATAGCTCAGTATAATAAGATTCTCCCAAAAGAAAGTAAGCTCCTTGAAGGCAGAAATTGTTTTTAATCTGTGTATTTTCAGTTCATCTAATAGTATATACAAAAGGTAAAAAAAAAAAGAACTCAATAAATATATATTGAACTAGAAATGATAAATTATCCCTAAAAAGTGAGCTATTATTATGACAATAGTAATACTATATAAGTTTTTGCATGATAATAAAAGATAGGGCAGCATGGCATAGTGCAGTGGTGTCAAACTCAAATAGAATACCATCCCTGTCAGCCACAAACATGAACCATGTTGTATTGTATTTTTATTGATTTTATTAAACATTTCCCAATTATATTTTAATCTGATTCAGCCTCTAGCGAGTTTTGCAGGCTACATATGGCGGAGCCTCAAGTTTGAAAGGTTTAGTGTAGTGGATAATGAGCTGATCTCAAAGCATTCAAATCCTGCCTCTGGCTGCATAACTCTGATCAAGTAACTTAACCTTTCAGTGTTCTCTGTGACTTTCTTTTTGTAGAAAATATGCAAAAACGTAATAATAGTTTCCTTACTCAAAGGTTCCCTGTGTTAGTGTCATCTCAGGTCTAGTCTCTAACCCTATTCTATTATTATTCTACATGTGTCATATCATATATTATCTATCATTCCATTATATTAGTGTTTATTTATATAAAATTACTATTCTCATTCATCTTCTTACCAGCATTATATCTAAAAAGGAATCTTGTAACCTTTGAGATCTCTTCCATGTCTGAATCTATGATCCTATGATATTGTGTTTTGAGATGTGGCAATCATGGATTCTTTTCCTGCTTTGTCTAACACAAATGAATGACTGTCACACTGAATTTGTTTCTTTAGTGACGTTCCTTTTTCTCCAGAGGGGATGGCTGGCTCTCCTCCATCCTTCTTGGCAGCAACTGGCTTCTCCCTACAGGGGACAGATTATCACTATGAATCAGACCTGATCTATGCAAGTCAGGCTAGGATGTATGTCTATTCCTCTGAGCATGGGGTCAGGAATTTGGAATACAGAGCCCAGGTCTCCATTACAGCAAAAATGAGTCATACTGATTCCTTTGTTGTTGTTGTTGTTGTTTTAAAGAGACACAGATGGGGGGAAAATAAAGGGTTTGGCAACCTCAGGGGAATCTAAGGATTAAAAACCTCAAAAAATGGCTGCCAACATTTATACTAGACTCATCACCACTCCATCACAGTTCTTTCCTAATTAGTTGAAAAGGGTCTATTTTCAGACCTTTCAGTGGTTTTGTAATCAATGCATCTGACCAGAAGGAGAAAAGAGTCCTTCTGGACCTCATCAACAGAAAATGGTATACCAAACTCATAAGTTAGCATTCTTTTGGTGTGGTTGTATCATAGATGTAGTCACAATCCAATCTAATTAAAGTTCTTTGTAGGGCATTTGGGTTTGTCTTCTGGAAAAAAAGGGGAATGAAAAGGGAATATTCGCCTCTGGTAAGACAACCATGGGTCACATCCACTCTTACTCTTACAGTGGATTATTTGATTGATTGAATGAATTCATCTACAAAAGTCAACACATTGGCCATGTCTGACAGAAGATGCCTCATTTTTCTTCTATATTCAGCCATTTCTCTGATGAGAGAAGATATGTTTCACCCATCAGTCTTCTGAAGTCAAGAATGCTGATTTCATTGATCCAAATTCTGATGTCTTTTAATGTTGTTTCCCTTTCTATTGTAGGATTATCAAGTAAATATAAATTCTCCTTAACCAGATACATTTTCAATTGGGAATTCAACCAAATGCATATTGTAGCTTTCAGAGTATCTGATAATTGCCCTGAAGATATAGTAGGCCATCTGTGAGTCTCTTGTAATTGACCTAATATGATAGTTTGGACAATAGTTTGAGCTGGATTTATTTCCCTTTTCTGTGATCTGAGTCACTAAGCATATAATCCACCAGATGTGATCTGAAAAGCAATGGAGCATACCTTAATTTGATAGGTAAAACACTAATTCTGCTCCTTGGACATAAAAGCAATTTCTTAAAAAAATCTTAATAACATGAAGAAGTTTTAAGGGTGAGGCTGGTGGGATCCTGGATAATAAAGAATTTACAACCAGCCCAGAAGACATTATTCTGAGTCTCCAGGCTTCACCAGAGTGCCAAAGGGCTCTATGATACAGTAAGAGTTAACTCCTGTTCTAGCCTGTGACTGAAATTATCTGATGGTCCACTAAGAGGTACCACTGTCAATTATAATCATCGATGATTAGAGATATGATTTTTTAAAAGTTTATTATCTTTAGAGCACAGACTTACGGTATATAAGAATCAGTGAGCCCTGAACAGTAATTTCAGCAACTGTATACAGGTTCTAGTTACATAGGCAGGATGGGTACAAGGGGATTTCACAGAAAGCAGAAGGTAATGATTTATACATCAAAGGACAACTAGCAGAAGGGGAAGACTTATAACAGGTAAAACAGGATACTAGTTAGTGACCTAGGGGTTGGAGAGGGGAGAGGGATGCTTAGACAGAATCTGCAAATTAACCATTGACACCAGACCTACAATTTGATGTCTCAGCTTGATTCTGCAGCCTGTAGCTGATTATGTGACCCACTCACCTTAAGCAAATGGAAGTAAGAAAGTTAAGCCAGAAATTTTCCCATTACAAGACTGATTCCCTCACTTTATAAGAAAGGAGAATTAGGCATAGAGAGACTAAGGCACTAGATCAAGGTCACATAGAAAGTTCATGGCAAAATTAGGATTAGTGGTCAGCTCCCCTGACTCTCCTGGTTTCTGTGTTGTTTTATTTTCTGCCTGGTGAGTTACCTACCTGTGGTATATATACAGGCTTGTATATATGTGTCATATATTTAGGTTTTATATATATATGTACATATATATAAACATCTGAAAAATATATACAATATATTTATAATCCATATTTATAATTGATAATATTATCTATAATAATATATTTATAATATGAATTTATAATTTATAGCTTGGATCTATAATAATATATATATATTTATAAACCAAATTTATTATATATAATCTGGATCCATAATAATATATAATATATATTTATAATCCATATCTATAATAATATAATACATATTTGTAACCTGAATTTATAATGTATAATCTGGATCTATAATTATATATTATGTGCATATACGTGCATACATGTATACATGTCACAACATACTATATTGTATAAACACATACATGCATGCATGTGTACATATATGCACATGTGCATGTATATGTGTGTATATATGTGTGTGCATATATACATATATATATTATGTGTGTATAATAATCCTGAGTAGAGTACTATTCAAAGGACGTGAACAGAAGGAAAAAATACAAACTAATAAGCACATGAAAAGATGTTGATAAGAGAGAAAATCAAGATATTATCTCACACCCAAAGTAACAAAACACAAATAACAGCAAAAAACAAGATAAAATTCAGTATTTATACAAATGTGGAGGAGAGACACTCAAATGCATTATTAGTAGATTGCACACAGGTCAAACATTTTGGAGTATAATATGACAATATGTAATAAGAAAAACAACATTAACTACATCTTTCAACTCAGTTATTTCATTTTTCATAGTTTATAAAAATATTAAAATTACCTTTTTGTAAGCTCTGACCCACAATGACACTTGCACTCTGGATTCCTGGAGGGATCTCACACCTTTTTACACCCTGTTACACTTTCTTCTTTAGGGCTAGCCCTAGATGGTTGTTAAGATTTTCTAATGCTCTAGCTCCTGAGCTCTGCTGGTAAGCTAGCTCCCATCTTTATCCTATAATACTAATTAATTAGCCAGATTAAATTAATTTTTAGAGA
Source organism: Gracilinanus agilis (assembly GCF_016433145.1). Classification (NCBI taxonomy): domain Eukaryota; kingdom Metazoa; phylum Chordata; class Mammalia; order Didelphimorphia; family Didelphidae; genus Gracilinanus; species Gracilinanus agilis. The sequence goes on along the minus strand of NC_058133.1, from coordinate 155,362,802 downwards.
GGGGTATTTACTGTGATGGTATAGTAAGAAGAGATATATAGTAGAAAATGGTACAAAATATCATCTCCAAAGCCAGTGACATACTCTCTTACCAGGACATACAGAGTCCAGGTTAGAAAGCTCCTTCAAGCACATTTGCTGGACTCCTCCAGGTGTCCCCCTTAAGAAAGGGATAACTTTTCTGATGAGCTCCTTGTAGAGTCCTGAAACTGTGATTCCTCAGTGTGACTAGTTTGTCCATCACTTCCCTATGAGACACTACTTCAGCTATTCCGGGAACACTCCTGGAACTAGATGCCAATGAAAAAGAGGTCAAATTCTCTTGTCCCCCTCCAGGCTGGCAGAGGGGATGGAAGGAGGCTGAAGCCAAGGTCAAGGCTCTTTGCTTAAGTCCCTTCCCCCAAACTGCCACCAAACAATTTCTTTTCATAGACTTGGGTCTGGCTCGCTGTTTTCTTAAATCTTCAATTCCAAACTGGCCACCTTATTTTATATAAGCCCTACAGGGCATAATCAAGTCCCGGAGTCAGCTCTCTGTCACATGTAGTTCACATTTCTATTTGATTGATTCAAAGAAAATGCAGGCTCACCTGAAAAAAGGTATCAAGGCAGGGCATACTGTCATTTACTTTCAGTGTAGGGAGAACTGATTGATTGGCTCAATCAACCCTGACCATTATACATAAAAGCTCTATTTTTAATAGGAAAGAACTGGAAACATCAACCAGAGAATGGCTGAACAAATGATGGAATAATAATATAATGGGATATTATGGTGCTATAAAAATGATAAATATAAAATACACAAGGAAATATGAAAGACCTCTACCCAGTGAGGCAAAATAAAATCAATAGAACCAAAACTGTACATATATTAACTATGTATTTGGAGGGAAAAAAGAACAAAAAGCATTTTTTGATTCTTTTAATTCATTGGTTTTTCTAGCTTTTAAATACTAAGTATATTATGTAAGATTCTATTCCTTTGTATGTTGATTTGATTATATTTGTTATTGGCTATTAAATGCATGATAATATTTTTCTCTTTTTTTTTTACTTTTTTTATCACATTTATCAGCAAGACCTGAATTCAAATTCTGTGTCAGAATTTTATTAGCTGTGATAATAAGTAAGGCCATTTTAACCTCTTTCCATCTTATCCTTCTCACCAGTAATAGCATCTAATTTGCAGAGTTGTTGTGAAAGTCCAAGTGAGACAATGCATATAAATATATATAACATATTATATATATATACACACACATATATATATAACATATTATAAACTTCAAATCACCATATAGATATTAGCTTTCATTATTACTAACATTATTATATTTGAATATATTTCTTTCCCTTCCCTTTCCTATTAAACCATCCCTTATAACAAATAATGAAAAACAAAGGAGAAAAAACAGTTCAGTCAAATTAGCTAACATATCAATTAAGTTTTATAGTACATGCAATGTTCTCTACCGATAGTTTTCTACTTTAGCCATGAAAGCTAAAAGAATAATCATAAACCCCCCATAGTGAATGTTGAAAAATTATAAAGAATGAGTATGATGTGAGAAGACACGCCCACCCCACCCTTTTGCAGAGATGAGAGATCTGCAAGTGTACACTGCACAAATTTTCAGACTTTTGGAATTTACTGATCGGTTATAGTTCTTTTTTCCTCTCTTATTTTTCTTCTTTATCTTTAAAAATGCTATTTAAAAAAATTTTTTTTAAACCCTTAACTTCTGTGTATTGACTCATAGGTGGAAGAGTGGTAAGGGTAGGCAATGGGGGTCAAGTGACTTGCCCAGGGTCACACAGCTGGGAAGTGTCCGAGGCCGGATTTGAACCTAGGACCTCCCATCTCTAGGCCTGGCTCTCAATCCACTGAGCTACCCAGCTGCCCCTCAAGTGTTTTGAATAGGAATGAGTATTCTATTTTGCCTACCACTCTATCCGTTGCACCTTTCTGCCCCAATGGGTTAAGATAGGGTCATCTTTAACCTAACTGAAGTTTTTCCTTTTCCAAAGCATGACACAACAAGTAAGATGATCTTCCTGAGACGAATATCTACGTAAGGAAGGGACAGCATCTTACATGTGTCTTCCTTTATTTCTGTAAAGAATACCTTGTAACTATATTTATATAAGACCTGAGTCTGTGTCTTTTTGGTTAACTCCCACATATTTTATAGATTTTTGTATCTAGTTTAAATGGAATTTTTCATTCTAATCTCTTCTTGCTGGGTTTTAGTCATAAACTTAAAGATATGATTCAGTGAATTTATTCTATACTAAATTTATTAATTGTCTAATTGTTACAGTTTTGCTGACTTTCTAGGTTCTCTAAATAACTATCACATTATCTAAAAACAGAGATAATTTTGCCTTCACTTTGCCTATGATTATTCCTTCATTTCCTTTCCCTAATCTTAATTATTGAAGACCCTTTTTGCATGATATATAATCAGTTGATTTTTTGTTACTAATTTTGTTGTTGTTGTTCAATCATCTTCAGGCATGCCTGACTCTATATGACCCTACTTGGGGTTTTCTTGGCAAAAATACTGGAGTGGTTACCATTTCCTTCTCTAACTCATTTTATAGATGAGGAGACTGAGGTAAACAGAGGTAAGTGATTTGCCCAGGGACACATACCTTTTAAGTACCTGAAGTCAAATTTGAACTCAGGAAGATGAGTCTTCCTAACTTATAAGTCAAGCAATTTATCCACTGAGACACCTAGCTGCCCCCTTTAACTTTATCTACTTTATTTTTAATTTTTCTAATATTAAACTATTCCTGCAGTTCTGGTAGAAATTCAACCAAATTATTTTGATTATTTCAAGATGTCATTTCCCCCCAATATTTTGCATCAATGTACATTAGAGATGGTAGTCTCTATTTTCTCTCTGCTTTGTCTTTACCTTGATTGGATTTTGAACTCCTATTTGTCTCATAGAATACGATTGTTTAGGACTTCTTTCTCTCTGTTTATGAATAGTTTATGTAGCAAAGGGATAATTGTTCTTTAAATATTTTATAAAAATCACTTGTAAAAATCTTTTTCTTCCGTTAGTATTTCATAGATGGTTTGCTCAATTTAACTTTTTTAGAGTATTTCTTTAATTCACTATATCTATTTTCTTAGTCTAAATTTTGTGAATATTAACCCATTTTGTTGCTTTCAATTTCATTGTTACATAATTAGATTTAAGAGTTTGTGATTATTTCCTTAATTTCTTCACCATTTACTGTGAATCCTCATTTCTCAATGTTTTGAACAATTAATTTTTATTTCCTCTTTTTTAAAGAAAAAATTAACTAGTGGCATATCTATTTCAATTGTTCTTTTGAAATAGCTCTTTGTTTTGTACTTTTTCTCTTTTCAATTTTATCTCTTTTGATTTTCAGAATTTCTTTTTTTATTTTTGTAGGGGTTATTAATGAGTTGCTTTTTTAGACTTTTAGTTGGACGCACAATTCATTGATTTTTTTCTTTCTCTCTTCCATTGATGTGTTTGAATATATAAAATTTCCCCCAAAGGACATTTAACTTTCCACTCTAATGGTTTATCATTTCTTCACAGAAGGAAGGGAATATATTTTAACCTGTCAACTGAAACCAAAATTGGCCATAGTTTGTGACCTAAATTGTCATCTTTTAGCATTTTTTAAATCTACATTATGGTAGTCATTGTATATATTGTTCTCTTGGTTCCCCTTTCCTTACGCTACATCAATTCATCAATTTTTCTCTGAATTCTTCATGTTCATTGTTCCTTGTAGTATAATAATATTCATTACACTCTTATGCCACATCTTGTTCAGTCGTTTTTCAATCATCAGAGGAGAAATTTAATTTTTTAGCATTTTGCTACTAAGAACAAAATAGCAATGTTATTAATGTTTTGACATATATGGGATCCTATCATTCTGTCAACAATTAAATGTAGTATAAACTCTAAGATGGAATCATTGGGACCAAAGGATATGAAGAATTTAGTAACTTTTCTTGCATAATTCCAAATTATTTTCATGAATGGTTAGATTATTTCACAGCTCTAACTCTAATATATTAGTTTTCTTGTCTCCCCACAGCTCCTCCAAATTTATTTATGGACATCTTTCACAATCTTTGTCAAATTGATAAGTAAAATATATTATATTTAAAGTATATTTTTCTTAATAATAAACAGCATTTAGTTACCAATTTAAGTTTTGCAAAGTGCTTTAAAAATATCAACTCATTTTATCATCACAACAACCCTAGGAGAGAGAGGCTATTATCATTCCAATTTTACTGATTAGGAAACTGAGGCAGAGAATTTAAATGACTTGTCTAGGGGTACACAGATAGTAAGTGTCTGAGGCCGGATCGGAACTCAGTTCTTCCTCAGTAATTCATTCTTAGGGTCCTGGATTTTCCTCTGTGTTTATCTCCTATATTAGAAGATAGAGAGAGAAGAAGAAGAAAGCAGCTCCCTCCAAGGTTGCAGGTAGTTTGTTCACTCAGTCAATCTCAGTGCTTTTTTCTAACTCTGAGAAAGGTATTCATACCTTATAAAGAGATCTAGAGATAGAGCCCTCAACACTGTTAGTTTTAACATCTTGGGATTAATATTCTGGGCTAGGTGGTACAGTGAATAAAGTATGGCGCTTGGTGTCAGGAAGGCCTGAGTTAACCTCTCTGTGTCTCTGTTGTCTCAACTGAAAGTATTAAATGAGTTATCAAATGAATTAAGTTAACATCTTTCAAACCTTAAAGCACCATGCAGATGCTCTCCTATTATTATTCTGGACTAGGAGGGTTGTTCAAAGATCCACTTGTCTACTTAAGGAAAATTTTCCTTAATAATGATTAGAGCTTCCTGAAATGGAATGTATCATCCCTAAAAGAAATAGACTTCCCCTCACTAGAGGTCTTCAGATAAAATACCAGTTCTCAGGGATCTAGTAAGAGTAATTCTTATTCATGTATGTGTAGGGCTGGCTGGTTTTTGTATCTCCTTGCAAACTCTGAGATTCTGAGTTTTTCCTTCTCCTATGTACTTGTCACATTTACTTGCTTTTACATTTGCAGAATAATGTCTATGGGGGGAGTGCAGTCATGAATTTATAAAACTATAGTAGGGAAGGCACATGAGTAGGGAGTATGTTCTCCAGGAAATTAACAGCTCTGGGTTTCCAAAATTGATGTCTTTTTTCCCTTTCTCTGGGGAAGTCCGAACAACAATTCATTTAAGGGTGGGGAAGCTTTCCTGCTGGGTGCTGTTCTATTTGCTTCTTTGCTTGGATTTCTTCCCTTCTCAGCTGCCAAGGCAGTGGTAAGCTCCTTCAGTTATAAAACCAAACAAAATAAAACAAACAAACAAAAAACCTAAGTCTGAATTCTACAGAGCTTTCCCAGGTCTGTCCCCTTGGCTGAATTTCCAGCTCTTATATAACAGATGTCAGGGCTAGCTCTGAGGTCTGTTCCTATTCAACCAGAAAGAAGTCTCTTCTGACCTTTTGACTCTCAATTCATAGCATAGCTCACTTTCAAACTCAATATTTCTCTAACTACTAAGCTCACTTCATTGTTCAGTGGAAGGAAGTAAACGTTTTTTCTTCCTCTAGTCTACTCTTTAAGGTATTAGATGCCAGTATATGACTTTTTCCATTTTCATAATCAACCTGAGTTCTCTCTTGGTTCCAGCTCTTTATAATTCTTCTTAGGTATATGCCAAGGTCTAGTCTCCACCTACCCTATGACTATAAAATGGGTCATTTGTGTAAAATGACTCACCTCTATTTCATGGAGAAAATCCAAACCACATTTTTGCCAACCAAGTCACAACTAGACAATATACATTTATCCCATAGTCACCAAATAATTCTAGTTTCAGGATTCCCAGTTTTAAACTCAAAGTCCTCATATAAGTCACATGAAAATTAGATATTGTAAAAGAGGACATTTGGGCCATTTTTAGTCTGTGTGAGTGCTTTTTTCTGTTCACTCCTTTCTCACTCTTAACCTCATAACTGCCCTTGTTTCTTCCCTAAATCAGAGAAGGTCACCACCTCATACAATAATAGAAAGTCACTCCATCAATCTTGTTACCCATTTGGAGAATATTCCTATACTGAGGAGTGGGAGTAGGAATTGACCCTTCTACTATCTCTTCCCCATTTAAATAGCTAACAGGTACCAGTTATTAATTGTGACAATATCCAGGAAGACAGAAACCTGAGGACATTCCAAAATACTGTCACTGAATTAACTAAACAGCAATACTTCTCAAAAGGTAACCTATGATGGAGCAGACAAGGGACATGAAAGGAAAATGAAACCGATATTTTGGACTGTGGTAGAAAGCCTTCCATGGCTATGGCTATCATGATGCTAAGCCACCCTGGTTGGACAGTCAGTGGTCATGTAATAATGGTATGAGTCATCAAACCTGCCTCATCCTTTTGTATTTGAGTATCACTGTTATCTATGCAAATGGTGCAGCTTTGCTCACTTCCCTCCAGGATTTATAATGCTTTCTGAAAACTTCTCTGAGCCTTTGACTGATTTACATTGTCTGACATCAAAGGGAATAATAGAAGCTACATTACAGCAAGCAAATGGGGACATAGTAACACTGTATATGGGTAAGGAGGACTGCAAGAGCTGCTGAGGGATGGCAACAACAAAGGCAGAGGCAACCTAATTTAGTACTAAATATAAATAATGGAATGGCCATGAGTCAGTGTAGCAGACTTCTGTAGTAGCCCAGTCATAGCAGTAGCATGAAATATAATGGATAAACATTGTGGTAAGGAGCAAGGTCTGGAGGAGGAGCCTATTTAGGTGAGAGGTAGCATGGGGAAATCAAAAGTTGATAGATTTAGTCATAGAACTTTCTTTTTTTTAAAAATATTTTATCTTTTTAGAAAATTGTTTCATGGTTACATGATTCTTGTTTTTACTTTCCCCTTCACACCCTCTTCACTCACCCATATCCAATGCACATTTCCACTGGTTTTAACATGTGTGATCAATCAAGACTTATTTACGTATTATTGATAGTTGCATTGGTGTGGTAGTTTCTAGTCTACATCCCCAATCATGTCCACATCAAGCCATGTATTCAAGCAGTCGTTTTTCTTCTGTGTTTCCACTCCTGCAGTTCTTCCTATGAATAGCATCTTCCTCTGGTAGCATTCTTTTCCATAAATCCTTCAGAATTGTCCTGGGTCATTGTATTGCTGCCAGTACAGAAGTCCATTACATTCAATTTTACCACAGTGTATCGGTCTCTGTGTACAATGTTCTTCTGGCTCTGCTCCTTTCACTCTGCATCAATTCCTGGAGGTCTTTCCAGTTCACATGAAATTCCTCCAGTTTATTATTCCTTTGAGTACAATAGTATTCCATCACCAGCATATACCACAATTTGTTCAGCCATTCCCCAATTGAAGGGCATACCTTCGTTTTCCAGTTTTTTGTCACAACAAAAAGTGCAGCTATAAATATTTTCATACAAGTCTGTTTATCTATGATTTCTTTGGGGGTACAAACCCAGCAATACTATGGCTGGATCGAAGGGTAGGCAGTCTTTTAGAGCTCTTTGGGCATAGTTCCAAATTGTCATCCAGAATGGTTAGATCAGTTTACAACTCCACCAGCAATAAAATAATGTCCCAATTTTGCCACATCCCCTCCAACATTCATTACTCTCCCCTACTATAATTTTAGCCAATCTGCAAGGTGTGAGGGGATACCTCAGAGTTGTTTTCATTTGCATTTCTCTAATTATGAGAAATTTAGAACACTTTCTCATGTGCTTATTGATACTTTTGATTCCTTTATCTGGAAATTGCCTATTCATGTCTCTTGCCCATTTATCAAATGGGGAATTGCTTGATTTTTTATACAATTGATTTAGCTCCTTGTATATTTGAGTAATTAGACCTCTATCAGAGTTTTTTGTTATAAAGATTTTTTCCCAGTTTGTTGTTTCCCTTCTGATTTTGGTTGCATTGTTTTTGTTTTAGTTTAATATAATCAAAATTATTTACTTTACATTTTGTAATTTTCTCTAACTCTGGCTTGGTTTTAAAATCTTTCCTTTCCCAGAGATCTGACAGGTATACTATTTTGTGTTCACTTAACTTATTTATAGTTTCCCTCTTTATATTCAAGTCATTCACCCATTCTGAATTTATCTTGATGAAGGGTGTGAGATGTTGAGCTAAACCTAATCTCTTCCATATTGTTTTCCAACTTTCCCAACAGTTTTTGTCAAATAGTGGATTTTTATCCCAAATATTGGGCTCTTTGGGTTTATCATAGACAGTCTTGCTGACGTCACTTACCCCAAGTTTTCCACTGATCCTCCCTTCTGTCTCTTAGCCAGTAACATATTGTTTTGATGACCATGGCTTTATAGTATAGTTTAATATCTCGTACTGCAAGGTTACCTTCCTTCACATTTTTTTTCATTATTTCCCTTGATATTCTTGATCTTTTGTTCTTCCAAACGAACTTTGTTATAGTTTTTTCTAATTCAGTAAAAAAGTTTTTTGGTAGTTTGATATGGCACTAAATAGGTAAATTATTTTGGGTAGAATGGTCATTTTTATTATGTTAACTCATTCTACCCTTGTCCAATCAATGTTTTTCCAATTGTTTAGGTCTAGTTTTAATTGTTTGGAAAGTGTTTTGTAGTTGTTTTCATATAATTGCTATGTTTGTTTTGGTAGGTAGATTCCTAAGTATTTTATATTGTCTAGGGTGATTTTAAATGGTGTTTCTCTTTCTACTTCTTGCTGCTCTAGTGTGTTGGAAATGTATAGAAATGCTGATGATTTATGTGCATTTATTTTGTATCCTGCAACTTTGCTAAAGTTATTGATTATTTCTATTAGAATCTTAGTTGATTCTTTTTTTAAATTATTTATTAATATTCATTTTTAACATGGTTACATGATTCAAGCTCTTACTTTCCCCTTCAACCCCTGCTGTCCCCCCACCCATAGCCGTTGCACATTTCCACTGGTTTTAACATGTGTCCTTGTTCAAGACCTATTTCCAAATTATTGTTAGTTGTATTGGTGTGGTAGTTTTGAGTCCACATCCCCAAACATGTCTTCCTCAGCCCATGCGTTCAAGCATTTGTTTTTCTTATATGTTTCCTCTCCTGTAGTTCTTCCTCTGAATGTGGGTAGCATTCTTTACCATAAATCCCTCAGAGCTATCCTATCATTGCTTTCTGCTGGTACAGAAGTTCATTGTATTCGAATTTTAACATAGTATATCAGTCTCTGTGTACAGTGTTCTTCTGGCTCTGCTCCTTTTGCTCTACATCAGTTCCTGGAGGTCTTTCCAGTTCACCTGGAACTCCTCCAGTTTATTATTCCTTTGAGCACAATAGTATTCCATCAGCAGCATATACCACAGTTTGTTCAGCCATTCCCTAATTGAAGGACATACCCTCATTTTCCAGTTCTTTGCCACCACAAAAAGCGCAGCTATAAATATTTTCATACAAGTCTGTTTATGATCTCTTTGGGGTACAAACCCAACAATGGTATGGCTGGATCAAAGAGCAGGCATTCTTTTATAGCCCTTTGAGCATAGTTCCAAATTGCCAGCCAGAATAGTTGGATCAGTTCACAACTCCACTAGCAATGCATTAATATCCCAATTTTGCCACATCCCCTCCAGCATTCATTACTCTCCCCTTCTTTCATTTTAGCCAATCTGCTAGGTGTGAGGTGATACCTCAGAGTTGTTTTGATTTGCATTTCTCTAATGATTAGAGATTTAGAATACTTTCTCATGTGCTTATTGATACTTTTGATTTCTTTACCTGAAAATTGCCTATTCATGTCTCTTGCCCATTTATCAATTAGGGAATGGCTTGATTTTTTATACAATTGATTTAACTCCTTGTATATTTGAGTAATTAGACCTCTATCAGAGTTTTTTGTTATAAAGATTTTTTCCCAATTTGTTGTTTCCCTTCTGATTTTGACTACATTGTTTTTGTTTGGACAAAAGCTTTTTAGCTTAATATAATCAAAACCATTTAATTTACTTTCTGTAATTTTCTCTAATTCTTGCTTGGTTTTAAAATCTTTCCTTTCCCAGAGATCTGACAGGTATACTATTTTGTGTTCACATAACTTATTTATAGTTTCCCTCTTTATATTCAAGTCATTCACCCATTCTGAATTTATCTTGGTGTAGGATGTGAGATGTTGATCTAAACCTAATCTCTCCCATATTGTTTTCCAAATTTCCCAGCAGTTTTTGTCAAATAGTGGATTCATGTCCCAAAAGTTGGGCTCTTTGGGTTTATCATATACTGTCTTGCTGATGTCATTAACCCCAAGTCTATTCCACTGATCCTCCTTTCTATCTCTTAACCAGTACCATATTGTTTTAATGACTGCTGCTTTATAGTATAGTTTAATATCTGGTACTCCTAAGCCCCCTTCCTTTGCATTTTTTCCCATTATTTCCCTTGATATTCTTGACCTTTTGTTATTCCATATGAAGTTTGTTATAGTTCTTCCTAATTCAGTAAAGAAGTTTTTTGGTAGTTTGATAGGTATGGCATTAAATAGATGAATTAATTTGGGTAGAATGGTCATTTTTATTATGTTAGCTCATCCTACCCAAGAACAATTAATGGCTTTCCAATTGTTGAGATCCAGTTTTATTTGTTTAGAAAGTGTTTTGTAAATTTTTTTTGTATAATTGCTGTGTTTGTTTTGGTAGATAGATTCCCAAGTATTTTATATTGTCTATGGTGATTTTAAATGGTGTTTCTCTTTCTACCTCTTCCTGCTGTGAGGTGTTGGAAATATATAGAAATGCTGATGATTTATGTGCCTTTATTTTGTAACCTGCAACTTTGCTAAAGTTGTTGATTATTTCTACAAGCTTCTTAGTTGATTCTCTAGGATTTTTTAAGTAGACCATCATATCATCTGCAAAGAGTGATAGCTTAGTCTCCTCATTGCCTATTTTGATACCTTCAATTTCTTTTTCTTCTCTAATAGCTACTGCTAGTGTTTCTAGTACTATGTTGAATAATAGAGGTGATAATGGGCATCCTTGTTTCACTCCTGATCTTATTGGGAAGGCTTCTAATTTATCCCCATTACATATAATGCTTGCTGATGGTTTTAGGTATATACTGTTTATTGTTTTTAGGAAAGGTCCTTCTATTCCTATACTTTTCAATGTTTTCAATAGGAATGGATGCTATATTTTGTCAAAGGCTTTTTCAGCATCTATTGAGATAAACATGTGATTTTTGTTTGTTAGACTGTTGATATGGTCAATTATGTGAATGGTTTTCCTGATGTTGAACCATCCTTGCATTCCTGGTATAAATTACACCTGATCATAATGAATAACCCTCATGATCACTTGCTGCAGTCTTTTTGCTAGTATTCTGTTTAAGATTTTTGAATTTATGTTCATTAAGGAGATTGGTCTGTAGTTTTCTTTCTCTGTTTTTGATCTACCTGCCTTTGGGATCAGTACCATATTTGTATCATAAAAGGAATTTGGTAGAACTCCTTCTTTACTTATTATGTCAAATAGTTTGTATAGTATTGGAATTAGTTGTTCTTTGAAGGTTTGATAGAATTCACTTGTGAATCCATCTGGTCCTGGGGATTTTTTCTTAGGGAGTTCTTTGATGGCTTGTTCAATTTCTTTTTCTGATATGGGATTATTTAGGTATTCTATTTCTTCTACTGTTAATCTAGGCAATTTATATTTTTGTAAATATTCATTCATATCACCTAGATTGTTATATTTATTACCATATAATTGTGCAAAATAGTTTTTAATGATTGCCTTGATTTCCTCTTCATTAGAGGGGAGGTCTCCCTTTTCATTTTTGATTCTGATGATTTGGTTTTCTACTTTCCTTTTTTTAATTAGATTGACCAGGACTTTGTCAATTTTGTTTCTTTTTTCAAAGTACCAGCTTCTAGTCTTACTTATTAATTCAATAGTTCTTTTACTTTCAATTTTATTGATTTCCCCTTTAATTTTTATAATCTCTAATTGGGTTTTTACCTGGGTCTTTTAATTTGCTCGCTTTCTAATTTTTTGAGTTGCATGCCCAATTCATTAATCTCTGCCCTCCCTAGTTTGTTAATATATGCACTCAAGGATATAAATTTCCCCCTGAGTACTGCCTTGTCTGCATCTCACAGAGTTTGGTAGGATGTCTCATCATTGTCATTCTCTTCGAGGAAATTATTGATTGTTTCTATGATTTCTTCTTTAACTAACTGATTTAGGAGAATCATATTATTTAATTTTCAATTAGTTTTTGGTTTGCCTGTCCATGTGCCCTTACTAATTATTATTTTTATTGCATTATGATCTGAGAAAGCTACATTTATTATTTCTGCTCTTTTGCATTTGTTTGCAATGTTTCTATGCCTTATTACATGGTCAGTCTTTGTGAATGTACCATGTGCAGCTGAAAAGAAGGTGTATTCCTTTTTGTCCCTATTTATTTTTCTCCACATATTTATTAAATCTAATTTTTCTAGGATTTCATTCACCTCTCTTATCTCTTTCTTATTTATTTTTTGGTTTGATTTATCTAGATCTGAAAAAGGAATATTTAGATCTCCCACTAGTATGGTTTTACTTCTATTTCCTTCTTGAGCTCAGCCAGTTTCTCCTTTAGGAATTTGGATGCTATACCATTTGGTACATACATGTTGAGTACTGTTATTTCCTCATTGTCTATACTGCCTTTTATCAGGATGTAATTACCTTCCCTGTCTCTTTTAATCATATCTTTTTTTACTTTGGCTTTGTTAGAAATCATGATTGATAGTCCTGCCTTTTTTTCTCATTTGAAGCCCAAAAGGTTTTGCTCTAGCCCTTGACCTTAAACCTGTGTATGTCCACCAGCCTCATATGTGTTTCTTGTAAACAACATATGGTAGGACTTTTGGTTTCTAATCTACTCTATTTTCTTAGGTTATATGGGTGAGTTCATCCCATTCACATTCAGAGTTATAATTATCAGTTGTTTATTCCCTAACATTTTGGTATCCTCTCCTTGTTCTACCCCTTCTTCTTAAGCTATTCCCTTTTAAACCAGTGTTTTTTTAGACCACACCCCCTTGTCCCCTCCCTTGATTTATTTCCCTTTCCTACCCCTCCCTCATTATTCCCCTCTTTTTATTTTTTAAGGCCTAATGAATTCCCTCCCCCCTCTCCTCCCCTTCTTTTTTTGAATACCTCAGTCCCCTGCTCCCTTGGCTAATCCCTTCTGACTTTCTCAGTAGGGTTAGATAGAATTCTATATCCCAATGGATATAGCTCCTCTTCCCTCTCAAGATTAATTCTGCTGAGAGTAAGGTTTAAATAGTACCTCTTAAAGCTCTCTGCCTCTCCTTCTTATAATAATATTCATCCCCTCCCCTTCCCATGTTCTCTTTGTGTGGTATAGAATATCCTATTTTTCTTATTCATTCAAGTTTCTCTTGGTGTCCTCTACTATTCGCCCCCTTCTTTTTTCCCCCACCCCATCTCATCTTAGACCATTTAGTGCTCCAACCTCTCCCTAGAAGAATAATTTATCTAATTACTATAATAGTGAATACAGTTTTTTTAAGATTACACCTAACATTTCTCCATATAGGAATACAAATAACTTGATCTTATTAAAGCCCTTAAAGAGGCAAATTTAAACATAAGAGTTTTCTTTCTTTCCCCTCTGTTTCTTAATTACATCTTCATGTTTCTCTTGTTTTTTGTTGTTGGATATCGAACTTTCCATTTAGTCCTGGTCTTTTCTAAGCAAATACTTGGAAATCTTCTATCTTGTTGAATGCCCAAACTTTCCCCTTGAAGTATATAGTCAGTTTTGATGGGTAGGGGATCCTTGGTTGTAGACCCAGTTCTCTTGCCTTTCTGAATATCATATTCCAAGCCTTGCGGTCTTATAGTGTGGAGGCTGCCAGATCCTGTGTGATTCTGATTGGTGCTCCTTGATATCTGAATTGTCTCTTTCTGGCTTTTTGTAAATTTTTTTTCTTTTACTTGGAAGCTCTTGAATTTGGCTATTATATTCCTGGAGGTTGTCTTTTCAGGGTCTAGTGTAGAGGGTGATCTATGGATCCTTTCAATGTCTATATTGCCCTCTTGTTGTAGAACTTAGGGCAGTTTTGGTGAATAATTTCTTTTAGTATGGAGTCCAGATTTCTATTAATTTCTGCTTTTTTCAGGAAGACCAATGATTCTCAAATTGTCTCTTCTAGACCTGTTTTCTTGATCTGTCAAATTCCCAGTGAGATATTTCATGTTTCCTTCTATTTTTTCAGTCTTTTGACTTTGCTTTATTAATTCTTGTTGTCTTGTGAGATCATTGGCTTCTAATCGCCCAATTCTAGCCTTTAGAGACTGGTTTTTGGCTAAAATCTTTTGGTTTTCCTTTTCAATGTGGTCTATCTGGTTCTTCAAGGCTTCCAGCTGGTTATTTCTGGCCTTCAATTTTCTAATCAATTCATTTGATTTCTGAGCCTCACTTTCTAATTGTGAAATTCTGCCTTTTAAACTGTTATTTTCTTTCCAGATCTCTTCCATCTTTCTCATGATCTCAGATTTGAACTCTTCAAGATCTTGTGACCCATTTTCATTTTTTTGGGAATGTTTGGATGTCTTTGATTGTTTGTCCTCTTCTGTTTTCTGGGTTTTTTCTGTTCAGAAGTTATCAAGCGTTAGAGTTTTTTTCTTTGTCTTCTTGTTTATTTCTTGGGCTTTGCTTGGCATTATTGTGCTTTATCCACCAGAATTCTGAATAAGGCAATCTGATTTTCTTTGTGTGTGGAGTTAGGGAGCAGTTTTTGCTTGGGACTACTTTGTGAGTCTCCTGGTTTCTCTGAGGACCCTCCTGGGGTCTCTGGTCTAGCTGTTTTCAGGGTTGAGCCCCCGTGTTCCTAGCCAGCTGCCCAGAGCCCAGAACTTGGGCCACTTTTGCTCCTCTACCTGGGGTTTTCCCCTGACTGTGAGCTTGCTGGCTGCTGCTGCTGCCTCTCTCAGCCCCACTCCTGTGTCTAAGGTCTTAGTTTTCCAGTCTCCTGGGATCTCTGTTCTAGCTGTTTTCAAGGTCAAGCCCCGGTGATCCTAGCTGGCTGCCCAGAGCCTTAAACTTGGCCCATGCTTCCTCCCCCACTTGAGGTTTTACCCCTGAGTCTGAGGACACTGGGTGATGCTGCTGCCTCTCTCAGCCCCACTCCAGTGTCCAAGGTCTGAGTTTTCCAGCAACCTGGGGTTTCAGGTCTTGCTGCTCTCAGGGGCAAGCTCCTAGTGGTCCCAGTTAGCTACTAGATTTTGTGTCCCTGCTGGCTCTAACTCTGGAGTGCAGCCTCTGCCTCTGGTACTGTGGGTGGGGTGGGGGAGGGGTGATCCACTCACGTTTTGATGGGAGCTATTTACCCCCCTTATAGCGTAGAAGTGCCCAAATCACAAGTACCTTTGACACTGTGTCCCTTCTTTCATCTGGATTTTGTTTTCTTGTCCTTTGGAGGTATGCTATATCTGTTTTTAAGGAGAGAAAGTCATCCTGCCTCTACTCTGCCACCATCTTAACCCGGAAGTCCCAATTAAGTCCAGTCATAGAACTTTCATACAAATCCTAGATCTGCCATATGTGACCTGGACCATATCATTTAACATCTTTGGATCTCAGTTTCCTTATCTTTAAAACAAAATAGTCTTGAAGGTCCCTGCCAAGTCTAAATCTCTCCTCCTATAATAATATTCTACATCAGTGATCTTCTACACCTGTAGGATGTTCCCTTCTGTCATTTAAGTAGAGGCAGTGCTATAGATCAATGAAATGAGTAAGATTATAGATACTTTTTGGGAGTGACATGCTGCAAAGTTCCCTAGATTCTTCTCTCCCATGGAGAGATTGGATAGAGAAAAATCTAAAATTACCCAGCCCCTCTAACACAAGAATTACAGGAATAGCTCAGCCACAGAAAACAAGACAGGGTTTTTTGAGACAACAGATTCTATTATCGGAACAATTTAAACAAAGGAAGCCAGAACCATAGGCAGGGCATGTGTCCAAGATTCACAAGTAGTGAGGCAACATCCATCAGGATCCAAGAGGTTACACAAGAAAATGCAGTCTAAAGTCAGGGAAGACTAAATGTGCAATGCAAGTTTGAGCTAATCTAGAGAAGGATATTTCCAACTTGTCCCATTCAATATAATGATCATGCTGATATCCTTTGGAGTGTTTGTGGGCTAATCTCATCTCTTTTGTTCTTCCAAATAAGCTTCATTTGTGGACAGCTCCTTCCTGTCACTTGTATTTCTCACATGGGAAACAGCTGTATTAGCACATCAGAAGGAATAATCCACCACTCAGGTATGTTGTACTGAAATTTGGTTTGAGGGAGATACTTGGCCCAATTTTACTTCTTATTTCCAAACTGATCTTCTGTTAAATAGAAGTCATAAAATACACAGGAAATGGTCTTATATCACATATAATTCCATCTAAAGATTAATGTTGGGAATGCATTAGTTAATAAGTAATTCAAATAACTTAGGTCCCTAGAATACTGGAGACCAAAACAAGCTGCTAAATAGAGCATGGAAATAGAAGAGCAGATCTTGATAGGTTGTATAGGTTTCAAATTCAAGGACATAAGGATAATTTTTGAGTACTACCTCCAAGAAGACTATACCTATCTAGCGTACCAGGGAAATATGGTTTACAATGAGATAACCTCATTACCA
The DNA here is from genome assembly GCF_016433145.1 of Gracilinanus agilis. NCBI lineage: Eukaryota > Metazoa > Chordata > Mammalia > Didelphimorphia > Didelphidae > Gracilinanus > Gracilinanus agilis. The sequence goes on along the minus strand of NC_058133.1, from coordinate 155,346,025 downwards.
ACAGAAAATAGATGCTAATTGACCATTTATCAGGTATGCTGTAGGAGGAATAGGAATAGGTACATAGTTTGTGATTTCACTGAGAGAGGGAGCTCTCAAATGAGGAAAATATCTCTCTCTTTGGCAACTTGGGTTGGCATTTTCTCTGTGTCTTTGAATCTTAGAACATTGCTGAGATGGGTGAAAGGCAGAATGACTTGCCCAGGTTTACCCAGCCAACATAAACCAGAGCACAATAGAATAGAGGACTAAACCTAGAGTCAGGAAAACTTGAGTTCCAGTCCTGCCTCAGAAATTTTCTAGCTGTGTGACCATAGGCAAAACATTTCACTTCTCTGCCTCAGTTTCTTCTGTTATTAAATGAAAGTAACAATAGCACCTACTGCAGAGGATTGTTGTGAACATTAAATGAGATACTATTTGTAAAGCTCTTAGTACAGTATTTGGCATATATTAAGCACTTAATAAATGCTCTTTCTCATCCTCCCCCTTTCCCTGAGGTCTGAAATTCTGTGACTCTGGGTATAACACAAGTAGCAGAAGTTAAGCAGAGTTTAACTAGATATAGTCTTAAGATAGGAAGCTGTTTCTAATTTAAAATATACTATGTATTAGGAAGGAAAGCTGTGAATGGAAAACAAACTCTCCAACGTCTTACAGATTTGGAACTGGCCATCATACCATCTCCCCAGGAAATCTGATATGACTGCATTTCAAGATATGCTGATCTCACTGCCAAGAATCTAATCCTTACTTTTACTCAAAAAAGTAAAAAAAAAGATTGGCTCTTTTTATTCTAAAATAGATTTCAGACCACTTTGAATTTCATATAAAATAATTATGGAGAAAAATGAAAACTTTGCCAGTGTCCTCGGATCAATTCCAAAGGAACAAATAGAACTGGGTGACATTTGCACAACCACATGACATCCTGGGTAGCTGGTGCCAGACTCAGCATCTAGATGCTATGTGGTAGAAAAAGAGTTGGACTCCCGCATGTTTCAAGAGGAAGAGAAAAACTGAACAACGGCTGCCCAAATTGGGAAGGCAAAAAGGCCCTCAGGAGGGCACAGGAACTGTACCCTGCTGAGCAAAGAGATGAAAACTCTGCCCTTGTCTAACTCTTGGATTCTCCACTCAACTGGGTTTAAGACTGATCCAAGAGAAAAATCCTTTCCCTAAAGTAGAACTTGGCTGAGATTGGGATAAAGAAACCAGAATATCTACCCTTTGTTGTTGTTCAGTCATTTTTTAGTCTTGTCCAACTCCGTGACACCATTTAGTGTTTTCTTAGCAGAGATACTGGAGAGGTTTGTCATTTTCTTCTCTAACTCATTTTATAGTTGAGGAAACTGAGGCAAAAAGGTTTAAGTGACTTGACCAAGGTCCCACAGCTAGTATCTAAGGTCAGATTTGAACTCAGGAAGAGGAATCTTTCTGAATCCATGCATGGCACTCTGTTTACTGTACCACCTTGCTGCCCCAACCTCATACCAATTTATCTTCTTTTTTTAAAAATTTTTAAGAAAAAAAAGAAGAAATTAAGTATATTAATCCTCCTGTGCAAGAGGGTTTGTGAAAGGTAATTTTGGCGATCTTTATTCCTCTAGGAATTGGAACCATTCAAGAAAGATGTTATCATTTTTTTAAATTCATTGATATACTTTTTATATCCCCTATATTTTCCAACATGCTTCCTGTCATCACTTACAAGAAAGAAAAAGAGAGAGAGGGCAGTTTATTGAAATTAACTAACAAATCAAAAAATCTGTCACCATATGAAGTGTTCCATCTCCATAGTCCCCCACAGCATAAAAGCAGAGGAAAAGAGATTTGCCTATTATTGCTAAAAAATCTTATAGAAAAGGATTCTCATACCTTTCCTTTAGTGTATTCCAATGCTTATATTAATTGAAGAATTTTCCAACTGGAAAAATGTATCTCCTAAATAATTCTGTGTGGCCAGGTCACCTTCACAACTCTCATGTCCCAAATATTCATTTGACCTCGTTCTGATGACCATTTTTTAGAATTCACCATCAATCCAAAGCATACCACATCCCTAATGTTAAACAGTGCTTCTCATTGTGCCTGACACACAGTAGGTACTTGATAAATTCTTGTTGATTGATTGACTCAATCTGTTAGGATCAGTTCTATGACAGAATAGTGGCAAGGACTGGCAATTGAGTTAAATGACTTGCCCAAGGTCACACCACTAAGACGTGTCTGAGGTCAGATTTGAACCCAGACCTCCCATCTCTAGGCCTGGTTCTCAATCCACTGAGTCATCTTGCTGCCCCCACCAAATGATCTCCCAACTGCTAAATATTCTTAGTTCTCCTTGATTTCTCCATAGCTTTTGACAGGCATTCACGTTTCCTACCTATGCTCTCTTTCCTTTTGGTTCTCTCCTGGACTCTTTCTTCATCTCTTTTTTCTTTGTGGTTTCCTATCCTTCTGCATAACTTGTAGAGATCTCAAACATACCATTCCAAAAGGAACTCTTTATCTTCAATTCTAATCACTTAACTTGCCCCACCTTGAAAATTTCTATATTTCTGTTTGCGGGCATCACCATCCTTCCTGTAGACCAAGATGGTAAACTCAGAGTCATCCATGACCCCTCTCCCTCTCCGTTTTCCCCTTTCACATCCAATTCAGTTGTCAGCTCTTGTCAAAGTCCGCTTTCATACTATCTATTACATCACCCAATTTAAATATATTGCTATCCTAGCTCATACTCCATCACCTTTTTACTGCTCCACTTTAATAGTCTCCTAATTTGTCTCTTTGCTTCTAGACTCTCTCCTTTCCATTCCTTCTTTCATAGAGCAGCCAATAATCTTCTTATATTAAATATTTGACTATGTCATTTCTCTAGTCAAAAAAAGTTTCAACTTCATTTGTCTCCCATTGTGTAATTTGGTGGCACAGTGGATATAGTGCTGGCTCTGTAGTCAGAAAATTCATCTTCCTGAGTTAAAATCCTGCCTTTGACACTTACTAGCTGTATGACCCTGGGCATATCACGTACCCTGTTTGTCTCAGTTTCTTCATCTGCAAAATGAGTTGGAGAAGGAAATGAGAAACCACTCCAGTATCTCCACCAAGAAAACCCCAGATAGGGTTAAGAAGTTGGACACTACTTAAATGACTGAACAAATCCTCCATTGCCTCTAGGATAAAATACAAAATGCTCAGCTGGCATTTAAGGCTTTCTCCAAGCTGGTTCCTTCCCACATGTCCAGACTTATTGTATACTACACAGTTTCATCCATTCCATATTTCAGATAAAATGGGCTATTAGAAATTCCAATGATAATCATAAAAATAAGACACAGGAGGAGGACTATGCATTTATCAACCACTTACTATGTACTAAATATTGTGCTAAACACTTTACAAATATTATTTCATTTGATGCTCATGACAATTCTAAAAGTAGATGCTAATGTTAACCACTTTTTTTTGCAGATGAGGAAACTGAGGCAAAGAGTGGTAAAGTGATTTGCCCAAGGTCATACAGCTAAGTATGTGAGGTCATATCTGAATTCAGGTCTTTCTTACTCCAGGTCCAGCACTCTATCCATTATATCACCAAAAGGTCCTTAATATTAATAATAAGAAGTTGCAAGAATAATAATAGCTAGTATTTACATAGCATTTTAAGGTTGCAAAATATTTCACGTTATCTTATTCAATCCTTACAAAAATCCAGTGAAATAAATGCTATTATTATTCACATTTAACAGAGAGATGAAACTGAGGCTAAGATAAATGACTTATTAAGAACTAGTGAGTATCTGAGGTCACAATGAAACCAAAGTCTTTTTCACTCCAAGTCCAACACTCTATCTACTGCACTATCTAGCTACCTAGGGAATTTGAGATTTCATATGCCACCCATAAGCATAGTTGTTTAAAGTGCTATACTTACCTTAAATACATTTCCTCCCCATTTTCTTTCCACATCTTAGATCCCCTGTCTTCCTTCAAGGCAACTTGTCATGATGTCCTGAATGAAGTTCATTTGTTAAGATTTCCTTACTCTCCTCCTTATTTTATCTCATTATGCTTATTTGTGAAGTTATTGAATTGTTCCCTCCTCAAATATAATTTCCTTAAGAATACTAACTGTTTTGTTTCTTACTTTACATCTCCAGGGTTAATCACACAGTAAACATTTAATGTTTGTTGTTGATGAATTCCAATTCCTCATATTGTAGCTTATGTCCATTTCCTTAAGCCTGATTCAGTGAAGTTGGAAAATATTTGTCCATAGTTAATCTAGACAGTTAAAAGTATACTAATTATTTTAGCCTTTTTTTAATAGATCTTACTTCCTATCTTGGTGGCTGTCAAACCTGAGATTTCTCCAGTCCTTTATCCATGAGCATTAGGTTTATAGTTGCAAGGTAGATTTAGATAGATACAGATATCTGTCCTCAGACACTTCCTAGTTGTGTGACCCTGAGCAGGTCAACTGATTCCCAATGCTTTCCCCTTACTACTCTTCTGCCTTGAAAACAATACACAGTATTGATCCTAAGACGGAAGATAAGGGGAAAAATACACAGACACATGCCTCTCTCTCTGCCCCTCTCTCTCTCTCTCTCTCTCTCTCTCTCTCTCTCTCTCTCTCTCTGTAAAACATTAGGTTCGTAAGTAAAGAAGGGCTTAAGAACTTTCAGGTTCGGTATCTACCAAATTAAGAAGTGAAACATTATACAGATATAGAAATATATTATTATATATTTGTTGTTATTCAGCCATTTCACTCATGTCTGACTCTTCATGACCCCATTTGATATTTTTTTGGCAAAGATACTAGAGTGGTTTTGCTATTTCTTTCCTCAGCTTATTTTCCAGATGAGGAAACTGAGGCACACAGGGTGAAGTAACTTGCCCAGGGTCACACTGCTGGTAAGTATCTGATCGGAGGCTGAATTTCAACCTAGAGCTTTCTGATTCCAGATCTAAAGCTCTATCCACAGTCCCACCTAACAGAAATTATATAAACACACACACACACACACACACACACACACACACACACACACACACACACACACATATATATATATGTATATATATACACACATAAATTCATTTATATGTACCCATATATATTTATGATATAGCTATACTATGTATCTATAGAGATATCAATGTTATACTATACATAGTATGACTAAACATAGTATGACAGTATATAGTATATATTTTTATATCTAATAGTTATATATAATATAGTGAATGACATTGAAGCAACATTATAGTTACACCCACACATACACACGTCTATATGTAACTACATAGAATAATATTACAAAATATACCTATTCTTGTACATTTCCCTATTCTCTTTTCTTTTTCCTTTATTACTGGTGCATAGAATATGTGAGGCTCCTGGGATGTGACTTTTCCTCTCCCCTCTTGCTTGTGCACCACAACGCTGCCTCTCATGACTGAAATGCAATGCTTCCTCACCTGAGCCTGGAAGAATCCCCAGCTTTTCTCAGAGCCCAGTTAAGAGCTTTACCACTTTCTCCACCATGCCTATGCTGATCTCCTCAGGTGCTAGAGCGCTCCCTCCAGGAAATTATTTTTATGTAGTTTTTGCTTGCTTTTCTGTGTCCTTGTTACCCATCCTCCCACTCTGACAATGTAAGCTCCTAAAGTCACCATTTCAGTTTTGTCTCTATGGCTGGCTCTTAGAATAAATGTTCAATGAATGAATGGGTGGATTGCAGGCATCATATCATCTAGACATTTTAAAATCCTCTTTTTGTTGTTTTGTAGTTCTAAAGTTGGAATTCCACTCCCCCCAATTCCCAGTGCACTACCCTGCTTTGCTCTGATTTTTGCTTCTATATGTCGAAGTGTCTAAGTAGCTTTTAATTGGAATTCTATTTGTCTAAGTTCAATCCCTAGCTTGACATCAGAGTTAGCGAAAGGTATGCTCCATGCCACCATCCAAGGAAGAAAGGAAAGTCTTAAACAAAACCAACTTCAAGGACATTCCAGTAATGGTCTTTTCTGCCTAGACCCTCATCAGATTGACACTGAACCAATTCTTATATGTGAGTGCATTGCCCCTTGTCTAGACATCACATAATAGTTGCGTGCAATGGCTTCCATTTTCCCAGCTTATTGACCTGCATAGGGCAGAATAAAAAGCCACACTTCTCTAAAAGCCAAGCTCTCTATTGTTTTCCAGCAAGACCTGTCACTTCTTCACAGATCAGATACCTTAGGGAGAGTTTGTTTGTTCTTAGAAAAATTGAGTGACTTTTTTGCTTAGTGAGCCAAACTCTTCAAGGTACTGGCAAAATGAGCTTTTCTAGAAATTCAAATTAGATAGATTCAATCTTAACTCTAGTTTGTAATGGTTACATCCATTGCTTCAAATGACCCTTTCTTCAAAGCCAGATGGAATCAGACAGGATTTCAAACCTTATATAACATTAGAGATTTAATTATTATAGGTTCATCATGGCATAGCTATGTGGTGTGTAATTTTGAAAGGGATAAAAATAAAAATAATAATAATAATAATAAGTAGCATTTATATAGGATTCATTAAATAATAGTTATATATGAATTATTAATAGTTATATATAATCATATGTTATGTATTACTTGTTTTATATACTACATAATACTATATATTGTGCTTAAATATTATGAAAGTAAGCACAAATATTATATAAGCATATTATAAAAGTAAGCACAAAGCAATTATATAATAATATAATACCTATATTGCATATAATATATGCTATATGCAATATGTTATATATAATCCAAAGTTATATATCATATAATAATTTACAATATAACTAGAATTTATTATATATAAGTATATAATGACTACACAAATTATCCATATGTAATACATTATATTAATAGATACTATAACTGGCATTTATAAGAGTAGTTATGACAGTTATATATTTCATATACTAATATGATATATAATAATATATAGTTTGTGCTCAAATAGTATAAAAGTAATCACAAACTAATTATATACAATAAAAGAATAAGTTATATAAAATAAAAGCTAGCTTTGATAATAAAAGCAATTATTATTATATCTAGTATTTATATTGTACTTTAGGTTTGCAAAGTGCTTTACCTACATTATCTCATTTGAACCTTATAATAACCCTGTAAGATGAATGTTATTATCACTCTCATTTTATATATCAAGGTATTAAGGCTGAGAAATGTTAAGTAATTTGCTAGAAGTCACATAGCTTTATTTATCTAAGACAGGATTTGAATTCAGGTCTTCCTGACTCCAGGTCAGGGACTGACTATATCCATTATAGCCTAGCTGCCTTTAATCTTTTAGCAACAAAGTGACTTAGCAAGAATGAGTTAAAATAGGAAGCCATTAGTGGTCCTTTTCAACCCTCTTCATGCCAACACTGCGCAGGCATATCCAAGATGAGGTCTTTTCTAGCATTGCTCTATCCTACATCTTCTTCCCTGAAGTCTTCAAAGTCTTGTCCTTAACACAAAGACTGACCACCAGTGTCTTGGTTTTTAAAAGTTGATCAAAGGCCCATTTTATATGATTTACTCAAGACATAGCTTGTTCCAAACCAAGTTCAGAAACCAGTAAAAACTCTAACTGGTACCTTTGTACTCTAATGGTGAAAAGAGGGGAAGTTAACTTAAATATTTTTCTGGGTTCAGAAGGGTGAGTAGGAGACAGGAATGGACAATAGTCTGGAACCAAACAAGTTAGGGAAAGTGGGTTTAACTGTTTGGAAATGACAGTTGACAAAAGGGACAGTTGGGCCTTAACTCTCACCCTGCTCCACCTAGACAGGGAGTCTGTGAAGCCTGCAAGTAAATGACAAGAGGGCTTATTAACAAGTTTAATTTAAGGAAACTATAGTCTAAAGAAGGGAGAAGGGGTTTCTATTTTACCAGTCTATGGGCAAACCACAGGGTCAGGGGAGAGACTTATCTACACTGAACTGAGAACCAAAGCAAGACAAGGCTCAAAGAATAGCAAGACTGAAGTGGGTATCCTCACAGCAGAGTCCTGACACACTCCAGCGATGGTACAGCTTTCCCAGGTCTTCAGCCAATACTCCTTCAATTGGGTAAGTCAGGGAGCTAAACCAACCTGAGCTGACCAGCAACTCAGGTTAGATTTTATAGTCTCTACCTAACCTCCCACAGGCAAAATCCTCCTTCCAGATATCAGGAAATCAGGGTACAAACTCCACTTTCTCTGAGGTCTCCCAGGAGTCAGTTACAACTTGTCCCCAACCACCATGGAGTCCTTCTCAGAGAGAGCAACCACACTTCCTGCTTCCCCATTCCATTTTGAATTCTCTAGCTCTTCCTGCTAAGTCTCCTAAACACGCATTTATTAATCCTCCTCACAATAGTACTAAGCAAAGAATATTGAAATTTGTCTTATTTGGTGATGAAAACAATTATGTGATGCTTGAAAACACAAGAAATATCCTTTACTCCTTCCCCCAACTCTTTATTAATGGCTGAAAAATTAAATTTAATTTATCAGTTTAGTATTGTGCTCTGTTAAAAAAAACACAAACAACAGAGAAATGACTGTAAGTAATTCAAGGAAAACCACTTGAATCAGTTGTCGCCATGTTGTTGGCTTTCTGTTAAGAGTAGCAGATGCCTTTTGCAGACTTCCAAAGCAACCTGACAATAATAATAGCAGGGGTAGCCATACTTTGTGTTCAGATGGAGCCTTTAAATGACATGAGGTTTCCTACTCAGGTCTAAATTCTTGACCTCCTGCTTTGAGGCACAGAAGGAGAATTTGAGCCTCTGTACCAAAGCTCATGGAAAGCATCCAAGTTAGTCTCAGCCTGAGCTGGGGCTTGGAAAGGGAGAACAAAAGCACTCCCTCAGTGAACCCTGGCAGCTCTTCCCCTAGTATGCAGTGTGTTCTCTCCCTCTAAGCAGTTTCTTACAACCCTCACTGAAATCATCAACATATCAAGACAGATGCTTTCCCTGCTACTAAAATTCATTTCCTTCAGGCTGATCCCTATGACTCCTTTTACAAATAACCACAGAAACCAGGTTCTCTTCTTGGAAAAGATCTACTTGTTTGACATGTTATTGACGTATCTACTATGAATACGTGATAGCTCTTGGTGCTAAAGTCCCAGGATTTAAAAATAAAAGTAACTCCTCATTGATGAAACAATTCATAGCAAAAGCAATTTCTGTTAAAAAACCAAACAAACACTAACCAATCTAGCTAATCACCATCGCAATATGGCTCAGGAGACAGGAACCACAGGATAATTGTTTCCTTTTTATGAATGGATAAGAGAAATAAATTGACTGGCCTCAACTCATAGTTAGTTCCCAAAGTATTTATTCATCTCTGTGGTGGTTGCTGTGGCTTTATGTGATTCCACAATCTCAAGAATCTTAGATTAACACAGAGCTAGAATGAAGGCTGTACAAGTAGAGCTTTGCACCATTTAGAGGGGTATAATTTCTTTTCCCAAGAGTGATCACAGACGATTTCACTCCTAGTTATCAGACATAAAAAAACAGAATGCCCAAAGCATTGTCCTTTTAAACTAATGTGGCTAATGTGAGCGTGGCTTCCTCCTGTTTAATCCTCAGTTTTCTGTTTTGAAATTTTTATGGCTCTTTTTTCTCCTCTGATCTAGGGGCATATTCCAAAAAAATTTTTTTTCTCCATTTACACAATAAAGCTTTTTGGTGAGAGTCTCATCAAATTTAAGTGACAAGAATAGTTCACATCTAGTTTATAAGTAACTCCCATATTGATTGTGCTCCAAAATTTATAGTCTCATTTAACTTATTAGTTAAGCTAGACCTTTGCAAGTGAACTGGCCCTTACAACAGACATGGATCAAGTATGAAGACTGTTAGCATTAAAAAATATTCTTTTCCTTAACTTCTAGAAAGTTCTAAGAAAGACAAAGGCTTCTGCTTCATAAACCAATGTTTCCAGGTATCTGTGGTCTTCCCAAGATACCTTAACAAGAGGGGAATTACCATAGGATCAATATTTACTAGGGTCCCTGTTATGTATGCTAGGCTTTTTTTGTCCCCCTAAAACTAGATGTCTCTAAGACTTGATGGGCCTAGGGGTCTATAGTTTAAGACAATGATATAGCTCCCTAGTCACCTGAAACATAAAAGGGTTAGCCCATGAGGGATTCTTCAGACTTGAGGGATACCTCATTGTCATGTTCTTTATGGAGAAAAGGAGGCTGCATCTACATGAGCCAATATCCTTCTTTGCTATTTATATGCAGCCTCCTTTTCTATATATATATATATATATATATATATATATATATATATATACATATATTCTTTTTTTTGCTGGGTTGGATGGTTTATAAGTATCTCACTGCATTATAGGTACAAGTCTGAGATGCTGGACTGGCTTGAGTTATGGCTAGCTTGTACTACCTTAGCAAAGGGGGCCAGGGATAGGGATCAATAGGGTTTGGAGTTAAAGAAGAGGGAGTTGATGGATCTGAGGACTTGGAGCACCAACTGAGAAAGCTATCCTCCCAGCTTTTAAGAGTCCTTCACCACCTTTTCATTTCTATAGTAACTGCCCCATTCACACAATGATACTTGTTGACTCCCAAAGGAACCAGTCACCAATCTCTGTGCATAATTCTATCCAATGATAAATGGCTGCTCTCTCAGAAAACCCATCTTGAGGTCAATAAAGATAAGGATCGGTGTCATTGGAGGTCAAATATGTGCCTCAGATGATTTCTTTCCCAGTTTGGCCCCATCCTGCTCCCTTCCTTGGACTAACTTCATAGTTTTTTTCCTAGGTTCTTCCTGCCACACTCCACCTTATCGCAGTTACCAGAATTCTTAGGTCAGGCTCTGCTAACACACCTGAAACATTTAGAGAAAAATGGATTACAATTCTGTAAAGGGCTCAGATGTGTGTTTCTGCCAAAAAGTGATGTCAGGAGGCAAAAAAGGAAGAGATCATTGTGGACCAAATCTCCCCGTGAAGATAGAGCCTAGATGGAGTCATAAAATCATAGAGTTGGAAGAAAGTGTAGGCAGCATTTAATTCAATTCTTTTCCCCATGAATTTACAACATCCCTAATGGGTTAACATTTAGCTTTTGCATGACTATGTAAAGTACAATGTACTCACTACCTCCAAAGGCAATCCATTCTCTAAGGCTGTAGGATCAAAGGCTTTGAGCTGGAAAGGACCTTACAAGTAATTTAGTGCAACATAAATTAGCAGCCATGAGCAATTTGGACGACATACAAACTTTACTCCTCCTGGTTACTCTTCTGCCCCAGTTTTAGTGCAATAAAACGGGAGGAACATTGGATTGAAAGTTAAAGGGCATGAGTTTTTTGTCCTCCCTCCTCAAACTGGTTATGTAATTAAGTAATCAAGTCACAACTTCTTTGGGTCTCAATTTCTCCTTTAAAATTTGAGGCCTTTAGAAGCGGTAGAACACTTGATAGGGTAATGGGAAGGAAACAGGTATTATTAACTGTGTTCCAAGCACTGTGCTAAGCCCTTTAGAGTTTGATTCTCTTAATAACTTTATAAATGGGGGCAGTTAGTTTGGCTCACTAAGCAAAAAAGGCACTCAATTTTGTCAAGAACAAACTGGCAATGATCACTCTATTGCTAATATTAATAATATGGAAATAGGTCTTGATCAACGATACATGGAAAACTCAGTTGAATTGCTTGTTGGCTACAAGAGGGGGAAGAGAGGAGGGGAGGGAAAGAATATGAATCATATAACCATAGAAAAATATTCTTAATTAATTAATTAAATGCATTTTTGAAAAACCTAAAAAAAAAAGAACAAACTGGCAAACATAACAGATCTATGAAAAAGTGACAGGTCTTAAAACCAATGCAGAGTACTGTTATGAGTAAGATGAGATTAGCTAGTTATTAGGCATTAAGATGTACCTAGCAGGAAGGAGCTGGAGCTTGGAATTCCAGGTTGGAATGAAGGAGGAGGAAGTCTGTCTGTGCCCTGTGTTTGGATTCCATGAGTGGTGGGCAAAACTGTTGCCAGCCTGGGAGACCTCAGAGCAAAGGATACCCTGTTTCCTGTTTTTCCCCTGGGATCCTGTGTGGTGTGGCATCTAGAAAAAGGACAAGATCTACAGAGCCAAGAGAAGAGGTATAGTTTAAGTTCTGGCAGACAGTGCTTCAAGCAAAACCCTTTCTACTTGGTTCCTGAGACAACTTTAGCTCCTGGCATCCAGAGATCATCAGTGGATTGCAGTGAGAATCCCAAAGCCACAAAAGCCCTAGCTGTACTCAAGCCTGGCAGGTTCCAGGTTTGAGGCAGAAACCCAGAGACTCCATTTATAGCTCCTTGGACCCTATTAGTTTAGATCACTTAGATAAGGGTAGAATAAGTCCTCCCATTGCCCTGTGGTTTTATCCCTTAGATTTTAGTATAGAAATCCTTTCCCACCTTTTTAGTATAACATAATTAAAGCTGCTAAGTCCCTTTTACCTTGTTAGCCTGTTACTATACTCTGGTCTAGTGGAAGCTGGGTGACAGTTAAGATCAATTGCCATTCCTGTGGAGATCCAGAAAAACTCTGGTCTCTTCACCCTGGTCCAGTCTCTAATAAATCCTAAAGTGTGTTCCCACAAACCCCTTAGTTTATTGTAATATCCCTGGTGACCCCATTACCTTATATTTTCTTACAGTATCGATTCTAAGATGGAAGATAAGAGTTTTAAGAAGGAACTATATGAGTTATTACCCCAATTTTACACTTGAGGCAGACAGGATTCCATGATTTGCCTACAGTAAGTATCTGAGGCTAGACTTGAACTCTGGGCTTCCTGACTCCAGGACTTTGATTCTGGCACTCTAAACACTCTACCACCTAGCTGCTGAGCCTGAAGTTAGTGTAAGAGATCCATGAATCTGTGTAGATTAAATTCCTTCATATACTAAATAAACAAAATCACTTCCTATTGACTGAATACATGTTTTTCCACATATATGCATTACTATTTTCCAAATACATATATAAATATATAAATTCTATTGTGATAAATTAAATGCAAATTCATTTAAAAGTATTACTGAATTCATAGTAGCATTTTGTCAACATGCATTTTCTCATTTAACAGATACTTATAATATCATGTTAAGGTACCAGAATACTTTCTAACATTAAAAAGAGATCCAAAAAGGCTAAAGCCTCACTGGACTAGATGACCTCAATTCTCTCATTTTTCTTGCTTTAAGATAGGACCTAAAAATATATATTCACCTGACACCTAGCATCTGAGTGTCCTGAGAGGCCAATGTGAAATAGGACCCATTCAAACTGAGACTATACTAAGCACACGCAATCAGACTTCTACCTGGCCATTAGCCATAACTCATTATAATGGTCAATACCTTTCATTTAGTGAATAACTTCAAGTCAGGGATTTCTGCCTTCTCTATGGTGGACATATGTCAAGTCACATTACATGACTAACAACAGAAGATGATTGTTTTTTTTTTCTTCTGGTGTAAAGGATGCTCAGGGGAGACCAAAGAGCTTTGAAATGTTCTGTGCAGCACTTACCACACTACCTGGAAAATGGTTATTGTGATGATACAATAAGCAGTATAATTGGATATTATGTTGAATAAAAAGAATAATCCTTGCTATTCATATTTCCCGTTATCTACATGACTATGGCACTGCACCATCATCTTGGCAAGGGACATGGGCAAACATAGAAAAAAGATGCATTTCCTTTCCAACGGTTGGATACGTACACACATATGTACAGGTACACAAAGAAGACAGCTGACTGAAGCTGAAGAAAAACAGAGTGAGGTAATTGAATCAAAGGCCCCCCAAAGATCCCTTTTATTTGAAATGGTGGAATGGATGAATGGGGATAAAATTCATCTCTCCCTATGTTCATTGGGAACCCAAAACTTATCTCTTTATAATTAATGTGAAATGCCTATAGTTTTAAAATTGTATTTGGGGGCAGGAGAAAAAAAGATTCATTAAAGAAAAAGAATAATTGAAACCAAGTGCTACAAGGAAGGGGAATGTCAAATTATCTCATTGAAAGGCTCTCCCTTCCCCCCTTCTTCTTCTGGAAATGACTGTTACTTCCAAGCAATTTATTGGCATAGGAAGAACCCTGAAGTCCTGGAGAAGAGGAAATAAATGAATCATGACTATTAATAAAAAAAAAGGTAGGGCTTGTGTCTTTAATCTATCCTTTATCCTTGAATAAGCCAAATGATGTTTCTGGTTACAGGAAAAGAAAAAGAGTCATTGTTAGTGAAGCAATTTCTATAGACCTGCCTCCCTCTTTTTATATGATCATTTACTTATTTGGGGATCAGGTTTGGAGCAATGAAGACAGCAGTATTTCCTAAACTAATTACTTGATATATATCTGAAACAATTCCTCTCTGCTCAGTCTTTTCTGATGCTTTCCTTTCTTTGAGAGCTGACAATAACTGCTTTATGTGAGCAATACCTGTTTGGCTGATAGGACCAGAAGAACTAATAATAACTCCACTTTGAATAAAATGAGAAGCAGAAACTTGTTAAATTTCTCACACCCAAATATAGTGATTTAATATTTTCACAGACACAATATCCCTACCACAGAGATTAGAAAGCTCTCCCCTGTGCCTCTGTATCATTGCATGTCCCTTTCCTCCTTCAAAAACTTGTGCAAAAACTCACCCCCTCCTGGAAGCTTTCCCTTTTAAGCTCTTCTAGGTTCTGGTCATTCCTTTATTCTATTTCTTTTCAACATACATGCTCTTTTCTTATCATATAATTATAGAACCTCAGTGTTGGAAGAGATATCAGAGGCAATACAATTAAAACCATGATCAAGAATGATCTTTACAGCATACTTGATAAATAGTCAGCCAGCTTAGACTTGGGAAAGGGAATGGGGAAAGAGAGCAATGTGAGGCACTTTTGGTAATCTCTATTTTTTCTTTTTTATATAATATTTTGTTTTTTCCCAATTATATGTAAAAACAATTTTTAACATTCATTTTCTAAAATTTTGAGTTCCAAATTATTTTCCTCTCTTTCTTCCTTGCTGAGATGGTAAGCAATTTTGATATGTTACATATGTGTGATCATGCAAAATATATTTCCATATTAATCATGTTGTAGAAGAAGATATTAAAAACTACAGAGAAAATGAAGTGAAAACAATATGCTTCAATCTGCATTCAGACTCTATCAGTTCTTTCTCTCTAGGTAGATAGCATTTTTTATCATAAGTCCTTTAGAATTGTCTTCGATCATTGTATTGCTGAGAATAATCAAGTCCTTCACAGTGGATCATTGTATAATATTACTGTTGCTGTGTATAATGTTCTATCCTTGTTCTCACTTCACTTTACATCAGTTCGTGTAAGTCTTTACAATTTTTCTGAAATCATCCTGCTCATCATTTCTCATCACACAATAGTATTCCATCACCATCAAATACCACAACTCATTTAGCCATTCCCCAATTGATGGACATCTATCTCCTCAATTTCTAAATCTTTGCCACCACAAAAAGGTTAACTCTTTCTTAAGAAATGTTTCCTATAGGTTTTGAACAATGATACATGTATAACTCAGTGGAACTGCTTGTCAGCTTCAGGAGTGGGGAGGAAAGAGCTGGGGGGAGGGGTGGAATCATGAATCATGTAAAAATATTCTAAATAAAAAATGTTTCCTAACATCAAACCTAATCTGTCTCTTGGCTACATCCACTTACACCTCCCAGCTCTGTTTTAGAGAGCCAACAAGACTAAGTCTAATCTTTCTTTTAGGTAATGTCTTTCAGATCCTTGAAGAGAGCTAACATTTCCTCTATAAGTCTATTCTTCTCCTGACTAAACCAGCCCATTTCCTTCGATGGATTTTTGTATAGCATGTTTCTGAAGCCTTTCACAGTTCTAGTTAATTTCCTCTGGATTCCCTCCATTTTTTCAAAGTCCTTTATAAAATGTAATGCCCACATCTAAATATAATACTTCAGGCATGGAGTCCAGACCAGATACTTTTTCTAAATTTTATTAGGCACTACACTTTTGTATTGAACCTGAAATTCATGAACTGTCCCAAGAACTTTTTCAAATGAACTAATACCTACTCATGCTATCCCCACCTTCAATTTAGGATGCTGATTTTTTTTTTATCCCAGAATAAGATTTTATAATTGTGTCTATTAAATTTCAGCTTGTTAGCTTTAGCTCAATGTTCCATCCCTTCAGGATGTTTTAAATCCTGTCTGCCTTTGGCATTGAACACATTAGCTATCCTTTCCAACTTTGTGCCATCTGTAGATTTGATAAACTTGCTATGTCATCATTCAATCATTGATGCCCATGATAAACAGCATAGGACCAAGGATGGATACCTTCAGCACTTCAATAGAGCCCTTCCATGCTTAAATGAGAACCATTAATGACTACTTTTTGTTTGACCATTCAATTAGTTCTAATTGTGCTACTGTCTTATCCATAATCTTCATTTTTTCCAACAAAAATAGCATGAGAGATTTCAAATTATTTGCTAAAATGTAGGTAGACTATAGCAAGTTTCTCTCCACTCTAGTCCGTCTTCCATACTTCTGCCAAAATAAATTTTCTTAATTACAGAGCTGTCTATGTGATTCTTCTTCTCAAGCGACTTCCTATGGCCTCTCTCTCTCCCTTTCCCACTTTCTCTTTCTTAAAATGGGGTATTTGCCCTCAGATTCTTAAGAACCATTTCTAATTTTTCCCATCATATTCCTTTTTTTAATAAAAGGTTTCATTAATATCTTTGTTTTTTATGTCTTCATAACTTTTCCCAATATCGCTCCCCTTCTTAGAGAGCCATCCCATGTAACAAATAGCATTTTCAATATGAGAGAAAGAAGAGGGGGAAATCATCATAATCAATCAATTTATTGAAAAAATGTGCAATTTATACAATGCTTGTGGACCTCCCACCACTTCCTCCTCCTCTTTTCTCCTCTTTCCTCTACTCTCCTCTTCTTCCTCCTCTTCTCTCCTTTTCCTCTTCCTCTTCCTTCTCCTCAAGGAAAGAAAAATAAGTAGTCCATTATCATGCAACTAGTTAAGTGGCAGTGCTTAGAGTCTTTCGACTCAAATTCTAGTGATATTTCTACCACATCACAGTGCTTTGCTGGTTAACTATTCAATTTGACTGAACAAGCAGTTATCAAGTATTTACTAGATGCTCAAAAATAAAAATGGAAAGAGTCTCTGAAGTCAAGAATTTCACATTCTACTGGAACAGATCAAATGTTTGGGTAATAGGCATAGATCTATGGGGGAGGGAGAAATATTCTGTCACAAATCTTCCTACTCTGCTATTTCATTAAATGACTTTGTTTTGAACTAATTGTGCCCTCTGGCCAACTAGAGAAAATAGAAATGTGTTTAATGAAATAGTTTTACCAGAATATTTGCAGTAGAATATTACTTGCTATGCCCCTGCCCCCTCTCATGACTCATAAACCTTGGGTGATTTCTATCACCCACCAGAAGCATTCTAGTAGCTGTTGTCTACCCACCCCTGATCAGTCCTCTTCTTTCCTCAAAGAGTACAATACTTGGCCCACAATTTTTCTCTCCCCCAACTCTGGCCCTTATACTAGGAAACTTCAATATACACATTGATTCTCTCTTAAATGTGATAACCATTAAGTTCCTCAACTTACCTTCCATGAGCTATTCTTCCACTTTGGCACACATCAAGATAACCATATCCTTGATCTTGTCATTATCCACAAATTTATTACCTCTAAATTCAAGAATTCTAAAATCCCTCTATCCAACTAAAATCTATTACCTTTTCCACATCTCCTGGCTTCCCTTATAAAATCCTATTCTTTATCTGCACTGTAACCTCTAATCTCTTGACTCCTCAATTTTCTCCCAGGCCATCTCCACCTAAATAGTCTCTCCTCCTCTCCCCATCTTGATGCCTTGGTGAATCAATTCAGATTTAAATTGTGTCCTCTTGTGAATCCCTAGCTCCCTTATATTGCTGATTATGCCCAGCCAAGCCTCAGCCTTGGATTGCTCTCACCCTTTGTCACCTTTGTTCCTACACATGTGCTGAAAAAAGGTGGAGAAAATCAAGGAACCATTCTGACTGGGTCCACCACAAATTCACATTATATAACCTCAATTCTGCTAAGCAACTCTACCGTGCCTCCATTATCATTTTAATATCTCATACTCCACAGCAACTCTTCCAAATGTTTTCATCTCTCCTCAAACCTCCCATAGAACCCCATGGATATTTCACAGGAGAAAATGAGGCCATTCACCATGAGGTTCTTCTTTTTCCCTCTTACCCATCTCACATCACTCAGATGTCTTCTTCCTCTTTTTCCTCTTTCACCTGTCTCTCCAGAAGAAGTGGCTTTACTCCTTTCCAAGGCTAACCCCTCTGCTTATTCAAGTGATACTATACCATCCCATATCCTCCAACTGATTGCCCCCTCTGTCATCCCCAATCTTTCACTTTTTTCTAAATCCTTACTTTCTGCCTTAAAATTGATACTAAGTTTTAGTTCTAAGCCAAAAGGGTAGGGTTAAGTGAAGAGGTAAGAGCTAGACAATTGGGGTTAAGTGAAGTGGTAAGGATAAGGTCATTGCAGTTGAGGGATTTACCTAGGGTCACACAGGTAGGATGTGTCTGAGGTCACATTTGAACCTAGGTCCTTTGGAATGCAAATCTGGCTTTCTATCCACTGAGTCACCTAGATGCATTTCTTTCACTTATTTTCAACATCTCCAATTTTTTTTCTGCCTACAAATATGCATATATCTCTCCATCCTGAAAAAAAATACTGACTTGATTCTTCCATTCCCACTAATTATCAGTCTTTATCTCTTCTGCCTTGGTAGCTAAACTTGAAAGCTGTCTACAGGTTCCTCCACTTTCTCTCCCTTCATACTCTTCTTATCCCCTTATGATCTGACCTCTGATCTTGTCATTCCACTGAAACTTCTCTCCAAAGTTATTAATAATCTCTTTGTTGCCAACTCCAATGGCCTTTTCTCTCTCCTCATTTGCCTGGGCCTCTCTGCAGCCACTGACAGTGATGATCCTCTCCTCCTGTTCTGGGGACATACTTCTCTCCTGGTTCTTTTTCTACCTATCAGACCACTCCTTAGTTTCTTTTCCTGGATCCTCATCCAAATCATGTTCTCTAACCATAAGAGTCCCTCTGGATTCTGTCCTGGGGCCTTTCCTCTTATCCCTCCTTACTACTTCACTTGGTGATTTCATCAGCTACCATGAATTTAATTACTTAATTACTATGTTTCTGGTTCCCACATTTACTAATCTTGTTCCAATGTCTCTGCTAACCAATAATCTTGCATTTCTAATTGCTTTTCAGACATCTTGAATAGAATGTTAAGTTGATATCTTAAATTAATCTGCCTGCCTCAAGTCTCTCCCCATTTCAATCCATCCTCCATTCAGCTGATCATATAACCCCTTACTCAAAAAAACCAGGATTTGCCTCCAGGAACAAATGAAAATGCTCTGCTTCATATTCAAATCCTTTCATAACTTAGCTCTCCTCCTACCTTTCCAGTTTCCTTACACTTTACTTCCTGCCATATAAGTACTCTTTTATCAAGTGACACAAGACTCTTGGCTCTTCCATGAACAAGTACTCCATGTTTTGGCTGGGCAAACTCTATCACTGTTATGCCTACCTTGATAACACCCCCCACTGCTCTGCTTACTGACTCCTCTGGCTTCCTTTTAGTCTGACTAAAATCCCACCTTCCCCTTGTCACTTGAAGTGCTTAATAAATGTCCATTGACTTAGTTTAGCCTCAAGCTGGTGCAATGAATGGACAAAGTGCTGGCCATGGTGTCAAGGAAGGTTTTAAATTCATAATCCTAACTTAAACATTAATTAGCTGTGTGAAATTAGGCAAATAATTCTCTCAGCCCATTTTCTTCTGGAAAATGGGACAATAATAGTACCTTTTTCCTAGGGTTGTTGTGAGACTCCAATAAGATAATACATAGAAAGCATAAGAAATATACAAACTTTAAAGTAATTATTAATAACTATAATTACCTATTATAATTATAATTAGCTATTATTATTCAAATGAATCAGGAAAATATCTATTCTAGTCAACATTATTTTATACTGGCAACTCATCTCTACTATCACTTTAATGAATTAGACAGTTTAGAAGAGAGGGAGGGATTGGGATTAGATCTGAATCTGAGAGGGAGGGGGTAGATAGGTGACACGATTGATAGAGTGCCTGGTCTGGAGTCAGGAAGACTCATCTTCCTGAGTTCAAACCTGGCCTCAGACACTTACTAGTTGTGTGACTAAGCAAGTCACTTAACCCTATTTGCCTTAGTTCTTAGATCTTCAAAATGAGCTGGAGAAGGAAATGGCAAACCACTCCAGTTTCTTTGCCAAGAAAATCCCAAATGGGATCATGAAGAGTCAGATGTGACTTGGAACAACAACAACTGAAAGGGACATATATCAATGTATAGTTAATGCAAAGATGTTATAGAAATGCTCATATTCCAAAAATAATTTGCAATTATTCATTTTGGAGATTATGTGATTTATAGGGTTTCTCAGATTTGAGAAATGATACCATGCTTCTAGAAGACCTAAATATTGGTCAGATTGGAAATATATTGATTATCAGTGCTTTATTAGCACAGTTGCTGATTAAAAAAAATAAAACAACACAAAAACTACTACCATGACCATTTCTTTTTGAGTGAAAAATGTCTTTCATTTATCACTTTTCTTTTATAATTTAAAACCACTTCATTAGACTATTCTCTTTCTTTCCAGTATGGTTTTGAAATTAGGATTTTGGGGGAGGGCATGGGGAGGGGAAACACTTGGTTAAGAGTAGGAATTGGTAAGCTAAGATCCAGCAAAAAGTTTAGATATATGTAAAGATGACTGGGATAGAAAGGAAAAAGTAAAAATTAGGTTTGAATTGCAATGGAATCACAAATTCCTGGAATGTACCAGACCACAAAGTAGCAGTGTGACCTTGAGGAAGTCATTTAATTTCTGTGGGCTATAATTTTTCCCCTGTAAAAAAAGAGAAATTTCACTAGAAGAACTCTAAAGATCTCTACAACTTTAATGTTCTATTATTCCATGATGTATCTTTTACCTCTTATATATTATATGCATATATATCATATATATCATATCATATCATGTATATGTATATTATATAGCCCCAAAGTTTGTAGTTCAGTGCTTTGCACAGAATAGATGCTCAGCAAAGGTACAACTGAATGAATAAATAGAAAGTTTGATATGAGCCAACAGTCTGATGCGATAACCAAAAAACGATGTTATTTTTAGACTTCATTCAGAGAGGCACACTGCCCCCTGAACTTTGCTTTGATTAGACCTTACTGAGAATATTGTACTCCATTCAGTTCTTGACATCACATTTTAGGAAGAAAATTAATAAGTGGGAAAGTATCCAGAGAAAGGTAACAAGGATGTTGGAAGACCTCAAGATTATATCAAATGAAAGACAGTTAAAGGAAATGAGATTATTTCATTTGGAGATACAGAGAGACAGACCAACAGAGACAAATAGATATTTAACACAGTGCCTGACAATATGGTTGGTGTTTAATAAATGTCCATTGCTTGTTTGATTGAGATAGAAAGACAGACAGACAGAAAATTATACTAGGAGAGGAAGAATAAGAGGGAAACAGACAAAGTTAGTTTGATTTTTGGTTATTTTCAAGTGTAGTCAGTCCAGATTATGCCTACCTTACTACCTTTGAACCTAGAGAGAAAGTGAGCAAGAAGATGAACTCAGAAGTGGTTGCCTCCATCTGTGGAACAACTTTGCAGTTATGCAATATCATATCTAGTTTAATACCAGAAGAGTCCACCATATACACACCCATTATAGAAATTTTTTATGGGTATAGTTCTCTAAGACCTAAGGGTTAAAGGTATATCTAATACTGCCCGTACCTATCTTTTCTGGAACCTTCCACATCTTTTGCTTGCTTTCTTTGTATGAATTCCCTCAATCCTCACAATTTCCTTGACTTTAACATCAGGTCAATTTTGATAGAATGGAGGAGTTAAGGCCATCATATATCAAAGATCAATGCAGGAACTGATCAGTCTTGGGTCATCAGAGCTTGGGGGAGGTTAAGAGACAGACCAACTGCTCATAAAGTTAGTAAATAGCAGACTTAGGTAGGAATCCAGGTCTTCTTTATTTATTCATCATTCTTACCAACAAAGGCTGCATGCATAACTGATAGCATTTCCTATTTAGAAGTAGGCTGAGTGATGGAGAATTTACTGTTTTAGCATCAGCAGCCTGCCTATGTATTCCTGGTGTATTGGCTTATATTGCTTATCTTTTTGACTTAACTTTTAACTATGCCTTGTGACCTCAGTTTTGGAATTTCAGATGTAATTTAGGTCACATTAAATATATTTCCTGTGAAGAGTGAATCAAACTGTCTTTGTCTATCAATAAGCAATTTTTAAATTGATCAGTCAAAAACTTAAACACTCCTACTTAACACTAAGTAAGGGAGTTCGCAAGTCACTTACTAAAGTGGGTGACAACTCCAAAGCCCACTGACCTGCCCCTGGGCAGTGTTAGGAAAATTGAAAGAAAGAAATTGGTTCCTGTAAAGTGGAGGAAGGGACAGGAAATGACATGGAAAAAGGACTATAAAAAGTCTTGAACTTCCTGTGGAGGGGACTTCACCTTGGACCTTGTACCTAAGACTTTGGCTCATAGACTGCTTCTTGGAGGACTGCTCCTAGATCTTCTCCTTTGGACTTTGCTGTTCCAGGACTTCATCTTATGACTTGGCCTTTGCTCTTCTCCTTTAGAATTTGTCTTGGGTAAGTGAATAGCTGGTCTTCCTTTCCTGGCTTCTGGAGAGATTGGTTCCAGAGATTCCTGCTTTGGCTTTGAGGGGGCTGTGTTGGTGGAACTCTAACTGAAGATACTACTGGACATGGGGAACCCCCTGCAGGGATGAGTCTCATTTCACCTGAGAAGGGCTAGTGGGCTTGTTAAAACTTGTCGCTTTAGCTACCTTTTTTTCATTTTCACTCTTTCTACTTCTTTGTAAATAAAACTACTAAAGTCATTTTGACTTAAGCTATAATGTTTTTAAATCAGTGACCACAATATTACTTTAGAACTTCCATATTTAACATAAAACCTAAATTTAACTCCTTACATGGCTCTGACCCTAGAGCTATGTGATCCATACAGTATGATGATACCTACTCTCTTCCTTCCATTCCTCCATCAGCTTTGTTTGGTTTTAGTTTCTGCTTTCATCTCTCAGATCCTAGACTGATCCTGGATAGTAGCGCAGTCCAGATCCCCTTATTAGTAATATCCTCCGCTTGTGGCCATGCCAAAGGTGAAAAACAAGCTTTATCCCCTTGGGTGAGAATGCCTGGACTGATATTGTATGGAATATAGTTTGAAAATAACTCTTCCATAAACTTTCTTTCACTCAGCACCCTGGGAACTTTCTGTTACAATGCAGTTAAAGCCTCTGTGTCTAAGAATCAGGACTTAGAAAGAGAAAGAAGAGGTGACTGAAGACCTCCTACTTCTGGGACTTCTGTCAGTGTCTAACATGGAGCTAATGAAATCATATAATGCATGACATGAGCCATGAGAAAGATCAGTCCTTGAAAAAAAGTCCTGGAACAAGGGACCAAACAGAGCACAGGCTTCACAATCAATTGAAGAAATAGAAAACAAAAAACAAGTGGATGGAAAGCAGGCTCTCAAGCAAACCTTGGCCACAAATCCCTGGGAATACCATGTCCTTCTAGTCAGATAGAATCTGACAAGGAGGAATCTAAATCTCTCTGGACAAAAACAATTAGTCGAGGATTGAGTTACTGTATATCTGACATTTCATTTCAAATGTCATTGGATAAATTCTTCATGTCATTCTGTTAGTCTTCTAGAAAAATAAGTCAGGAAGAAGCGGCCACTAAGGTCACTAAACACTTTGCATGGTTTGCATTCTTTTAAATTTGTATTAAATTTTTTGGGCAACTTCTTTGAAAGTTTAATAAAATTATAACATATTAGGTCTAGAGGGAATCTCAGCTTTTTTAGCCTTTTATTTTACAGGTGATGACCTTGACCTATAGAAGCAATATGCTTTAGGCCACATGGATTATTTGTGTGGTGTTATGAGGCAGAGTTGGGAGCTGGATGTAGGTGTTCTGGCTCCAGGTCCAGCTTGGCTATCTAATCCAATTGTCTCATTTTACAAAGGAAGTAGAAATGCATACAGGTGAAAGGACTTGCCCACATAATTTAGCAAATTAGTGGTGGAATTGAGACTATTATTCAAGTTTCTTGAATGATAATTCAATTCTATTTCCAAAATACCCCATAAGGTCACTAGACTAGAAGAGTTGCATCTTTTTTTGAGATGATATATTTTTAAATTTTCTTTTTTTTAAATTTAAAAATTATTTTTAAAAATTAATTTATTTATTTAGAATTTTTTATGGTTACATGATTCATAATCTTTCCTACCCCTTTTCCCTACCCCTTCCCAGAGTTGACAAGCAATTCCACTGGGTTATACCTGTGTCACATTTTTTTTAAAGAATTATGTGTGTGGGTAACTCAATAATGGATCCACTATCAATGACAGATGGTGTAATCAACCTGAAGTGGAATATGAAAGAGGAAGGTGAGGTAAAAGATCTTAGCTTTTCCATAAATGAAAAACACTAATATTGAAGCGCAAGACAGGGAAAGAGAAACCTCAGTAGACATGCAGCCAATATTAGCTTTAATCAGCTGATCAAGGTTTTCTGTAGCCTGTAAAGATTTGCTTTTGTTGCATTTGGGCAGATGGTTATTGAATAGAAAATCTGTATACTTCTCCACTAAAATACAGGATGGTCTTACCCACAGTGCTGGGCACTGCCTTCCTTCATACAGCTATATGAAATGGTATGTTTCCTTGGTAACCTGGACATTGGGGCCCTGCTTATTGGTCTTCCTTTATCTGTGGGTAATAGGAAAGGTCTAGGAAATCTGGTCAGGTTATCAGCAGGTGTGGCCCCAGGACTCATTCTAGAAAGCTATTATCTGAAGGAAGAATTCTAAGGTTCTTGTCCTTTTTTAATATAAGACACCTGGGGAAGAATTAAAGGTTCATTATCACTCTGTAGAAGTCTGTCTATTTGTTAAAGGGCAATAAATAATCTTTTATAGGGTCTCTAGCCCCTGTGGAACCTACCCTAAAGGAGGTTTTCTTTTTTTTTAAGAGAGATCTTTTAGGCAAATGACAATATTCCTTTAGCCAGAGCCAGAGGGACATTAGTACAACAGATTGGGGGCCAGAAACAAGGGTTAAAAACATTTAGATAACAACCAATTTCTGCAGGGAAGAGGGAAACTTACTGCCCATTTGGCCAATAGTCAGCAAGCAACAACTGGAAATAACAACAACCATAAAAGGCTTAAACTAAATACGGTACCAGGTGTTTAATCACCAGTTAAAAACAGGAAAATAGGCTGCACAGGATCAAGGAGCAGGGATTATGGCATTCTGTAGCTTTCTGCAGCGTACTTGCCTCAGCTTCTATTTGCCAGACTGACCCTTTGACCAGCTGGCTCTAACACATACCCTTAGCTTGATAAACAGCAGCTGCTAATGCAGGTAAGAGAAGACATGCAGATTTTGGCTCAGTTGAAGAACTTTCTAACCATCAGAGCTTTCCCCACATTCAAGGTGGCTGACTTGGAAGGGAGTACGTCTCCATCATCAATCATCATTAGAGGCATGCAGATAGATGCTGGGGGCTAGAAAAAAGATTCTGGCACTGTGTGGAAGGTTGGAAGAGACGACCTCTTAAATGCCCTTAAATTCGAACACTGGATGAATGAAATACAAATGCACAAATAATATAAAGTGACAAAAGGCACGGCTTACCATCAAATATTATGAATCTCTTGCTCTACATTAATCAATTTAATTTAAAACTTACAAATAGTGACTGAATCTAATATCTTTGAATTCTTCCAATACAAAGTTATCCACTTCGATTGGATTCTCAGGGTCCTGCAGATAACCCTGTCGGGGAGGAGAGATACTCCTAAAATTTGACATTATAGCTCATGATCCCCTACAGATGTGATTCCTCGTTTATACCAAGTAATCACAATTATACCATTGACTCTTAAACATGAAACAATTACTAAATGAGAAGGCAAATGCAAGAAGCAATATAATATTTTACATACTGGAAAACAAAAGCATAAAATAACTGAATCAACCTTTCACTATATATTTGTATTATACTCTCCTGCCAACTCATGGTGGGAGAGTGGAGGTGAAGTGGATAAGTCCATAGGAAAACAACGCTGAAGCACATAAGTAGGGAAATCTCTGTGCCAGGACAATCTACATCTCAGGACTGCAGGACTGATGTCTGTGCCTTGTAGATGACCTGATCTTCTAATATTCTTCCCTCTCTCAGAGGATAAAGTTGCATCTCTGATACTCTTAGGCCATTAGAATAAAGATTAATTAAGCTTTTTTAGAACAGCAGTAGAATTATGTTCTTTCAGGAAAACAACATCCCCTAATCCTGGAGTCTGCTGCTTTCCAGGTTGGTTCTTTTGTGTGGGCACTTATGCTAGTTTACTGAAATAGCCAGAGAATTTTGAAGATCATCAGATCAACTCTCTGAGATGTAAGGAGTTTCTCCCTTTCAAGTCACAGAGGGCAGTAGAAGGCAATGCAGCCAAAACCCATGAGGCTGTGGATGGTCCAAAAGAGCAATAAACCCAGTCAACTCTTCACATAGCATCTGGATTCTACTTTCCTTTAACCAGTTCTAAGGGCATCCATAGGGAATTTTCATCCTCTGTAAGTCATTAAGCTCTATATAGCTTGAAACAGTAATAAACCCAGCTAGATCTTCTTACCCTAAGCAGGTCCTGTTTCTCACAAAAGCTCTTGGACCTGTAGGATCTTCTAGGCTTCCCTCAATTCTCCCAATTGCCTCAGTCTGAAGCGATCACTGTTCTGATTCTCCTCTACTCTTCCTTCAGATAGTAATGGAGCAAACAGTCTCTGCCATCTGCTTCTGCCTTTAGGGATTGCTGTGTCTTCAAATTCTTTGGATCTCTGGATTCTTGTCTTCTGAATGTCTGTACTTCCTCTGCATCTAATACTTCACATCAATGAGTAGTGACTGATCTGATGAATAAATCCAAAATCCATACTTCTGTGACAGAACAAGGGTGTCAAACTCAAACTGAAACAGAGTCTTGAAGCCATATCTCTAAGGGTTATATATTTATTTAGAAAACTACATGAAAATATGATCTATTTTTTTGCATTTTTATATATTTCCCAATTACATCTTAATTTATTTCAGGCTTCTCTCAGGAGTGTTGTGGGCTATATGCAGCCTTTGGGTCTCGTGTTTGACGCCTCTGATATGGAACATACAAAAACAATATACAGTGTTCCCCTGGAATAGAGTGCTAAGCCAGGCTTGGAGTCAGGAAAATTCATCCTCCTGGGTTCAAATCCAACCTCAGACACTTACTGGCTGTGTGATGTGGGACAAGTTATTGTAAGCTTAAAAAGTAATATACAATATCTCCAAGTATTATATTTAATAAGATTTATTAATAATAACTTGAAGTAAAGGAAAATAAAAAACTAAAGAGGGAGCTAAACCAGCCATGGTCACGAGAGAAGAGTGCCAAAAAGGTGAGGTTATAGCCAACTTATACACAAAACGTGAGGACGTAATGTGGGGGAGAGAGGAAAGGAATTCTGGGAAATACTAAAGAAATTCTGGGGATCATAGTCCTGGGATACACAATTCTTTTTACACATCACGAACTTTGTTGGCCTCAGCTTCCTCATTTATAAAATAAGCTGGAGAAGGAAATGGCAAACCACTCAAGTATCTTTGCCAGCCATAAAACCCCAAATGAGAATTAGATATGACAAAAATTATTGAAAAGCATTTATCTAAGGCTTTAAGGTTTGCAAAAAAACTTTACACACATATTAAGTCATTAACAAAGTAGTCAAATACAAGGTAGTTTTAAAATAAGGACACCACAACTGGGAGGAATCAGGAAAGGTTTCTTGGAGAAGGTGATACTTGAGGCTTGAAGGTAATCTATAAAGTAAAAGTGAAGAGAGATTGCAATTCAAATATGGAGATGGGCAGTGCAAAGGCACACAAATAGAAGATGCTCATTTGGGTAGATGGCAAAGGCAAGGGATGGGGAAAATATATGAGAAAATTCTAGGTCTCATAATCAACAAGGTAGCAAACTATATGTTTCCTTTAATTCTTATGAATTCTCAAAAGTTCCCAACATAATCATTATATTTAAATGGATCCTTGAAAGGGATGAGGGGGTCCAAGATGTGAAGATGAAGAGGGAGATCATTCCTGCCATGGAAGACAGCCTTTGTCAAGACAGAGAGAAAAGGGAATGGAATATTGTGAGTGGGTAACAGCAGCAGGGTAGTTGGACTGGACTGTACAATGTGTGCAGAAAAGCAATGTACTATCAGCCTGGAAAGAATGGCTAGAGCCAGATTGTGAAAGGAATATTTAGTAAATCTTGTTTCACACTAAGTTGATTATTCCCCCCTTATGTTAGCAAAATGACACTCTACTCATGGCAACCACTCGACTTCATGGGTTATTTCCATGCCTCTTCCTTTTGTATCAGTACTTGGGTAGTGATGAATTTCTTCTTGACTCATCCCTGTATTTCCTGAGGATTTTATGATTCGTTTTTCTTCTCCCACAAATGATTTCTCACAGTCAGCCAGGTCCTTTCCTCTGATCATATTTGCAGGAAATTTTTTTTTCAAATAAAGTTCCACAATCCTTTCCTCCTACCTTGGGAGTGTTTTTTAGCCTTTTATGTGACTCATTCTGCCATGAGAATGTAAAACCAAGATGTCATAATAAAAAACATCTATCTCTGTAGGATCCTGCCAATTCTATTGCACAGAATCAGTTGCAACAGCACCTGAATGCCTTATACTTCAGTTAAAAAACAACAAAAACAAGCTCACATCTAAAAATATAAATCACCCACATGCGTGCATCAATAAAATTATATGCAAACTGTGTCTTACTAGGTTGGCAATTAACTAATTAATTGAGAGCCAGAGTAAACAGATGAGTCTTACAGCTAATGCATTAATTACTGTTTATGGAAATGTATGAAAGCTTACAGTGAAAGGTGTTATGTAAGTAGAGAGCATTATTATTACTGCTATTAGTACAAAAAAAGGCTACATTCCATAGGGAAGTGTTCATTAGACAGAGTTAGGAGACCTGGATTTTAAGCTCTGCTACATAGTCCATGCTATTAAATATAGATGTACATATATACATATATTATTAATATTTTTTTGTTTTCCTAAATTCATTAAATTTCCCCCTAGGCAGCTAGGTGGCAGATAGAGCTCTGGGTCTGGGGTTAGAGGACCCGAGTTCAAATATGGTCTCAAACACTAGCTGTGGGACCCTGGACAAGTCATATCCCCCCCATTTGCCTCAGTTTCCTCAACTGTAAAGTGATCTGGGGAATAAAATGGTAAATCACTTTAGTATCTTTGCCAAGAAAGCCCCAAATGGATCATAAAGAGTTGTATACAACTGACACAATTGAACAATGACAACAGCAACAACCAAATTTTCTTTCTTCTTCTGCCTCACAAAGTGGCATCTTATATGAAAAAGGATTTTCTTAAAGAAAAAACTGAAGAGAAAAAAAAAACCAGTAAAAGTGAAAAAAATTGACAATAGTAAACATACTATATACTTCTGCCCTCCCCTTACACATACTTTTCTACTAAGGAAAAGGGATAGGTATTTTGTCATATCTCCTTTTTGGGATCAAGTTAGCCCTTTATAATTTTGCAGGATTCAATTTTATTGTTTTTGTGGTTACTGTTCTTTTGGTTTCCATTGCTGCGATCATTTTGCATATTGCTTTCTAAGACTGTTATTTTTTTTTATTTTTTGCACCAGTTCATATGTCTTTTCATGCTTTTCTGTCTTCATTGTATTTATCATATTGCGAGAGTATAACTCCCACAGGTCCAGGTAATCTCAGTGGTGGGGCAGCATCGGTGGATTAAGACAACTGAGAACAGTCAGAGTTTAGGCAGAGCCAGGCATCATAAAGACTACTCTGCTCTGTCTCGAGTAAGGTTTATTTTATACGTTTTGAGATAAAACATAAGGTTGGCATGGAAATTCATTCTCAACATACATCTCTTCTTGGAGACAATGGATCAAGTCATACATCAACTTTGTTACTAACAACACTTCATTCTCCAGTAACTTTCAATATTTTTCAAAGGTATGTTTTGACATGTTTCCCAGGCTACAGGGATGTATTGGCCTTTACATAGAAGGCTACTTCTCCATATTTCATCCATTGTAATGTACCAAATCAGGGATCGGTATTTTTTTCCCCTGGGGCTGAGTGGGGATATTGATCAATAAATGGGGAGCATTGGTAAGAAAAGAGTCATACAGGGAGACCTGGGTGGGAATCCATCCTCCTGTAATTCTTGCCTTGCAGATTCCAGGATTCACACATGACCTTGTCATCTGATGTTAACTCGATGGCCCTCGGCATCATATTTTACAACAAAGGTTCATTACTTTGTGTTCATGTACCTGTGTTCATGTGCTCATTACCTTGGTTTAGCCATTCTCCTGAACATCTACTTTGTTTCCAATTCTTTGCTAGCACAAAAAGTATTGCTGTAAATATTTTGGCATCAATGACTCCTTGTGAAAGATGTTTGGCAGGAATTTCAGGGTTTAGAGATATGGACATCTTAGCCTCATTGGATAGTTCTGGATTGCTTCCCAAAATAATCTTACCAATTTAAACAATATTCTATCAATAATGTATTAGTGTTTTGGTCTTTTTACAACCCTTCCAACATTGATTATTCTCATTTTTTGTCAACTTTGCCTGTGTGCTGAGTATTGTTTTGATTTGTATTCTTATTTTACTTTTATTACTAGCACTGGAGTATTTTCACATGGTTGTTAATAATTTGCAATTTTTTCAGAAAAGCATTGAATATCTTTTGAGGGCTTGCTTATTGGAGAAGGACTTTCAATCACATATATTTCTATGTCTATGTATTTATAATAGTATTATATTAGTAATCTATGTCTTAGGTACCAAGCACTTATCTGAGAAGTATGTTGCCAAGATTTGTTCCTATCATATTATCTTAGACGCATCAATTTTATTTGTTCAAAAGTTTTTGAATTTCATGTAATACAATTATCTATTTAACCTCTTGTAATTAGCTCTACTTATTTGAAAGGAATTCTTCTCCTACTTATATCTATGAAAGGTATTTGATCTGCTTTTCTTCTAATTTTGGGGGGCATGATCTTTAATATTCAGGTGGTATCCCCACTTTAAATTTGTTATAGAACATTGTGTAAGATGTTGGTCTAGAATGACTTCTATTGCCTTATAGTATTCCTGGAAGTTCTTATCAAATAGGGAATTGTCTCCCAAGTAATGTATGTTTTGGAATTCATTGGACAATAGTCTATAGAATTCCTAATCTGTTCCATTTATATAATTTCCCATTTTTAAAAAAATTGCAAATGATTGGATATTTGCTAATTTATAATATATTTAAATATTATTCCTTCTTCATTTTTATCTTTTCTCCCACTATTTTTCTGTTAATCATTCTAAATGAATTCTGTTATTATTTTATCAAGTTTTGTAAAGTATTTTTCTTATAGTTTGATTGGAATAATATTATAACTGTATATTTACCTTGGTAGTATTACCACTTTTTATGATATTGGCATTGTCCAGACCTGAACACTGAACATTCTTCTGGTTTGGGAAGCTGTTCTTTATTTCTTAAAGGAGTATTTTGCAATTTAATTTATATAACTATTAAACTTACTTTAATAAGTTGACTCACAAATATTTTATGCGTTTTTCTGTTATTTTAAAGGGATTTCCCTATTGTTTCCTCTTGGATTTTGTTATATAGAAATGCTGTTGATTTTTGTGAGTCTACTTTGCAATCTGAAACTTTGCTAAAACTATTAATAGTCTTAGCAGATCTCTTTGCTGATTCCCCAAGATATTCCAAGTAAGCCATCATATTTCTAGCAAGTAGGAAGAGCTTTATCTCCTCTTGTGCTTATCTTCATGCCTTTAATTTCTTTTTCTTACTGATATTGCGGGTATTTCTTAAACTAAAGAGAATGGTATTTACTCCTGTATTCCTGAGAAAGTATCTAGTATATTCTGATTTTATGTAATACTTTATTTTGGGTTCAGATTTTTAAAAATATATTAAAATCTTTCCGTATCTATACTTTGTAAGATTTTTTAGATGATTATGTTTTGTAAAAAACTTTTTTGACATGTATTGAGATGATTATGTAGTTAGGATATTTTCTTTTTAATAGAATTTTTAATTTTGTTTTTCATAATTACATGTAAAATAATTTTAATATTAATTAAAATAATTTTTGCATTCCATATCCCCCTCTCTTCCTGTACCTCTCCTTGAGAAGGCAAGCATTTTGATACAGATGATACAAATATAGACAAAACATTCAAAACATTCCTTATTAGCCATGTTGCAAAAGAGAATATAGACCAACCCCCTACCCCCAAGAAAAATAACGTTAAGAAAGTATTCTTTGGGGCAGATAGATGGCTAAGTAGATTGAGAGCCAGGCCTAGATATGGGAGGTCCTGGGTTCAAATTTGGCCTTAGACATTTTTAGCTGTGTGACCCTGGTCAAGTCAGTTAACCCCCATTGCCTTGCCCTTACACTCTTCTGCCTTTGAACCAATATACAGTATTGATTCTAAGATGGAAGGTAAGGGTTTAAAAAAAATAAAGTATTCTTCAATCCATATTCAGATTTCATCAGTTCTTTCTCTGGAGGTGAATAACATTTTTCATCATAAGTTCTTTGGAATTATTGTGGATCCTTCTACTGATCAAAATAGCTAAGCCTTCCATAGTTGATCATCATTCCAATATTGTTGTAACTATATACAATGTTCTTCTGTTTCTGATAACTTTACTCTGTATCAATTCATATAAATATTTCCAGGTTTTTCTGAAACCATCCCCTTCATTTTTTCTTATATCCCAATAGTATTCTGTCATGATCATGTACCACAACTTAATCAGACATTCCCCAATTAATGAACATCCCTTCAATTTCTAATTTTTTTTACCACATAAAGAGCTACTACAATTTTTTATACATATAGGACCTTTTCCTGGTTCTTTAATCTCTTTAATCTTTGATCTACTACAGACCTAGTAGTGGTACTGCTAGATCAAAGGATATACATAGTTTTATAGTTGTTAGAATATAGTTCCAAGTTGTTCTCCAAAATGGTTGGATGAAGATATTTTCAATTATAATATTATTAATTTTATTGACTATTCTCCTAATGTTGAATTCTTTTTCTTCCCTGGTATATATCCAATTTGGTAATGATGAGTGAATTCTTGAAAAAACTACTGCAGTCTCTGGCATAATTTTATTTAAATTTTTCAATTGATATGATCAGTGATATTAGTCTCCAGTTCTTCTACCCTTCAGACTCCTTTATTTTAGGTATTAGGACTATATTTGCCTCAGAAAATTATTTAGATAGGGTATTTTCCTTTTTAATATTTGAGAATAATTTGCATAGTATTAGTAAGAATTCTTGGTAGAATTCTGCTGTAAATCCATCAGGTCCATAAGTTTTTTCTTTGGTAGATTCCTGCCCCACCCCACTTTCCGAGCAAGTTCTTTTTCTTTTTTCTGAATTTGAGTTGAAAACTTTAGTTAGTGGTCTGTTTGCTTGGGTGTTTAAAAAATTTGAAGGTATTCCAGTATTTCTTTTGTGTTTTCAGTTTTGTTGGAATATGACTATGCAAAGCAGTCTCTAGTAATTCTATATGATTCCTTTTAGTTTTGCTGTGATTTCACCTGATTAAAATAGGAGAGCAGAAAATAAAGAAAAAAATAGTAAACAAGCAAGTTGACATCTCCATGATATTTTGAAGAAAGTTCCTGTATTTCACTGTGTTCCTAATTAATTATATACAAAAAATCATTAAAGCCCTTAGGATCCCTTCAAAAAAGACCTAAAATAGCAAGAAGTTAGCAGAATATGCAACTTTCATGAGATAGTACCTTGCCACCATTGAGAATATTCTATATCTTTAAGAGATACATAGGCAATGAAGATAATTCCAAGGAAATATTCAAAAATATTTCAAATGATGATAAAATCATCAAAACAAATATATATCCAGCCTAATAACCCTTTCCCACCATTGATAGTTTGAAGGAAATCTCATAGGATTTTTGGGAATCTGCTTATAAGATCTAGTAGAGAACACTTTGTATTTATAAATTTATGTGCATAACTTTTGATATGTGTTTATTAAAAACTTGGTTTCATTCATTTATATTTATAACCAGAACTCAGAGATGTTTCTCCTCAAAATTCTGAAGTAATATTTCTTTAAGATATATGTGTATACAGCTATTAATGACTTAACTGTTATCAGTAATGCAAAGATCCAAAAGAACTCCAAGAGACTCATAATGAAAAATGTTATTCGCCCTCATAGAAGGAACTGATGGAGACTGAATACAGATCAAAGCATACCATTTTCACTTATTTCCTTAAGAATTTCTTCTTGTATGTGTGATGTGTCTTCTTTCATATGATGAATATGGACATATGTAGAGTACAATAGCACATGTAGAACCGTTAATGATTACTTTCTTTTGGAGGGGAGAAGGAAGGAAGGGAGGAAGAGAATGTGGATCATAAAATGCCCAAAACATATTAAAAACCATTTCTATGTGTAAGCAAAAATTAAAAAATTATATATATATATATAAAATGTGTGTGTGTGTGTGTGTAGATAGATTGGGCAGCTAGATGGCACATTGGATAGATTAGCTAGTCTGGAATTAGAAAATATCAGCTTCCTGAATTCAAACTTGGCCTTAGATATTTACTAGCTATGTGACCATGGGCAAGTCATTCAACCTTGTTTGCCTTGACATGTAAAATGAGCTGGAGAAGGAAATGGCAAACCATTCCAGTATCTTTGCCAAGAAAACCCATAATAGGGTCATGAAGTCAAATATGACTGAAATGATTATAAGATCCAAATTCCCTCCCATCCTCCCTTCCCTCCCTGCTCTCAGAGATGGTAAACAATTGGATCTGGGTTCTACATGTATTATCACGTAAAAACATAAACACATATCAAAAACATATTGGCCATTGGTGTTAGAGAATACCCATAAAAAACCAGGACTCCAAAATGAAGCCATAAATAAATTAATGTGGAAGATAGTATACTTTGATCAGTATTCCAACAGTGCTTTCTCTGGAGGTGGATAGCATTCATTGCCATAAGTCCTTCAGAATTGTCCTGGATCATTGTATTGCTGAGAGTAGCTAGTGGACCAAACTCTTTTGAGTGCTTATGCTTTTCACTTAGAAAGCTTTGTCATGTACTGGGGTTTGGTGCAATCAAAGTAATGTCAGCTGAAAATCAGATCATCTAGAGTATAGTACTGCTTCCAGGGAGCCCCTATGCCATTTGATCTTTGTGCTGGACATTCTCCAAGATAGTGGCAAATCTCTTTGGTGAACATAAGTCTCTTTGTTTTATCCCTTGCTTGATATTTTTGTAGGTTGGTTTGTTGCCAACCAAATATATCAGAAATGCAGCCAGGTAGGTCAAAGATAACGACCCTCTGAACTTAATTTTCTGCTTGATCAGATTTATTTGCATGGCAAATCCCAAACGTTTGGAGCCCTGGAAAAATCTGTAGGTTGTCCCATGGGCAACTGAGGGGTTTATTTGACAAAGGCAAATAGAGAAACTAGGTAGTGTAATGGATAGAACGCTGGACCTGGGGGTTAAAAAAAAAACAAAGTTCAAATCTGTCCTGATAGTTTCTGTGTGACCCTGAATAATTCACTTAACCTCTCGGCTTCAGTTTCCTCATCTGTAAAATGTAGATAAAATAGCATATACTTTCCTGGGTGGTTGTGAGAATCAAATAAGGTAATATTTGTAAAATGCTTAGCACAGTGCCAGGCACATAGTAGGAGCTTAATAAACAGTGATTTCATTTTCTCTTCTCTTCTCCCCCTCCTTTGCCTGCCACTTCCCACAAAATCATCCTGACATAAGATTCTCATAAGGAACTTAAGCGGGAAACTATAAAAACTTTCTGACTCTAAGTTAGACAGATTTTTAAGAGAAAAAACTTTGTTTTTGATTAGGAGGAAGCTGTGGCTAAAATTATTTTTTATTTAAATATTTTTTTTAGGAGAAATTTTCCATGGTTACATGATTCAAGTTTTTACTTTCCCCTTCATCCCCCCCAACCCCCACC
This sequence comes from Gracilinanus agilis, assembly GCF_016433145.1. Classification (NCBI taxonomy): domain Eukaryota; kingdom Metazoa; phylum Chordata; class Mammalia; order Didelphimorphia; family Didelphidae; genus Gracilinanus; species Gracilinanus agilis. The sequence goes on along the minus strand of NC_058133.1, from coordinate 155,309,457 downwards.
CCATATCCAACACACATTTCCACTGGTTTTAACATGTCTCATCAATCAAGACTTATTTACACATTATTGATAGTTACATTGGTGTGGTCCTTTGGAGTCTACATCCCCAATCATGTCCATATCAACCCATGTGTTCAAGCAGTTGTTTTTCTTCTGTGTTTCCACTTCTGTAGTTCTTCCTCTTAATGTGGGTAGCGTTCTTTACCATAAATCTCTCCAGATTGTCCTGGGTCATTGCATTGCTGCTAGTACAGAAGTCCATTACATTCGATTTTACCACAGTGTATCAGTCTCTGTGTACAATCTTCTTCTGGCTCTGCTCCTTTTGCTCTGCATCAATTCCTGGAAGTCTTTCCAGTTCACATGGAATTCCTCGAGTTTATTATTCCTTTGAGCACAATAGTATTCCATCACCAGCATATACCATAATTTGTTCAACCATTCCCCAATTGAAGGGCATCCCCTCATTTTCCAGTTTTTTGTCACCACAAAAAGCGCGGCTATAAATATTTTTGTACAAGTCTTTTTATCTATGATCTCTTTGGGGTACAAACCCAGCAATTCTATGGTTGGCTTGAAGGGCAGGCAGTCTTTTAGAGATCTTTGGGCATAGTTCCAAATTGCCATCCAGAATGGTTGGATCAGTTCACAACTCCACCAGCAATGCATTAATGTCCCAATTCTGTGTGGCTACAATTCTTAAAACCTGTGGGCGTCTTTTATCTAGGAGATGTTTTGTGTTTCAGAGACTGGAAGCTCCTTTAAGAGATGGAAGGACTATTACAGCCAAGGTTCTGAAAACTGATAATTCTTATGGGAAGAAGAGCCAGTAAAGGTTTTACTTTAGTCTGATGAGGCTTCTGGGAAATGAGATGAAAAAATGGCAGAGCCTCTTTTCTTCTGGTAGTAAAGAGTTTGCACCCCTTAGCCCCCTTCATCCTGAAAGCTTTAGCTATAGCCAGAAACTGGAAGCAGAGAAAAGCTCTAGGACCTCATTCTCCATTAGAGCCTAGCAGCAACCAGAAGGGATCACAACTATAGCACTATGTAGTAGTGCCCACCTGAGACAATACCTAGTAGAGACCACATGGCAAACCTAAACAACCCACAGAGTACTTGGTGGAGACTTCATGCCACTCACCATGAGTAGGGAAATGGCTTAGCAGAAATAGTGGAAATGACATTACCTGAAGTTATTAGCAACCTTTCTGCAGAAATAGCACAAGTTCTTTCTGATGCCTTGGCCATGTGTTCACTACGAATGTGCCTTGGCCATATGGGCATCAACTATTCCTACTGATGTTATATACATTTGTTACAGAATGTGCTCTGGTTTATGAGGGAAATGTTTCACTGCCTACTATGCTATTTCATTAAATGCCTTTGATTTAAAATAATTACATTCTCTGGCTGACTAATAAAAATAAAAACATTTTAGGGGGTTGGGAGTTGTGGTTTTGATCACATATATACCCATAGTGTATCTTGAATTTGGTGTGACTGAACAGGGGACCCCCAGGAAAAAGGGTTGTCCCCTTCCCTTCACCTCCCATGCTACATTAGTAATCAGAGGTTCACTGAAGAAAATTTATATTGTTGAATCTTTCAGTGAAATTTATGACTAAAAAAAAGTTGGTAGTTTTTTTATTTCCTTAAAAACAATTATCATTAATTTCTTTCATCTATCATATTTAATAATAAAACTACAAATGCTTTTTTCCCTTTGAGTCTTTCTTTATAGAGTTGCAATCATGAAAGAGTCATGAATAATAATGTAGATAATAAGAGTGGCAATCACTTAAAACCTTTTGGCTTGCTCCTGCATGAGAAAAAGAGTAAATAACAATAGCACGATGATTTTTGTTTATATCAATGTCATGACATAATGTTGATTAACTACAATGGTTATCATTAAACTCACAATAGAGCATCCTTAGCCAAAAAAACAGACAAATTAGAATCAACTTAATGCTTTTTTGGTATACATACAAATAGTTTCCTTCTTTAAAAATAAGAACAAAAACAGCTAAAGTATGTGTGTATTGTGTGTGCACGCATGTGCACATGTATATATTATAATCTTTGACACTAAAACCATTTCACTTTTGGTAACAATATTTTTCTTAGGGAAGATTCTTATAGATTTGTTAGGTCTAATGTTGGTCTTTGCATTTAAAAGTGGAGAGCTTCCCAAGTTCTTCCATTAGATCTTCATTTCTGATGTACCTAGAAATGGATGTCATATCTGCCAAGAATTTCATGATTTAGGTACCCTGGAGGATTGGAATAGCCTTTAAAAGCCATTTGAAGGCAAGAACATTGGCCAGCTTTCCTTCATGAACTTTTCCCTAATGTAAGTGATATGTGTTTTCTTTCACAATATGATGAACATGGAAATATGTATTGCATGATAACACACAGGCAAGGTATATCATATTACCTGATGACTTGGGGAGGGTTGGGTAGGAGCAAAAGAATATGTATCTCAAAGTATCAGAAAACAATAATAAAAATTAATAAGCATTAAAAATATCTATATACATATAAATATTAATAAAATAATGAACATTAAAATAAATTAATAAAATAAATAAAAATTTAAGAAGAATATTGGCCAGCTTTGGTCAACTGTGCTAAAAGTGTCAGAAAATGTAGCTGCTGATTTCATGTAGCTACAGAATTTCTACCACAGTTAACAGTCAACAAATATTCTTTAAGCACCTACTATGTACTAGGTACTATGCTAAGAATAAGGATACAGATGCCCCCCAAAAAGAGTCCCTGCCTTCTAGGGGAAGACAACACATAAAGGGAAGCTGAGAATCAAGGAGGAGGGTCGAGGATGGAGAGGTACTTAATAAAATAGTGTAGTGGTGAAATCAAAGAAGTCCCAGAGTAGTACATACGAAAAGGCCAAATGAAAAAGGAGATGTCTGAGCTGAATTCCCTCCTGAAAAGGAGGTTTGGAGTTCACCTTCAATCAGAATTAGTTTAGATAGAGGACTGAGGCTGATGATTAAATCTTGCAGGATGGTGAACTTTTCTCATTAATGAGCTTCCTGGGGAATTATAGGGAAATCAGAGAAGTCCCAAAGTAGTACAGCCAGGTATGAAATTAGATGTTTGAGCTGAGCTTTCTCCTTTAGTGGAGGTTTTGAGGGTTACTCAAGCCACCCTAAGATTGCTTGGGTATCCATTTTATTAAGACCAATGTCTTTCACCATTAGGCTCAGTTGCTTTTGGGACTCTAAGCCCAAGTCTCAGACAGAACCATATGACTTCCTGCCACCTGACTCCATGACTATAATACTAGGTCAGTTGGAGGATGCTACCTCCATATTGTAATAGATTTTTCGTTATTTCCTATCATCCCTACTTGGTATTGTTCCATGTAGCTCTACACTTGCCAATCCAACTCCTTCAAAAATTATCTATATTCATTACCTCCATTTCTGTTCTTCTTACTGTTCTAATTCCTTTTCAATTTGGCATCAAATATCATAGCTCAACTAAAACTTTTCTCTCCAAAGTTATCAGTGCTCTCATAAATATTAAATCTAATGCATCTCCACCAATTCTTATCCTTCAGGATCTTGTTGCTACCTTTGTCACTGTTGACCAGAGATTCTTTATCAAAAAGTGAGTTGATAGAGATAGGAGGTACTGGGTTCAAATTTGGCCTCGGACCCTTTGTAGCCATGTAGCTCTGAGCAAATCACTTAACCCCAATTGACTTGCCATTCTTCTGCTTTGGAACCAATACTTAATGTTGATTCAAAGAAGGCAGGTAAGAGTTTTTTAAAAAGTGAGCTGATAAAAAGTTCAACCTGGGAGGTGAATAAAATAATACGTACTTTTCTTTTGCTTAGACATAGCCTGTTTCATGTTTGAAAAGAAAATCATATTCCAAAAAAGAAGAAGGGAGTGGCTTGCTTGGAAATGGAAATCCACATAACATCTAGGGGAATTTCATCTATATGAGTGGTTCCCAAACTTTTTTGGCCTACTGCCCCCTTTCCAGAAAAAGTATTACTTAGTGCCCCTCGAAATTATGAAACTATTTATTGAACTCAGAATAGAATGTAATACAAAAAATGCGTGTCCATCAATGCTCCTCTGGATTGCTGCAGCACCCACCAGGGGGCAGTGGCACCCACTTTGGGAATCACGGATCTATATAAAGGAGAGGGAAGTGAGTTCCCTGAATTGATTCAGATGTTTCCTCTGGTTTAGGTAATGAATGATTTCTCAGTCTACCCTGCTTGCTAGCTAGTGGGTATAATAAATTAATTAGATGCCAATTTGGGTTATAAAACTCATAGCTATCATCTTCCCTCAGGGCTCAAGGGGTATCTATGAAGGGCTAGGGAGTTATCTTTCTAATACTGTATAGCTCACAAACTCCAACCAGTGTGTTTTCTGCCATGATTATAGGTTGATTATCATTTAACCAGCCAGACTGAATTAATTTTTGAGAAGGATATTTACTAAAGTGGTACATATAAGATTAGTATAAAACATTCTCACAAAAGTCTACTCCTCCATCACTATATATGTTCTGTAGGGGAAAGTGGGCTCAAACTTAGGAAAAAATATGTGGCAAATATGTGGGATAGATCCTTAGACTTATTTCCATTTGTCCTTTTCTCCCCTTTGATGAGTGCTTATGAAATTCTCCTTAGGTAGTGAATATAGTTTCTTTCCTGGGGTATCCATGGTGTCATGAATCTAAATTCAATTTGACTTTGGCTCCCAATGCAAGAAGCTCTATCAGCTCATCCAGGTTTGCTGCCACACCTGTTGGAAGATGTAAAATCTAAAGTCATCCAGACCCTTTAAACTTGGCATGATTTTCCTCTGGCCAAAACGGGATAGAGAGTAAATTAGACCATGGCCAAGGCCAAAGTCAAAGCTCCTTCTCTCTTCAGGGGTTTTACCAAAATGCTGACATTCATCCAATCTCTGAAAAGTTTAGTTCTCAGTGAGTGTGATATTTTATAGGAGAGGCAAGGGTGCTCAACTGATCCGAACATGATTTTTGTGCTAATTCAAACTATTTCTCCAAGGACTTTTCACACTTATTCTAAAGCCTATGGTTGCTTGATTTATTGAAACTAAAGCCAATGATTGATATTGGTTAATTGTTTTCACTTGGTTAAGATTGGACTTTTTTGGTAACATTCCACCCATACACCCATATATGTACAGATTGTTTCTTCCATTAGAATGTATAAGCTCCTTGAGCACAAGGATGCCTGCTTTTGTCTTTGTTTTCCCAGTGCCCACCAGAGTGTCTGACACATAATAGGTGCAAAATAAATACTTGTTGATTGAATTATTGATTGTAGTAAAGCTGATGAAACCTAAGCCCAGAGATCTGCTCCTCTCTAACAACCAGGGATTCTTTGTGCCTTTTACAGGTCTTATTTTATTTTACATATACAAGAAATAGATAGAGAAGAGAAGGCAGCATTTTACACTTATAAAATCCATTTTTCATTGTCAACAAAAAATAAGAATGGTAGTATCTAGTGCTCTCCGAATCTTTCAGTCAATTGAATAAAGATGCAGTCTAATATAGAAGAAGCCTATATCTTCCATTCTTAAACCATCATCAAAGATGCCCTTAATAGCTATATAGATTATACTCATTAAATTTTGTAGAGATGGAAAAGTCGTGTCAGGAGTTACTGATATTTTCTTGGTTGACCATTTTTCAGTATGAATATTATATTTCTCCCATTTGTTTACCCATCCTCTCGTTCAGATATTTTGAGAACATATATCTTCTTCATTTGAATACATTCCTTCTGTTAGTTATTTTCTAATTATCCCATAGAAAACTTATTGTATATATTTTTTGCATGTTGTCTCCCCCATTTGATTGTAAACTCCTTTAGGATATTCTCTTTTATTTTATTCCCATCACCCATCATTTAGCATGGTGCCTGGAATATAGTAGAGACTTAATAAATGTTGATAAAAATGATCAATTGATAGATACTTTAATGCTGCCAAAATTACATCAGCTTCACCACAGTCCTCCTTTGTGCATACCTGCTGTCATCTGCTTCTCTTCCTATCTTTGATTTATTCTAGTACATTGGTAACTGTGATGTTTGATTTCAAAGGAAGTGGCTCCATCAACAGTGATAGAGAAAATGATTTTTTAAAAAGTTTTTATTGGAGTTATTTTACTTTTATATCCTATTTCCAAATACTTACCTCCTTCTCTCCTACACAGAGAGTATTCCTTAATGAGAAAAAAACGTTCAACAAAACTAGCCAACGCTTTGTGATTGATAGCATATGCAACAATGAAAGGAGGAACACTTTTTCATCTCTTGCTATAGAGTCATACTTAGTCATTACAATTATGTAATGCTTTGCTTTATTTTATTATCATTTCTGTTTACATTTCTGTAATTAAGGTATGTATTGTTTCCCTGGCTTTGCTTATGTCATTTTGCTTCAGTTCATCATTCTTCCCATGTTTCCGTGAATTCTTCATGTCTATAATTTCCTACTGTATAAAAGTATTCTCTTATATCCATACACCACCATTTGTTTAGCCATTCTCCATTTGATGGACACCAATTTTGTTTCGAGATATTTGCTGCTAGCTACAAAAGTGCTGCCAGGAGTCCCATATATATGTGACCTTTTCAGTCATTGTCCTCCCTGGGAAAGATACTCTCTGAAAGAGAATCTCTGGATCAAAGGGTATGAACATTTTGGTTATATTATTACAAAGTATTTTCCAGAATCATTTGATTAATTCGCAGCTATATTTAACAGTATTTCAAAAATAGTTTGTTTCAGTGATCTTAATGGATCTTTTCTACTTTTTATCTCTTTGTTATCCTTTCATCTTTAAATGTTCCCTGGATGATCTGGCTAATTGAGTCTCTCTCACCAAGCTTTTAGTACTTGTTCTTCCCTTTATTTCTTCTTGCTGCTTTATGAGACAATATAGCCGATAACCACCCACCATTTTCCCCTGTAAGATTTTACAAATGAATTTATATTATACTACAATGTTGCCCTTGGTTGCCATATCTTTTAGCTTAATCAAGGGTTGACTGGTGGAGGTGATTTCTAAGCTCATTTAGTTTCTGTTGTGAATGACTCATTTATATTAGTTAGACTTCCTTAGAAATGGTGATTGTCTAAAGTGATAGCTTTAAAAATTCATTTGTTCATTTTTGGCATCAACAGATGAAATTCTCAATTATGTGCCACATTTTGTTATTTTTATTCTTCCTTATAGTTTGGTATTGATTTTGCATTTTGTGTGACTGAAAACAGGCAGCTGATTTACTATGAATGAAAAGAAAATATTTAGGGCACATAGGCATGAGGGTTCTGTATAGCCTTTGAGCTCTCATTTTGTAGCACTTGAGGGTACAAGGCTCCCCCACCCTCTGCCCCCAACCAGTTTCCTCAGTGGATGCCTCAGATAAAGCTAATGGCAATTTTGAAGTATCCTGTGTATCTCCATCAGAGGTGTTGTTCAGTTCAAATGAGATTATGGATGTAAAGTGTATTGCAGACCTGAAAGTGCTACTACAGTTATTATTGTTATTATCATCATTCCCATCACCCTACATTCAGCAGATCTTCAGTCTGGTGATGATTTCATTCCCCAGCTCTTCTATTGTAATTTTGCTGAGTTAATTCAATAGGGCAATATAGGCACTTGCTGGTAAATATTTAATGAGCGGACTCTCAAAAAAAAAGCATTCGCAACAAACTTTTACATTTACTCTAAGTTAATTAACACCTATGTTAGTCTTGATAATCAATAAAACAATAGATCAATGTCAATTGCTGATTTCTGAGTTATAAATGGTCACACTGAAAATTTAACAGTTGGTGGTGTGAGAACTGGCACCTGCATACCCCGATCCCCATTCACTCAAAACTATAAGTGAGGTTTATTGTTTTTGTTTTTATTTTTTTAAAGGAGGAGCAGCAAGGTGACTCAGTGGATTGAGCACTAAGGAGGTCCTGAGTTCAGATCTGACCTCACATACTTCTTAGCTGGGCAAGTATCTTAATCATCAGTGCCTAGCCCTTACCTCTCTTCTGTCTTGGAACCAAAACTTAATATTGATTCTAAGATGGAAGGCAAAGATATAAAGCAAATTATATTTGAGGAGCCTTCCCGTTATGTGTTTCTCTTTACTAGTCAAACTGAGGGTATAATCAATTCATACCAAAGGCATTTAATAAAATTTCGTAGTAGGAAAAGGATAAAAAGTATCCCAGCCAGCTTCCCAGAAATACACATTGGAAATAATGATCAAACATAGGACACACATGTGGCCAGGGTATACAGATGGAGGGGGGCAAATCACACCTTTGGTTCTGTATGGCCATTGATCTCTTCAGGGGATGTCATCATGCTGCTTCCTCTGTTCTTGCATTCTACTAATCTCAGGTAGGACACTGGTCTACAGTCTGCTGGGTGTTTTCTCTTTTTTAGGCTTCTAGATTCTGCTAGACATATCTCTTTCTCTGTCATACACATTGCTTCCTGTGGATTCTCATTCATTTGTCCCAAGTTTACTGCTTATAGCTGTCAGCCGTGTTCCTACACAACACATAGTTATAGTGCTGTTTTCAGCTCCTGATTTATTCTGGACACATTAGCTGGGGTTCGATCTCTTTCTAATAGGAGAATAAGTAGAATGTGCCGAGTCTCTTAAGCCCCAAAAGTTTCCCCTACTAGAATTCTTCTAGAAAAAAACGAAATGGAAAACCAAAAAAAGGCAGAGCTTCAATGGGGAAGCTAGGCATCTGTAGAAACAGGCATCCTGAGACAGAGAATGTGGGCTATAGCTACTGGTTGTATTCACTTCTTCAAGGACTAAGGGAAGTTTCCCTCAAAAAAAGTCTTCTCTTTTCACAACTTTCCATCTCCATGTTCCACTCCATCCCCTTCCTGTTTATATGCTATAATGCACAGCTTTTTTTCTTTTAACCTAAATGTTTCTTATATCTTGATCCTGCCTCAGATATGGAGAAGCCAGGGGTTAGCCAGAGATACACACAAAAAAAAATAGAAATTAGGATGGAAAGTCAAGTCTTTTTCTAAATGTCAGAGATTCTCCTAACTGCGAGCTCTGAGCTACTCTAATTGTATTATTATATTTTTAGATAATATAAACTCCATAAAAAAGCACAGGAAGGGACCACAGAGACCTGATGGCCATTGCATTGTCCCTAGGCTAAAAAATAAGCTAATTGTAACTACATGTGACTGATCCCATCTCTAGCAAGAATAGGAAAAGGGAGGAGAGGGAGAGAAAAAAGGGGAAAAAATCATGTTCTTAATGACTATCAACCTCCTTACCCACTAAGAGAGATAGACAAAGTCTAAGATTCAGCTCTACCTCTATTCAACAGAGAGTAAGGAACTATATAACTATACGTTCCATTGTGACACCCAATGGTGTTATAAATATATACATATATAAATAAATGCTTAAATATATAATATATAATTAAACATATAATTATATCATTATATTAACAATGTAATAAAACAAAGAAGTTTAAACTATATAATTATATTAATAATATAACAAAAATATGTATGTGTATGTATGTATGTATATATATATATATATATATATATATATATATATATATATATATATATAAACACTTGCTAGGACCTCTCTTGTCAGACTCTAAACTCCTCTAGGATAAGGACCATTCCATTTTTGTCTGTATATCCTCAGCACTTAGTATAGGGCCAGACAAAAAGTAAGATCTTAATAAACACTTGTTGATTAATTGATAGATGAAGAGTTAAAAGTAATCTCAAAAGCCATCTGGCCCAGTTCCTTATTTCATAGATGAAGAAACTGAAGTTCACAGAGTTTACTTGACTTGTCTACAAGCATTACACAGGCAGGATTTGAACCCAGGTCCTCTGACTTCAAAGTCATTACTAATAGAGAAGATTATATCATTCAGAGTTACACAATGATACTCAAAGAAGCTGACTGGAATTGGAACATTGTAACATTTCTTTTTTAGATAGCGTCCATTAATCCTTTGTGTGAAATACTGTTTTAATTAAAAATTTCCACGTGTATGAAAAAAGGAAGGAAAGAAGGGAAGAGTAAAATAATTTTCAGGTAACTAAACAGTATGTATTTATGCTTATGATTTTCTTTCTTTTTATTTTTATATATGAGATTTAGTTTTGCCCTAGAGGTAGAGAATGGGGTGAGAAGTATCAGGTAGTTACTATAGTCCTAATTCACTACTGATATATCCCTCAGAGTGGAGCTTCATTGTGAAACTTGGGCTATTATGACCCTATCCTAGGGAAGGTAGAAGAAAGAAAGAAGGGTGGAAGGGGAGAGGAGACAATTGTATGAGTACACAGGGGTGAATGCTCTTTATTAATTCCATTTTTTTTTGTCTCAGAGATTCACAGCTCAATGATAATCAAATTTAAGCCTTTGTCAGAAATACCAAAGACCAAACACATTTTGCTTAAATCTTTGCTGGTGAGAATAGAGGATTGTTTGAAAAAAGAAAAAAATGTGCAATAGATGGATGATAGAATTAAAGAGATGTATGAAAAAAACATTTCATTGATTTTCTTCCAAATGGGGAAGTATAATTGTTAATATTTATACAGCACTCTATGGTTTGTAAATTATTTTACATATGTTGACTTATTTGATCTTTACAACCATTCTTTGGGATAGGAACACTCTCCATTTACAGATGAGGAAACTGAGACACAGAAGGGCTAAGTGAGTTGTCCGTGATCACACAGCTAATAAGTGTGAGAGGAAGGACTTGAGCCTGAGTTTTCCTTTTAACAAAGTTGGTCCTTTATCTATTATACCACACAGCCTCTTTCTCTGTCTCTTTGTCTGTCTTTTTATCTTTCTGTCTTTCTTATTTTCTTTCCTCAGATTCCTATTCCTTAGCCTCATATAATTTGTACATGTTCATAGTCTTCTTTTGTCTATAAAGATACATACTTATACACACAGGCACATATATATGTAGATACACATACACATATTTTGTATATATGTATACATATTATACATATAATCATATGTCATGAATTCAGATTATGACGAATTCTGCTTTGGGGAATGGCATTGTTGTTGCATAATGCCTTGTGATTCTAATTGATATCTGGATAATACTCATTAAGGATAGCTAGATGGCACAGTGGATAGAGAGATGATTCTGGAGTTAGGAGGTCCTGAGTTCAAATCCAGACTCTGACACTTACTGTGTGACCCTGGGCAAGCCCATGACCTCTGTCTCAGTTTCCTCAATTGTAAAATGAGGACTTTAGAGCAAAAAATGGCAAATAATTGCAGTTGTTTTGTTTTGTTTTTTGCCAAAAAAAAGTCCCATAAATGGAGACATGCCTCCATGACTCAACAACAAGAAGTACTCTTTAAGGAAGGTTGCCTAGAGGAATCTATTTCTCATTTAGAATTTGACACATGGGATAGAAAAAGGTGATTCTAGTCGTGAGGATCAAACTGGCAAAATAGTTTGAGAGACAGCATGAGACAGTCCATGAAAAGAGTGTTAGCTTTGGAATCAGAGGATGTGGGTTCAAATCTTGCCTCTGTAATTATAGGTATGTATCCATGGGCGAGTCACCTAAATTCTCCCAGTCTCAGTTTTCTCCTTTTTAAAATGAGGGAACGGGAATGACAACTAAACAAAGACAATGACAGCTAAAGTCCCTTCTGGCTTTAAATCTCTGACCCTGTCATAAGCTTTGTGGATGAATCTTTGAGTATGCACCCAGCTGAATGCTGTCTTTCTGGCTTCTTTTTGTTAGGATACAAATCAGAAATGAAGCCTGTGGACAGCAGAATAAAAAGAAGGTCACAGAGAATTTGAGTTGTGGATTTGGCTGAAAAGTGTTCCTAAAATGGGACCGAGACCTTTTAAAGAGCTAGCTCTGAGTCATGACACATGCTTTCCCAGCTTTGTGGTCCAGGTTTTCAGGTACCCGGGCTAGTGCGCCCTTTTAATCCTCCCTTCCTTAGGAAACATGATGAAGGATGCTGATAACCTTTCCTGAGGTAGGTGTGTGTAAACAGAGACAGCAGGATCTTTGCTGATAATGTTCCATTTAGCCCAAACGAAGGGCAGTAAAAGTCAGCTACCATAATCTCAAACACAAGGAATCTGCAGTCCGGACATCAAGAGGTTCCCTGGGGTCAACTGTCCCCGGGCAAGTGCTGACTGAGAGCCCTGCAGTTGTAACAGGCTTCTCCCTGAAGCAACCCTCAGCAACAGCTTCACCTCAGCTGGGGTGACACATCCCCAGAACCTCTGTACAGACAGGGACCATATTAATTTGGCACTGAGTTCTGATTGTGGTGATTTGCAGCCAGGTACAAAGCAGCACTGACCTATGGATACCCACAGAACAGAACTGGATAGGTGGATAGTAGAGGAACTAAACTAAGGTCTGAATATTAAATAATGCTAATGATTACTTGGCCTACCCTGAAATGACTTGTCCAAAGCCCTGAAGCTAACTGGTGACCTGGGTGGGATTAGAACCCTAGTCTCCTGACTTAGAGTCCACCGTACTTTCTACTACAAGGGATGTTGTTGTCCTCATGATTAATATGTCTGACTTCATATCAGAAGATGAAGGTTTCGATCCTTAGATGGTTGAATGGTTTCAGATTCTTAATTGATCTCCCTTTGCTCTCTTTCCCACTGTTGCTAATAATGCCTTCCTTTAAGATGAATTCCATCTACGCTGTTTATGTGTACCTAGTTATGTACATTTTATTCCCTTTTAGAATGTGATAGAATCCTTGAGTATTGGGACAGTGTTTTAGCCTTTCTTTTTATTCCCAGGACTTAGCACAATTCCTAGCACATAGTAGGTGTTTAATAAATGTTTGTTGACCAATTGAAATTTCTTCCAGATTAATTGTCTTTGTCCATAAATCTGGCCATGTCTTAAATTCCTCCAAGGATTCCCTGTTTTCTTTCTTAACCAATTTTTTTAAACCCTTACCTTCTATCTTGTAGCCAATACTGTGTATTGGCTCCAAGGCAGAAGAGTGGTAAGGGTAGGCAATGGGGGTTAAGTGACTTGCCCAGGGTCATACAGCTAGGAAGTGTTTCAGGCCAGATTTGAGCCTCGGACCTCCCATCTCTAGGTCTGGCTCTCAATCCACTGAGGCACCCAGTTGTCCCTTCTTAACCAATTTTTAAGGGCCTCTGTGTATCAGTGTAAACATGAATTCTCAATTCTACTCCCTTCTACACGCCCTATGCTTCAGTGAAACAGGACTATTTTTTTCTTAATGTATAAATCAATTTGGTCAGTTAACAAGTATGATCAAATGAGGATGATCAGTTCCCTGTTATCTCCATAGCATGCTATCTGTGCTCCAGCCTCCCATTCTGCCTCCATAGGGAACTGTAGGTCCTACCCCATCACCATAAAGTGAATGAATGCTTTCCCTTGGGAAAATTCATTTACCTTCTGCTGCAGTCATAGCCCCACAACATCATCCTTGTTATCATCACACCATGTATCTGTGCATGTATTCTTTTCTCCCCCACCCTCTTGTTACCCAACTCTGATTCTCAGGCCAATAATCATATCCACACTACCATTCCTCCATTACAAGAACATATCAATCAATAGCTCCATGTCTGAAGTAACTATTTACTCTGACTTTCCTGGCTAAAACCCTTCTTCTCAGACACCACTCCCTATGTGTTGTCTTTCCCTATTAGAATGGAGGCTTCCCAAATGTGGGGACTCTCTTGCTTATATTTATTTTGCTTGTTATTATTGTTTAGTGGTGTCTGGGAGTTTCCTTGGCAAAAAATACTGGGGTGGGTTTATGATTTTCTTCTGCAGCTCATTTTACAGATGAGTAAACTGAGGCAAACAGGATTAGGTGATTTGCTTGGTTAGCATTAGGTCACACAGCTTGTAAGTGTCTGAGGCCAGATTTGAACTCATGAAGATGAATCTTCCTGACTTGAGGGTTGGCATTCTATCCCCTCTACCAACTAGCTGCCTATTTCTATCCTTAACACTAAGTAATGTTACTTGACATATAGTATTCATTATGCATTAAGCACTTACTATGTGCTTAATGTGCTAGAGCCTGAGAATAAAAAGACAAAAATAAAATTCTTTCCCCTTAGGGGACAAGAAATTTATATTCTATCAGAAGAGATAGGTCATAGATGTGGCACACACAAGCACATGCATGTATGCATGCATCATGTATGTACATCTACATGCAAATATGTATATATGGTCTTCCAAAACTCTTAGAGGAGCTTATATGTGTGTGTCTGAATAGATACAAATACTATAAAGAGAAACACCTCATAGAATTGTGTGACAGATTGTGTGTGAATCTAACTTTGAAAGAAATAAATAATGGAAAAGATATAGAAAGATGAGGAGAAATTTCTTTCCCATATAGAAGTATCTTTACTATTGTTTAATGAAAGATATAAAGGCAATTTTTGAGGTGTGAATCTAAAGATTGACTATTAAAAGCAAGGGACTGGGAAAATCTAGAGAGGATAATTTCCAGTTATGATTATAGACAAATTGGGGACGACATTAAAACTAGAGAAAGAAGATGGAAAGATATCCTTTTTTCTTTATGAAACTATTGTAATCTAGGGAAGAAAACCACAGAAATTCCTGTGAAGAGATGATGAATCAACTAAATGGTGTGGGAATGTGTTCTTTGACATGAAGAGAAGCCATCTTTAGATACAGTAAGAGTATGAATTGACTCTAGTTATGATCTTCCTTACAACTAAAAGAATTTAAGTAATTACATCCATTTTTGTTTTTATTATTGGTTTCATTGCTAATTATTAGCTTTTATACTTGGTTTTAAGGCTTTCAAAGTACTTTACATATTCATTTGATCCAATAATTCTGTGAGTTATGTGCTATTACGCCTATTTTACAGATGAGGAAATGAGGCTTATAGAGAATCTGTGACTTGCCTGGGATCACACATCTAATAAGTGTCAAACCAGAATTCAAACTCATTCCATATCCAAAACTATATTCACGACACTGTAAATTGTATATTCAGTTACTTTAACATTTAATCTTAGGACATTAAGGGATTTATTTACCAAATTGATAGGTGATCATACTATTAACTACATAACTATTTCATTTCCCAGCTGACTAGACTCTTAGATTTCATCATTGTGTTCAAAGCTTCATCTTTCTGCAATATGGCATCACATCTGAACATCCTATGTCCTCAATACCCCTGCCTCTGGCACCCTACTCTGTCTCCCACTAAAGAAGGTGGAGAATGGGTATTGAAGAGCTTATTTTCTAATAGAGGAATACAAAAAATAATAGAGAGCTAGAAATTAGTCTATTGAGGAAAGGGTTAGAGGGATCCTTTATAATGTAAGTGACCAAGAGATGGAGCAGCCCTAAGGGTTAGCCAAGAGCAAAATGAGCAAGATGGCTGATGGTCTCATCAATCGTTTGCTGGCCTCTGGGTGAAGTCATTCTCATATGGGCAAATCAAGGTAGCTGGTGTGAAGGTAGAGCAGAACAGAGTATGAATAAAGTAGGAAGAGACATAATTTTGTGGGTCACTTCTTATTTTTTTAAACCCTTAACTTCTGTGTATTGGCTCCTTGGTGGAAGAGTGGTAAGGGTAGGCAATGGGGGTCAAGTGACTTGCCCAGGGTCACACAGCTGGGAAGTGTCTGAGGCCAGATTTGAACCTAGGACCTCCTGTCTCTGGCCTGACTCTCAATCCACTGAGCTACCCAGCTGCCCCTGGGTCACTTCTTATCATGATGATGAAAAACATAAGCAAAAGGAGAACCACAAAGATTGCAGATTATACAACAATGTCTATTGTAGAAGATGGAGAGATAGAAATGGTACAGAAAAAAATTGATAACATTCAACAAATCTAGTCAGCGTATATTTTTATATTCAGTAACTTTAATATGAAAAAATATGGTGAGATATTGATTTCATTATTAATTGATAACTTTTATACATGGCTACATGTTTCTCAAAATGAATATGGAGATTCAAAAATATACTGGGCAATATGGTTCAGTTTTAAGAAATGAATCAGTTACTCAGAATCTTCATGTTTTATTCATCATGAATACTTCCTTCCAGGTAACTGGAAAGTCCCAGGTACAGTGATCACTGAACAATATTACACACACAAAAAAGTGAAATTGAGTATAATTTAAGAGACAGAAAATAACCAATTAGTCATGTGGCAATCATATTAGAATCAGCTCTCTGTTTTGTACCAAGAACTAGTTAGAACCAACTATCAGTATCAGTCATCAATGACATCATTATCAGCCCAAGATAGAATTAGGAAAGGAATAGGGAATGTAAAGACACAGTGTACAAGTGGAACAATTTAATCTATCCTCCCCTCCCATCTCCCACTACTACCCCTGAAAAACTCATCACCTGAAAATTCATCATCACAAAGATTTCATCAGCTTTAGTACTCACATCAGGCACCCCAGTTGCATTTGCCTCTCTGTTTGGAGAGTTGGAGTGGGAACAAAAAAATGCCTTCCCAAACCCACATTTAAAGACAGTTCACCAGTAGAATTGTACATTAGCTATGGGGTATGGGGTGGCAGGAGGGTAGGGAAAGAACATGAATCATGTAAACACGGAGAATTTTCTTAATTAATCAATACAATTAAATTTTAAAAAAAATAGAGTTCAGAAGTCCAGCCAATTCAGTCCAGAAGTTCATTTCCCACTGTCTGCCTATTTGGTTTTGACTCTTTCATTATAATGCTCTCCTCCTCTCCCCTCCTCACTTTTCAGCTTCCTTCTAAGTCTTTCTCCATTAGACTGTAAGCTCCTCTAGGGCAAATAGTCTTTCTTTTTCTCATTTGTACTCCTAGTACTTAGCCTAGGGACTGGCACATAGTTGGCGCTTGATGAATGTTTTTCATTTTATAAAAAGGCAGATACTGATTTTGGTTATCACTACTTCCTGAAAAAACTTATATAAAGGTCCAAGAGGTGGAGGTGAAGAGGGTGAGCTTTAAAGGCAAGGGGGATTGTATTAAAGCAGCACTTTACATAACAATGGAGCTACATTGTTTATCAGGAAAAACTCTGGCATGGGAACTGGATGATTTGGATTCCAGTACCAAGCAGATCACTTAATCCATCACCTCAGCCCAAGTGTTTTAATCTCTGCATTGTCTCCATTCCGACAAATGAAAAATTACTTTCCTAGAATCAATCAATCAACATTTATTAAGTGCCTATATGTGTCAGGCATGGTGCTAAACATTGGTGATACAAAAAGAGGCAGAAGACCGTCCCTGACCATGAGGAGTTTATAAAATAACGCGGGAGACACCATGCAAACAAATATATACAAAACAATTTTTTATATACAGGATAAATAGGAAATAATTAAAGGAAGGAAGGCTTTGTAATTAAGAGGGGTTGGGAAAGACTTCTTGCAGGATTTCAGTTGGCACTTAAGGAATCCAGGGAGGTCAGCAGTCACCAGTGGAGGAGGGAGAGCCCTCTAGGCATGTGGGACAGCTAGAAAAAATGCCTGGAGCCAAGAGATGGGGTGTCTTGTTCCTGGAGCAATCTGGAGGCTAGCGTTCCTGGATGGAAGAGTGTGTGTCATGTTGGAGAGTAGGGGATAAGAAAACTGGAAAGGAAGGAGAGGATTATGTTATAAAGGGCTTTGAATATTAAAGAGTATTTTGCATTTGCTCCTAGAGAAGCCATTGGGGTTTATCAAATGATGGGGGTAGTGGAATATGATCAGATTTGTGCTGTAGGAAAATCACTTTAATGGCTGACTGGGGAGGTTGGATTGGAGGAAGGAGAGGCTTGAGGCAGGCTGACCTGTGTGATATATTAGTAAGAGAATCATTTTGGGGAGTCTGAAATCCTGTATCCTACTACAAGTTGAACTGCTAACTAGGTACATAACCTTGATCTAGTTTCTTTTCTTTTCTCACCAGGTTAGATAACTTCTAAGTTCCTTATTTGTCAGTATTTCTATAACTATCTACTTTCACCATCACTAATTAGAGAACTACATCACTTAGACCCAAACACCCTAGTCTTCAATAGGCTAAATGAAAAAAAGAAGAAATATCTATCAGGAAAAAAAAGACCAGATGACTGTTACTTCTGAAAGGAATACAATCTTAACAATATTTGTAGTAATTTGAACATCCCTTGAGCTCTTTTTATTCTTATTTTCCAAGATGAGGAGCAACGGAATGAGCAGGACAGATCTTCAAAGGATAATGATCCTGGTTCATCTGTGGTGGAAGGTCTGGGCCAAGGCTATTGGTGGCAGGACTTAGTACTTAACTGTAGAGAAGGGGATGGTCAAAATGCAGGTTGGGATTAGATAAAGTGAACAGAGATCAGACCGGGGCTTGCTGAGGAAGCTGGGGCTAGATTTTAAAAGCTCTAATAGGATGATAAGGCAGGCAGGAAGTGGACCAACTGGCTTAGAATCAGATAAGAAGGGAAAATAAGTGCTAAGGCTGACAGGAAGAAGACAAGGTCCACCAGCTGGGTCAGTATCAGGTAAAATTTCTAAAATGCTGAGACAGCACCAACTCATTAAAGGAAGGTGCAGCCAAGCTCTGCAGAGCCCTGCTGCAGCATCTCCATAGAAAGCTGGGATGTATATCAGGGTAGCTGAAGACAAGCCAGCTGACCTCTCTCTATAGCCTTAAAGGCCTTCACTTTTAAGGGCTTAAGCTCTGTTAGAACAGAACTTTCTTAGCTCCTAGATTTTTATGGGGCAAGTAGATAGCTTTTTAATTTCTTCATTTAAAAAAAAGTCATGAACTTAAACATAAATCAGGATGTGTTTCGCATAGAAAGAAGAGGAAAGATCATTGTATTTGACTATGAACTTATGTTTATGTACAGTTTTGGTTTTAAGTGTAAATTTCACATGACCATAACAATGTTCTTGCTAGTCTGTGTCCCTTTTGGAATATATCTGTTCTCTTCTGTGGATTTTTTAAAGTTACACAGATGCTATTTTGATTCATTTTCTTTCTTTCTTCTTTTCTTTTTTGATGTTACTGTTACTACCTACCCCACCCTCCTAGCTCCTGCCAAACCCTCCTTCCTTAGAGGCAAGCAAAATAAGCCAACATATTATATATGTCTAAAAATGCAATTCTTATTTTGGACTGCCTTGTCCATTACTTCTCTGCCAAGAGTTATCAAGCAAGTCTCATTAATCTGGATAAAGTTCTTAAAGTCTTCTGTAGTCTCAATTGATCAGAGTTCTGAAAGCTTCCAAAGTTGTTTTCTTTTACATTGTTATGGCCATTATAGAAATTATTTTCCTGATTCAGCTCACTTCACTCCGCATCATTTCATAGAAGTCTTCTCTGGTTTCTTTGAATCCATTCTATTGACCTTTTCATATAGTACAATAATATTCCATTACATTCATAACATATAATTTGCTCAGCTTTTCCCCAGTTGATGGTCATTAAATTTATTTCCAATTCTTTGCTACAACAAAAAAGTACTGCTATAAATATTTTATACATATAAATCATTTTCCTCTCTTTGATTATTTTGAAGAATATGATAGTAGTGTGTATACACACACACACACACACACACACACACATATATATATATATATATATATATATAATTCATAACTACTTTTTTAGTTCAGGATGACATTGCCTTTTGCCTCCTAAATGATTTGTGTGCCTTAGGTCTCTCCCTATTCCAATCTATTCTCCAAGTGGCTGTCAAAATAATTCCCCATAGTATTTTAAAAGATTTGTGATCTCATCAATATAGGTACTTCCTCCAAAGATGCAGACTGCAATCCACCTCTGCTTTCTCCTCTTTTAAGTCTTCAGATATCTTAATATTAAATGGATCCTGTTGGAGCACACAAAGCTGTCTATTGGTTCTCCTTCATTCCTCCTGCATGACCAGCCCACTTCCTTTTCTAGTCCAACATCTCTTTGACACTATTTTTATCTTGTTATTCCTAAGGCATAGTGAAACATACCATGTCTCTATTCCACATTGAAGGACCCTGCAACTTTAGTACTTTAAGACTATCTCAGACACAAGGCAGCCTCTAAAGAATATTGATGCTTAAAAGAAAGACTTTAGTTTTGAAGAGAAGCATCAATTTTGTTCAACACAATTCCCCAGATTCCCAAAGGCAATCTAGCCTATTCTTATGTGCTTCAATTCTGGACCCACTTCTTTGTTTATCTTCAGTGGCTGGCCAAGATCTGCCCTGGGTGATATCTATTTAACTCCATTTCGTAGCCTGAACACTATATATTTTTCATTCACAGGGTGATTAATTAAACCAAACTCTGGAGTGATGATATATCACATTTAAAAAGCTCTACGATATTCTGGAGTTTGATGCAAACACAACTGTGTCATCCAATTGCTCAATCAAGAAATATTTATTAAGTATCTACTGTGGGTCAGGTACTATGCTAAGCCCTGGGAATACAAAGAAAGGCAAAAAATTCCTGTTCTCAAGGAGTTTATGATCTAATTAAACATGCAAACAACTAGATAAAAACAACTTATATACATATATATATATATATTTGACAAATTAGAGATAACTAATAGATGGAAGGCACCAGAATTAGGGAGGGATTGGGGAAAAGTTTCTTGTAGAAGGTGTGTTTATTTGGGATTTAAAGAAGGTCAGGCAAGCTAGCAGGCCAAAATGAGGAGGAGGAAGAGGATGCTAGGTATGGTGGACACCAGTGAAAAATACCTAGAAAATCTCTCATATAGGACCATTTTGATGGTCTCATGATCTAAATAGAATTCTTATTCCATTTGAACTCTGTGGTGGACATATTCCACGAGAGGGGGAAAATGCCTTTGGTGAGTTCTCCTATTTTGACCATGGCTGGTATTAGGGAGATGGATTTGTTTTTTGGCAGTCAAGGGGTTCAGTATCATTGGAAGGAGACTATAAAAGTGGATATAAGAGTATGTTAGACATTGGGGGGAAGATTGTTGAGTGAAATACTTATAGGAAATGAGTAGGTAACCTTCTTTGTGTTGGGGAGAGAGTAAAGAGATTAGAATTTTTTGAAGTTAAAAATTATAAGCACAATGCAATTTTGAATTCACTGAATCTAAGTCAGGACATGGGGCAACAAGAAGTTGGAACCTTGCCACTACTGCTATTACAGAGAACTTTTTAGACAGTGTAAAGAGTTTGTCTAGCAGCCCCCATGTGTGTTTGTTTGCCTTCCAAGCGTGGTTCCTCACCTCAGTCTCACACTATTCTGACTCCTTCCCTGTCAAGCTGTTTGACATCAGTCAAATTATTTAACTTCTCTAGGCTTCCATTTCCTCATTCCCAAAAAGAAAAGATTGAATTGACTGCCCCCTAAAGTTCTTTCTAGCTTTAAGTCTTTGAAGGACTGTCTAGAACCCTGTGGCAGGGAGGGCTTTCACTAGAGTATTAGAATATTATCTCACAGGAAACCTTGAAGTTCAGTTTCCTCCTGAGGGAAGCTCTTGGGTTATTGAATCTTATGTTTTCTTCCCCTATTCTGTACCTGTTTATGGGCTCCTATGAATCCTTTGCCCTTTTTTGTATTTCTATTGTTTTGAATAAAAGTTGACCTTTTAATATACATTTATTCATTGAATGTTTGTATAGAAGTTTATTACCCATATTTGTATAAACCTATACATAAATCAATTTAGAGATCTGCCTGGGTAAACTCTGGATGGGAACATATGAGCCAAAGATGTAATAGAATATGTTTTAGGAGCAGCTCCTCCCTCCTATCTCCTGCTTCTGGTTCAGAATGCATCCAATTAAGCCTAGAGTTTTGGTGTCCTCGTCAACAGGTTCTATTAATAGTCCTATTGGAATAGGTGAATGACAAAATATTTTACATAATTATTTTTTGTACTATTAATTCAACTAATGACAATCAGAATCATCTCGTAAGCCACCTTACCGTTAATGATGCTAACCCTTGATGAAGACATAGTCAATGTCTAGCTTAAGCAATAATTATCAGTAGGTTATTGGTTTTAGTGAATAAATTCATGCAGGCTTATAAAAGTCTGCTGAACTTTTTTCTCCAGTGGCTTTTAATCCAGTGGGTAAAGAATACTTGTTACCATGGTGTGCCATAATTAGTACTGACAAGTTAGCCTCAGATGGGGTAGGCAAATCACTTGGTTCATATTGTACTTGGGCTGTTTTTTGTTAAACTTCAAAAGACACACATCACGAACATCAGCATTTACTCAGTCTGCTTCCAATTTGTTCATTTCAAGCAAAATCTGGGCTACAGGTAAGGGGATGATCAAAAATTTCACAGAAGTCTGCCTTCCAAGAAATTTCCTGGCTCAAGCTAAATCAGAAATATACTGAGAACAACTTTTTTTGTATCTTGAACTTTTCATCACTATTCACACATAAAGAATGAGACTTGACTTCTGAGTTGACAGTGATTCAAGTTGGGTTTGTTCCATATTTTAAACGCTTTGTATGCTTTGAAGTGAAGAACACTGTATTGTTAAGAGACTTGAATTTTTATCGAGCCTGTCCCTGACTAGTTGTTTAACATAGGTTAAGTCATTTAACCTCTTTAAGTTTCATTCATCCCTGAAATGAAAGATTTGGTTAATTAATCCCCATGGTCCTTTCTAGCTTTAAATCTAATCTCCTATGATCCTACTATGCTAGACAAACATTCACCATAGCATCTTGTCCACAGGAGTATGTCTTGTACCTATAATCTGTCACATCTCTACCAAGCAAGGAGGTAGACATAACTATTAGTCCTCTGGAGTCATGGTTTATCACTATATTAATCAATCTTTTATATTTCAATGACATTTTCCTTGAAATTATTGTGGACAGTGTGTATGTAAACTGTTCTCCTGATTCTGCTTATTTCTCTCTATCAGTTCATATGTCTTCCCCAAGTTCTTATGAATAAAATTTCTGTAAAGTGATAAAGTTAGAGATGGGGTTTGAACCTGTTATTTCACTAGTATGAGGAGCTACCAAATGAGGAAACACCCACTAATTTAGGTTGCAACATTCTTGCAATGTATAGTCTTTTTAACATTAATTTTCTGTCTTAGAATCAATACTAAGGCAATTTGGGGTCACACAACTAGAAAGGATCTGAAGTCAAATTTGAACCCAATGACCTTTTATCTCTAGGTCTTGTTCTTTATCCACTGAGCCACCTTTCTGCCCCAACTTATAGACTTAGAAAACAGGATAGAGCAGTGAGGCTTGCCAAGGATCCCACAGCCAGTATGTTAGAAATGGAACTTCCTAGCTTTGAGGGAACGCTATTGATTATGTTATGTCATTCCAGTAAGATCAATGATCATGAAGTGGTGGCAACAAATTATCCCTTCATGAATCAGTCCTGCAATGTACCCCATTTCTAAGTGAATTTCAGCCTCCTCTGTCCTCTTGTGGAACTTACTGCCTATAACCACTTATCATTTTTCTCATTAATTGACTTGTATCGTAAAAAGTTCAGAGAAAATATAAATATGATTTCATGGTCTTAGACTATAAAAGGGAAATTCATACAAAAAAGGGTAGAATATTCTCAATTACAAAATTCCATAGATATAAGATAATTATAATGAGAAAGAAGAAAGGTTTGTCTAAATAGGAATATGGGGGTAGGGTCATTGAGTAAATTAATTAAAAAATTGAGTAAATTAATTATCCCACTACACTCAAAGAGATAAGATGCTTTGCCCTAATATGTCTTATGGAATCAAATCAGTCAAAGGCATTTCAATTATGTGTGAAAAGACCTTGATCATTTTAGATGTCTTTGATGGTCCATGAAATTGGCTGAGGGACTTGGTCAGAATCCCTGGAGCTTATGTAGCCAGTAAAAGTGGAATTGGAGAGAGCAACCCCTGAGAAGGAAGTGCTTTGGGGGAAGGGAAAGAGTCAGCTTTTATCTCAAACTGAACATTATCCCTTTTCTCTGTGGGTGGAGAAGAAGCTTTGAAGGATATTAGTATTTTTGCCCTTTCTATTTCTCCATCAGCATCCCTTAGAGCAGAAGTGGCTGTTGGTGTTGTCTGCATAAGTAGGCAAGAGCAGACTATGTGTTCGGGGGGGGGGGGGGGGGAGGAAGAATCATGATGCTACAAATAGTCCATTGAAAAGCAATAACATACCCAAGTGGAACTTCATAGGTACCCTAAAAAGTGGACATAAATACTTCTAACAACCAGGAACTGTGTTGTCACAAGTCTAAGCATGAGCCCACTTTGCCCTAGACTATGCATATGATGTTTGGAGAATGTTTCAGGGCTTTTGTGGGGAATGTTTTGTACCAACCATTCCTACTATAACACCTTAATAAATATTATTTTCCAAAATCTTATTATCTGATTGACTAATGGATATTGATCAACAATCATAGGAAGAAGAACATCAGTGGAGGCCCATCAACAATATAGCATCATAACCACAGTTACAAGGTTAACCCTAGAACCCTGATGAGGAAATGCTGTAGTCACACTATGGGGAACCAACTTTTCATTGTAAGAGAGTGTTGGAATAGGAACTCCAGAGTCTAAGAAATCAGTGTCATTGTACAAAGACCTCTCCAGGGAGTTCAGTTAAGAAAAAAAAGGCATATTTATACCATCATATATATATATATATATATGACAAAAGCAAGGATTTGCAAAGGAATGAATGCAAAAGAGTGGGAAAATGGGTTTAGAACAATTTGTCCTGTCAGAGAATGAGCTGGGGTTGACAGTATATGGTAAGGATGATAAGAATAGTTTCTTTTTTGTAATTTTTAATTCTGTTGGGCATAACATATGGACCATAGATCTAGAGCTGGGAGGATTGCTATAGCCATCTAGTGTCTTTACCTTTACAGCTGAGATTGTTGAGCCCTAGAGGTTACTCACTTGGCCAAACTTATGATAAGCTTCTCAAAATTGAAGATTGTAGATTTAGATACTATAGAACTAGTCCAGTACCTTCATTTTACAGGAAAGGAAACAAAACTTTTTACTGAAGTAAAATGACTTTGCCCAAGGTAACATAGGGTATTTAAGTAACAGAGAAAGGATATGAACCAAGGGCTCTCATATTTTCAAATAAACATCATTCTTACCACAGTGCAAAATTGTCTCTCAAGATGGTAAATATAAATCCTAATTTTCAAAGTGGGTAGAAGGTTCATTTCTAAGACTATGGACCAATGAGCTTAACAGCAATTCTTAGGACAGTTATAAAAATCAATTAGTGAACATGATTTGTAAACAAGGAAGGAAAACAAGCATTTATTAAGAGTCTACTATTTTCCCAGGCACTCTGCTAATTTATTTTACAAATATTATTTCATTGATTCTCATAACAACCTTGGGAGGTAGATGCTATTATTCTTCTCATCTTTTAGTACAATTAAGAAAACTGAGTTAGACAAAGGTTATGTGCCTAGAGTCATATAGTTAATAAGTGTCTGAAAGCAGATTTGAACTTGGACATTCCTCACTCTGGGCGCAGGGCTCTATTCACTGTGGTAGTATTCACTGATGGTAGTAATGAAATAGTGTGGATTAATTAAGGCTACAACATGCCTTGCACATATAAAAATCTATATCGAATTGTTTGCCATCTTAGGGAAGGGGAAGACTGGAAAGGATTGAGGGAAGGAGGTTGGGAGGGAAGGAAGAGAATTTGGAACTCAAAATTTTAAAAAAACCTGAATGTTAAAAATTGTTTTTATATGTAACTGGGAAAAATATTTATTTGTCCTTTCTTTTAGAAAAGGACCTATGACTTCATGGAGTGATATCTTGACTGATGCATAAATTGAATTTAAGTGAGACAGAATAAAAATTCTAGGCACCTACCTTTCTTTCTCTGGCTACTGCAGATTCTCCAATTGGAGGTTATGTTCACAGTTACTTAATTTTTAATTCTTTTATCAGAGTTGATGTTCAACATGCAGGTGGTTCATTTTTCTATTTTCATTGGCTACGGGCAAACTGTGGCAAATCTGGGCCTTCATATTTCATCTCCAAGGGATCAGAGAAACGTCGCTGATACTTTACAGAACTGGATAAAAAAAAATTCCAGCTGCTTCCTTCCTGGACGCCCTCTGCCCCACATGCTTTGGGTTCTATCCAACACCACCTAGCTGGATCACAAGCTTCAGTCTTCATCTGCCAAGAGCAAGAGCGAGATAAGCTGCAGCCTAAATTGGAAACTCAACTTAGGAAGCTTGAGGCTCAATATAAATGCTCTGAGATTCCTGTACATGTGCTAAATTACTTGCAGTTAGGCCCTGGCTTTCTGAACTGGCACATGAACAGACAGGATCCCACTGTCCCTTAGGGCACAAGGGAAATTTTATAGAGTGGAAAACAAAGCACATAAATTATGAGCCCTCCTGTGCCTGGCAATTAGAGGGTAGGCAATCCATACCAGCCATTCTAAGAAGAAATAGAAGTAGGAAAAGATTTCTGCCTTCCTTTAGCTTGGTGGGCCAGTCACCAAGAATGAAGATATGCTGTCTAAGATACTGTGTGAGACAGAGAAGAGTATAGTATGTGTGTACATGCATGTACAGACACTATTCTCTCTTCAATGTTGTATGACATGCCAGTGCATGGGATGTTCACTTGAATAGGTCAATGTCTGAGAGTTGAACTTGAACAGAATTTTTCTGTCAGGCTGTATTTTAATCAACTGAGCAGCAAATGCTTTTGGTCTATGTCAGTCTCTCCTTTCTTATCCTTTCTCCCTGAGAAGTTGCCAACTGTTGCCCAGCATCACTGATGAATTAGGACAGTAAAAAGATGAAAAAAAAATCCCACATGTTTTTAGCCAACTTCTATAGCAGTGTGGGAAGACATTTTCCTCAGTCATTTGCTTTTGTTTATAAAGGCTTGTGACCTGGAGACATTTAAAAAAGGGGGAAAAACACTTTGAGAATATTTGTAGATCTTTTGAAGTAAGTTAGGTCTGCCTCTGAAAGATGTATAGCTCAGCTATCCTGTGGCCATGAAATCATCTTCACCTTCAGACTGTGTCTAGCCTTCAATTTCTTTTTAAAAAATTTTGATCAGTGTCTTTTGGTTTGACATTGCCTTTTTTCTGAATAGATTCTTCACTTTCCCCTATCTAGACATTTATCCGTTCAATCCATTAATTCAAGACAATTTATATAGGTCTCACTATGGTCTAGATGCTGTACCAGATTCTGAGAAAAGAAAGACAAAGGAATGAAACAATGAAATGGGTCCTATTCCCCAAAGTTTAAATTCTACTAGGGGAGACAACAAGTAAACACATAAGTACATACAGAATATATATATATATATATATACACACACACACACACATATATATATCAATACAAAATAGTTCAGAACAATGGACACTAGCAGGTGGGGGGGGAGGGAATTAGGAAAGTTTTCATATAAAACAAGGATTTTCCATGGGGGCCATAAACTTAAATATATATATATACACATATATATATATATATTTTGATAATTTCAATATAGTTGGTTTCTTTTGTAATCCTGTGTATTTTATTTTATTCATTTAAAGGCATTCTTTGAAGCAGGGACTCAGAGGCTTCACCAGTTTGCCAAAGGGGTCTATGACCTTTTACCACCACACACACACACACAAAAAGAACTGCTTACATAAAAGGAGATGCTTGAGTTGAATCTTGAAGTAAGGAGGAATTCTATGAAGTATCAGAAAGGAAGGAGTATATTCCAGGTACAGAGATTGGCAGTGAAAAGTTGTAAGAGACATTTTTCAGTTTTCTTGGGCAGGGAAAGGCTATTAGAGATAAATAATTTTTAGTTTCCTTTTATAAGAAAGCCTTTGATACATGGATTTGATAAGTTTTTGTAGCATCCTGTTACAATTTGGCCACAGGCCATATGTAATATCCCTTAAACTCTTTAACAAAGTTGCCATTCTATAATACACTGTGTTCTTTTGGTGTCAGCGATGAGTTTCCTTTTAGAGCAAAGGTGTTTAGGTAGCACAGGGATACATAGAATGCTGGGTTTGTCAAGAGGAAAACTTGAGTTCAGAACTGGCCTCAGACACTTACTGGCTATGTGATTTTGGGCAAACTGCAACTTTTATCTGCCTCAGTTTCTGAAACTGCAAAATGAGGATAATGACCACATGAGATAAAATTGGTAAAGAGCTTAGCACAGTGTCTGGCATAAAGTAATACCTTAATAAATGCTTATTTCTTTCCTTCCTAGTACCTGTTGATATGTTTTATTGCTTCAATCACTTATTTATTAATCACTTACTATGTGCCAGGCATTATGCTAAGCTCTGGAGGATACAAAAAGAGGCAAAAGACAATCTCTGCCCTCAAAAAGTTCACCATCTAATGATACAGTTCACAATCTAATGGTTGGTGGATATCACTTTTTTCAGATGTACCCTTCATACCTATTGTGTTACTCTAATTGTTTCATATTCCCAGTATTTTTTAGGATCATAGATCATAGGAAAGTAGATTTAGAGCTCAAAGGGACCTGAGTAGACATTTTCTTCATTCTCCTCCTTTTATAAAGAGCTGAGGCCCAGAAAAATTATGTGAATTTTGAATAAATAGAAATTTTGTACCTTTGAACTATATCTCCCAGAATCCCTTTCCTTTTCACCCCCAAATTGCATGTTTATGGTTTTTTTTATATAGTTATGTGGAACTCCACCTTGGCTCTCTTCTCTTGCAACCAAGGCTGAGTTAGCTCCCTCTTCAGCCTTTTTTGTTTGTTAATAAATCTTATTAAATATAATACTTAGAGTATTTGGATATTAATTTTTAATTTACAATTTCTCAAGATCAAACAGCATAAATAGTAGAATTAGGATTTGAATCCACATCATCTTACTCCAACACCAGCACTCTTTCTACTATACTACATATACTCCTCTTGTCTTTTGCAATCTTAAACTTGCCAGTTTAACAAACTGCTTGGAATCTTTTTTTAATCTTTCCATTGTGAATTATTTCTTCCATCTTTCTTGAATTCTTCCTTTCATCTAATGAGCTGGAGTAGAAAGAGGCATTTCTTAAATCATTTTCAATTCCTCAATCAGGGGAATTTCTAATATATAAATTGTTGATAAATTCAGTTGGGGGCAGTTGTGGTTAAAAATGTAATCTTGTTTTAAAACAAACAGACACTCAAAACAAAAACAAAATACATATGAAATGTACAGTGTATGAGAGGTATGCCATGCATAGATTGCTCAGTGGACAGGAAAGAATGGAATCATGTGTCCCTTAGTCATTAACTCTGGGTAAGATAACCTCATACAATATAATCAGAGGACATAAAACTCTCTCAACTGCTACATCCACACCTGTGTACACTGAAAATAAATGAGTAGGTGTCTATAAAGAGAAATGCTGAAAAGCACAGAATTACAGAATCTTGGAGTTGGCATAGGACTTCAAAAATTAATTGGAATTTTCCATATATCTTTACAATATCTAGATTCCACTTAAAGACTCCTTTGATAAGGCATTCTCTGACTCATAATTCAGTTGATTCAATTTTCAAACAGCTCTAATCATTAGGACACATTTCCTTTCATTGAGCCAAAAATTTTCTGCTTGGCCAACTTTGCCCCTCATTTCTCATATTGCTTTCCTTGGAGTCAAGAGGAATAGATCCTCTTTCTCTTTGAGATTTCTCATTATATACTTGAAGATAATGACTGTGTCCAAGAGAGATGAAGATCAAGCTTAGGGAAGAAAGGATGGGTAATATAGAAGCACAATTAATTTCAAGAAGAATTTTATGGTATTTAAACAAGAAGAAAGAAAAGCGATCAGTGGGACCAAGGAAGTAGAAGGTGATTAGAACCTTGAGAATGGAAACAGGTATTAAAGATGCAGTCATGAGAGAGTCAGAGTTCAGAATCAGGAAATCTGGCTAATTTGGGAACTATGGTATAAACTAGGAGATATAGTGGATAGAGCATCTGATCTGAAGTTGGGAAGACTTATCTTCCTGAATTCAAATCTAGCTTTAGACTCTAGACAAGTGACTCTAGACAAGTCATTTATTCCTGTTTGCCTCCATTCTTCATCTGTAAAATGAACTGGAAAATTAATCACAAACACTTCTGTATCTTTGCCAAGAAAACCCTAAAGGGAGTCACTAAAAGTCAGGCATAAATCAAATTATTGAAAAAATTGGGGACACTAGTCAGAAAATTTGGGGATTGGTGGATAAGAAATTAGTCATTCCCTAGGAAATTATTCATTCAGTCTCTTTATTCAAAAAACAAGATATTATGCTAGCTCGGCTTTTTAATTGAGGTCCACAAGACCTTTAGAAAGAATATTTGGATAACTTCTACCTTAGTAATCCTGTGTATTTTATTTTGTGCTTGCTTACATTCGATTGTCAAGACTTTAGCCACTTAGAGATACTTGGTGTACCAGGTAAGGAATTCAGGCACAAGGGAGTTCAAGTTCAAGGTAAGGAACCTCATCACTGGCTATCAAGACCAGAAATGGATCAGCAGTAAGATTAACTTGATTCTGAGATATTTGACTTCTTATATATTTCCCTGCTGAGAACCCTGATTAATCCCATTATTTGAAGCTATTTGAGGAGTAAATGCCTCAGTTGCCAGAGCTAGATACAAAGAGGAATAAGAAAACAGGCAGGCTATCATAGGGGGCTACAGAATGGGACCTGGAATCAGGAAGATTTAAGTTTAAATCTGGCCTCAGACACTTATTAGCTGTGTGACCCTGGGCAAGTCACTTAACCTCTGATTGTCTCAGTTTCCTCATCTATAAAGTGAGGATAATAATAGCAATTACCTCAGGGTTTCATGAAGATCAAATAGGATACTATTTGCAAAGTGCTTTGCAAAACATTAAGTATTATATCAAATTAGTGATTATTATCACAGATGTTAGCTTTCTTTCCTAGATCTTTGGTATTTGCATGTTTATCCAAGTATATATAAATCTCCTTGCTTTGGTCTATCTGCCAAACCTTCTAGATAAGTTTAATTTCTTGTCCTAGACTCTCCCAGTTTGTCCAGAATTATCACCACTTGCTCCTTAGTATGACCTGGGGAAACTCCAACATCTAGAAAAATAGTGATGCTAGGAAATGGTATTCAGTGTAAGAGATCTGATAAAGCCAGGACGAAGCAATGTTTCATGTGCTTCTCTCACTTCCTGTGGATGACTTCATGAACTCAGGGAGGGGGGAACGATAGGGAAAAAAAAAAAAAGAAGACAGCTCTACTCAAGGTTTGTTTGACTTGGCCAAGATGCTCAACAGTTCCTCATATGTAAACCCCAGTGTTGTTGGGGCTAAGCTACCAAAACAGTCAACAGACAGAAGTTCTCATCCATATTTAAGTAACAATCCTAGACCTGTCAAGTTAGGCAGCTATCCCTAATTCACAAATCCTCTTCCAGAAGGATTGCGAAATGTGGCTTATTTTCTGACAGCCATGAAGGCTGCTAATAAATCAGATGCTGAGTGACTCAGCACAGCTTCAAGTGGGAGAGAGCTAATCTTCCCCCTGCACTCCTGTCCATGCCCAGCATTAGAGGGATGAGAGAATATCTTCATTTTGCAAATTCCTTCCCTTTTAGTCTTCCTTGCCAAGAACAAATGACCTAATACATCTCTGTAGAGCTTTCCATCCTCAAAGAGCCCAGAGTACATTACCATCTATTATGGAATCAAGCACAAATAATAAAGATTTTGGTGGGATGTTTTCCCCACTTCAGAGGGAATACTGGGCTCTAAGAGGGAAGCTCTTGCTTCATCTTTACTGGGAATCCGAGCTATCATCTGCCCACATGGGCACATCTAGACATGTCCCTCTACTCTAGCTGTCCTCATCTGCTCCCCCTTGTGTTCTGTATTCTGCTCTGGCACCTTGAACTCTGAGAGATGAGTCTTTGCCTTATCATTTGCATGTCTAGGTCATTTCCAAACCAGGTCTCCCCTCCCAGAATCTTAACCCCTTTCCAAATCTATTATTTTTGTTGATTTATTGTTTGTGATGATTTTTTTTCTATTAGAACCAAAATTCCTTGAAGGCAGGAATTGTCTTGCTTATATCCTCAGTACTTAGCATATTTCGTGGCTACATACATACATATGTGCATACATATACATATGTAACAATTATATTTATATATAATAAATATATAAATAAATTACATATACTTGCATACATACACACATATATAATAAATATATAAATAAATTATATGAATACATTATATATACACATATAAACACATTATATATGTACATATAATAAATATATAGATAAATTATATATACATATACATGATAAATATATAAATAAATTATGTACACATATACATTATATATACATATAAACACATATATTTGTATACATAGTAAATATACAAATAAATTATATATATGAATGTATATACACACACACATATTTAGCACAGTGACTGGTATGTAATTGGCACTTAATAAATGCTGAGCAACTAGTTGCTTAATTGAAATACTTTGTGCTGATTGGTGGAGTCTAAGCCTTTTGGATTATAGCTAAAGTACCATAATGCTATATGTTTCCATGAAGTGAAGAAGTGACTTACCAAAACTTTGGGGAACAGTCTCTCTAGCATTCTCAAAATTATTTTCCTTTCAAGTGGAATCAAAACTCTTCAGACAGTTTGGTAAAGAAGGACTATGTAAGTTTTGGAGTAAAAACAGGGCTCACCAGAGAGGAAAAAGAAATATAATGATTGTGGGCTACTGTAAATTTTAAAAATTGTTTTACATTTCCTGTGGAGTAAAATAAATCCTGTTTTTGTAACCAACATGCACTATTATCTTGTATGCTTACATAGAAACTAGAGTCCCTTTAAGCCACATCTGTGAAGATCTAGACATGAGCTTTTTTCTTATATTCCCAGAAGAAACTTAAATGAGAGAGCAAATACATCAAAGAGGTATGATTCTCAGGAAAAACCCTAAAATCTGGAGTCATTCCATATAAGCCTAGAACTTAGAATTTTAGGAGTTAAGTCACATATTTATTTTCTATACCACTATATCACTTGTTTAGTTCAGAGTAAGGCAGAATCATTAAAAATTAATGAACCTTCATAAGATAAAGACCTGAGAAGGACCTTCAAGATCTAGTATCCTGACCTTTTATTTTACAGATTGGCAAAGTGATACTCAAGAAGGTTAAGGGACTTGATTAAAAACCACTTGGTAGAGATTCAAATTCTAGGCCTTTCAACTATAAAACAAGTTCAGTAGTATTTACATTATGCCATACCAGACCTTATGAAAAAAGTAGTATTTGAACTGGAACTTGAAATATGGTTAAGAATTTGATAAGGAGAAGAAAGGAGGCATTCTTAATAAGGGAAATGACAGAGAAAGAGATGAACATAGTATGTTAATGGGATAATGAGGAAACTTGGCCTGTTTAGAAAGGCAATCAAATATTGGTAAAAGTAGGGTAGGTGAGCTGCATAGGTAGGATGGAATTAGGTTTTAGAAGATTTCAAAAGTCAGGCAGAAGAATTTATACTGATTTAAGAGGAAATAGGAAGCAATGGGAGATTTTCGAGCAGAGTAATTACATGAAAAAAAATACTTAAGGAAGATTAGTCGGGCATCAGGATGTAGGTTGGATTGGGTAGGGTCAGACAGCCTCATTAAGGACATCAGCTAGAAGGCTACTACTATAATTAAGATGTAATATTATGAGTGGGGGGAATAGAAGAAAAAAAAGATACTAGAGACAGTTCTAAGGAAAGACGGGAGATTTGGTTAGTTCTTTGTTCTTTGTACTCAAAGAGGACCAAAATGATATCACTAATGATGTCTTTTGATTCATGCATAAACTGGTTTTAAGTGAGGCAGAGTTGCACAAAGGCATATATATACCTCACTCTCTCTTCCGAAGTCACTGAAGTCCAGTGGCAAGACATAAGTTAAGACAACTGGTGATGGTCCAGGATGCAATGGATGGTCCTGGCTTCTTCAATGTCTAACCAAACTCTAAATGCTCCACAGATCCTGTTTCTAATACCTTAGTGGCTCTTGGAACAAATTGTTCTCCTTCTCTGTCCATTCCCCTGGCAGAAGTCTCACATGCCCAGGGTAGATATTTCCTAACTCAACAAATGGTTTGAGGCCTGTCAGTTTACATTTAACCTGTTTAAACCCATTTGCTGACATGGTTTTACCAGAGTGTGGTCACTATAAGCATGTTACGACCTATTGGAAACACAGGTGAGAGCTGGGTGGCAGATGAACACTGAAGAAGAATGAGCAGCCCTGAAAAGGGTTCAGTAATCCTCCCACCAAAAGTACTAGGTCATCCCTGAACACCTCATATATGCCAAAGACATATGGGACTTAATGAGTGACCAGGAAAAGAGCAAATAAATGAAGACTTCAAGATTTCTATTTACTTTAGAAATAAACATATGTGAGGGAGCATAGAGAATAATAGAAAAAGATAAACTGGAGACAGAAATGGAAGACCAATATGGTAGCTTTGCCAAGAAAACCCCAAATGGGTTCATGAAGAGTTGGATAGGACTGAAAACAACTG
This sequence comes from Gracilinanus agilis, assembly GCF_016433145.1. NCBI lineage: Eukaryota > Metazoa > Chordata > Mammalia > Didelphimorphia > Didelphidae > Gracilinanus > Gracilinanus agilis. The sequence goes on along the minus strand of NC_058133.1, from coordinate 155,274,751 downwards.
AAAACAATAGATCTCTATTAATGGGAGTAATGAATCTACTGAAGGTGTAATATTATTCAGATTCACACTGTATATTTCCATTAGGCTAGAACCAATGACAATATTTATATAATTTTGCATAGTACAAATTTAACATGTGACCACATCAGGGAAATTACTATTTGCACTAATCAGGACCTAGCAATATTCTTAGGGATAGAAGGATTATTCAGGGAGGACTAGCACCTTAATGTGAAGGTTTACTAAGCCCTTTTCAGGACTGCTCATCCATCTTGGGTATCTACCTTTCACCCAGCTCTCATCTCTGGCTTCAAGAAGCTGGAGCATTCTCAGTGACCACACTAATAAAACCAAACCAAGTGGAGGTTAACCAACAGGCCTCAAAGCTATTAGTGAGTTAGAGGAATGTCTACCCCAAGCATGTGAAGATTTCCTCAGCAAAATAGGCAGATGAGAACATTTTGTTCCAATGGCCATGAAGGCAGCTGAAGCAGGTGCTATGGAGTGCTTAGAGAGACATGGAAGATGCGAACATCATCCACTGCATCCAGGACCATCACCAGCCTCTCTGACTTTTGTCTTGCCAGTGAACTTCAATGACTCTGGGAGAGAGAGTGAGGCTGAAAACTTTGGGTTACTGCCCACTTAAATCCAATTCACTCTCCAGTCAATGCACCACCCTGTGATGTCACTGTCCCTCTTCAAAAAAGAAGGATAAACAAAAACAACAACCCCTGCAAAAAACTTGCATAGTAAGGTATGGTTAGCAAACATAATACAAAAGGTAAGTTCAAATTTTTGGATACCTGTGAGAATTTGTTCTGATTTAGATTTTGGTCTTTTGGAAGTGTTTTTGAGCCTTTGTAAATCCATTTTAAGGGATTCAGATAATGTGTATGGCTCTCTTCAGTGGAATAAAAATGGATCCAGAAAATGAGTCATCACTTGACCTCTGTGTTCTGCTTTAACGGGTTGCTGAAATAAATGTTCCACTGAGAATTTCTTCACTTCCTGGCAGGGTTCATGGTTGGGGAAGTAGGAGAGAAAGTAGGGATCCTTTCCAAGAACACTAATGAGTAAGAAAGACCAGGTGCATCCCATGTAGAGAACTGCCCAGCATAGGGCTGAGATACCACACCATGTTTTAGTTTTGCGGGATGGGAAGAAAGAGAGTCAGGAATAAGGGAGGTGGGTTTTAGCCTCCTAAATTTTAAACAGAATGAAACAGAGAAAATTGGGAAGTAGAACCCTTCTCTTCATTTGTAAAATATTAATTTATTTTTATCATTTACTTGATGGTCTTCTTAAGTTGTTGTTGTTGCTATGTTATCTTATATTTTGTTTTGTCAAATTGTTTTTATTTTTTATTAAACTCTGCATCTGATGTGTGGTATTTAGTTCAAAATATACCCTAATGGTCACAGCATACAAACAAATCCTGGATTTGTGTAGTTCTTTTTCTAGAGAAACATGAGATACTGGACAGTTGTCCATTAATCCTAATGGGGTTTTGATGTGGTTATAAAATGATGCTCCTGACCAAACTAAAAGTGATCTGAAAATGTTTTTTTGCTAATTATTTCTTAGTACCACGTACAATTTCTGTTTCCTCAAGTAACCACACATATTCAACTATACTCTGAAACTCCAATGAGCCATGGAGGTGACTCCAGGTTCATAGCACAAACTATGGTAGTGTCTACCAAACCAGAAAGACTTTAAGTGCAGGTCTGAGGGTAGAATGTCTGCCATCTGGATACTAATCCATCTATCAGAGAGGTTCATCATTACATTGGCTGCCAGGTGATGGTTGTTTTTTCTTGCCATAGGAACTTAGGAAGATTATTTCCTAATTTTTGAAGGGGTCATGCCTATGCAAGCGGAGGAAGAAATCCCATAAACTCAACCATCAATCCCTAAAACCGAAGTATGGAAAGACTCTAGTTTCTTTATGCCTAGTTTTCTTTTCTTTCTAGTTTTCTTTATTAAAAAACCAAATCACAACCGAAAACACAACAAAAATCAATACCAAGAGGCAGTCTGGTGTAGTGGCAAGTATACAAAATATCTAAGGCCAAGAACATAGGGTTCGCAGGAGAATGCTGCACATAATAACGACAATATTGTATGATGATCAGCTCTGAATGACAGCTATATTAAGCAATACAATGATCCAAAACAATTCAGAAGGACTTATGACAAAAAATACTATCCCCGTCTAGAGAACAAACTGATAGAATGTGAATCTAGAGGGAAACGTACTCTTTTTTTTCATATTTCTGGGAAGGGATCTTTATTTTCCTTTCATAGCATGAATAATAGGGAAATTATGTTTTGCATGACTGCACATGTATAGTCTATAACAAAATTTTTGCTGTCTCAGAGGGAGATGAAAAGAGGCAGGAGAAAGAATTTGGAGCTCAACATTTTTTAAAATAAATTTAAAAGTTGTTTTTACATATATTTGAAAAAAATTTAAGAACTTTGGGTTTGGATCTCAGGTCTCTTGTGAACTATTTGGTCATGAGACAGTTAGGCTTTCTGAATCTCCATCTATTCATCTGTAAAATTGGAATGATACTACTTTCCCTACTTATCTCAGAAACTCCTGGTGAAGAAAGCATTTTGCAAATAGTAGAGTGCTATAAAAATATGAGCTATTAGTAAGTAATTCTAAAATCATTTCATTTGCCATCTCTTTCTCATGGATCTTTGCTGAAATACTTTATCAACCTATTCCTGATTATCCTTCCTACAGTGCATAGATGAATTCTTTAGTAATTTAATGTTTCTTTTTGAAACAATTATATAAAATCATGGCAGCAATGTGGTAAGAGCAGCTAGGTGGCACAGTGGATAAAGTGCTGGGCCTGGAATCAAGAAAACATGAGTACAAATCTGCCTAGACATTTATTAGCTGTGTGACCCTAAGCAAGTCACTTCACTGTTTGCTTTAGATTCTTCATATGTAAAATGAACTAGAGAAGGAAGTGGCAAAAAAGTCTAGTATTTTTGCCAAGAAAAACCCAAACAGGGTACAAAGAGTCAGAAGTGTCTGAAAAAGATTAAACCACAGCAAAATATGAAATCAGTCCAGTAGGAAGGAAATACACATTAGAAATCATGAAGACACAAAGAAAGAAATAATTCTGATAAGAAGGAAAATAAGATGTATAAAGAGATTGAATTAGTCTCACATGGAACTCACTAACCAGCTCAAATTTTAACAAGAGTCAGGAATACTTCAGTTCAAGACCCACACAAATACTGGCTGTGTGACTGTGGGTGAGTCATTTAACTTTTTAATGATTGAAGTTTAACTCTAAGTCTATAAAATGCAGAACCAGAGATCTTTGATTCAATCTTTGATTGAATGTTTTCTCACTGAGAGTTCCCTGTAATAATGGAAATCACAGATAAACTGAGCAGATCACCAAGTAATAAATAAAAGAGGAGGTTAAGGGATAGGATCTCTACTACAATAGAGAGGGTAATATCACTGAAAACACAGGGAAAGCATAGCTGCATGATCTTTATTATGCACTATTTTCTCTGCTAATGAAGATAATGTTAGAACTGTAAAATACAGGAAAAATGATTTTATGATATGAATATTTCCAGTATTCCTTAAAATGATTTTAGAATAATCAAAATATGCCAGATATTAATAAAAGTACATAAGAATATGGTTAGAGAGGATCTAGATGAATTCAAGTCACTTGGTCCAAATGAAATACATATTCCCTACAGCACTGAGAGAGGGGCAGCTCGGTGGTACTGAGTCTGGAGTCAGGAAGACATATCTTCCTGAGATCAAATCTGGCCTCAGGTACTAGCTCTGTGACCCTAGGCAAGTCATTTCACCCTGCTTGCCTCAGTTTCCTTATCCATCAAATGAGCTGGATAAGGAAATGGTAAATCATTCTAGCCAAGAAAACCCCAAATGGCTTCAAGAATCAGACACACTTGAACAACTAGAAGAATGGACAGATATGAGCCACTGTTGGGGATTTTTGAAAGATTGTAGTGCGTGGAAGAAATATCACAGTTTGAGAAGGATAAATGTCAATCTAATATTCAAAAAGAGAAGAGAATAGCACATGCAAATGATGGGCCCCAAAACATCTATTTTATTTGGCAAAAATTTGAGAATGCATTTTTAAAGATTAGTGAGTACATAGAAAATGAAGTACTGAATGCTAAAAGGCAACATGGCTTCAGCAAGAATAAGTCGTGCCAGACTAACCTCATTTGCTTTATTTAATAGAGATCCAGACCTTTAGATTAGAGAACAACATAAATATAACTTGCTTGTATTTTAACATAGCTTTAAATTTTTTTCCAGATTACACATTGGTACAATTTTAAATAATTTTTTCTGACATTTTATAATTCATGTCCTTTCCTTCCCTCCCATCCCTCCCCCCCTTCAAGATAGCAAGTAATAAGATAAAGGTTGCACATGTGCTATCATACAATACATATTATTATAGTCATCATGTTGTGAAAGAAGATATGTATTGCTTACATTGGACAATAATTCATGGAGGAAATAAGGTAAAGAATGGAATGCTTTAATCTGCATTCAGACTCTTATCAGTTCCACCTATGGTGATGGATAGCCTTTTTCATTATGAATCCCTTGGATTTGTTTTGGATCCTTTAATTTCTGATAATAGTTAAGTCATTTACAAGTGATGCTTCATACATTGTTGCAGTTACTGTGCATGGCATTCTTCTGGTTCTAGCATAGCTTTTAGTAGAACTTTTCATGCTAGTATATAGGAAAAGATGGAGAAACATGGGCCAAATGATGATATAATCATGTGTATTTGAAATGGATTGAATGCCCAAAGTAGTTGTCAATAATTTTACATCAATTTGAAAAGACGCATTCAATATAGTACCCTCAACATAGTCCTCTGCTGGTCAATGTTTTGATCAGTGACATGGATGAAGATTTAGATGACATACTAACCAAATCTGCTGATGACACAAATCTGAAGAACATAACTAGGTGAAATAGTGGATAGAGTACTGGACCACAGCCTAGAAGACTGAGATCAAGTCCCACCTCAGACTTTTGCTATTCGTGTGGCCCTGGGTAAATTACTTCACTTTTCTCAACCTCTGTTTCCTTTGTAAAATGGGGAGAATATTAATACCTATATCCCAGGGTTGTCATGGAGGCCGGATGAGATAACATATGTAAAATGCTTTGCAAACCTTAAAGTTCTGTGTAAATGCTAACTATACACTGAATGACAGTCAAAGTTTAAAAATATATTGATAAGATAGAATTTCGGTTGAACTGAATAAGTGGAACTTCAATGGGGATTATTTTAAAGTCTTATTCCTAGGTTATATATATATAATTCATAAATATAAAATGAGGGCAGAGAATGTAGTTTGTCTGGAAAAGATGTAGGGGTTTCAGTTGATTGCTCAAAATCAGCAATGTGATTCAGGGCTCAAGAAAGCTCATTCAATCTAAAAATGTTTAGTGTCCAAGAATAAGGTGGCAATGGTCCCTTTGTTCTCTGCCCTGGACAGAGAACATGTGTTGTATTACATTCAACTTTGGCACCAAATTTTTTGAAGAACACTGATAAACTAGGCAGAGTAAAGAGGACGTCAACTAGGATAGAGAAGAAGCTAGAACCTGTTCTATATGAGGATCACAGAAGGGGCTGGAGATTTTTTAGCCTGGAGCAGAAAAGACAAAAAAACTTAGAAGGCACATAATGGTTATTTTCAAGTACTTGAAAAGTTGTCATGTGGGCTAAATAAAGTTTTAAAAATTTCTAAAACTTCCAAAGTCTAATTCTTAAAATGCATTTAGTAGATTTTTCTTCTTCTTGGAAATCATCAGTATTGTAGTGGAAAAGATAATGCTCTTGGACTCATAAGAAGTGAGTTTTAGTCCTGACTACATCATCTATTAGTCATGTGAATGTGGGAAACTTTTCTTGACATTTGAAATCCCAGTTTTTCTCATTATAAAATGAGAATAATAATAATCTGCAATGGCTACATCACTGTGAGGAAAATGTTTTGCAACTATAAAGAATGATGTGCAATGATTCCTAATTAAGACCTTTATTAGCCCCTTTTCATCTTTTAAAAATATTTTTATATATTTTATATTTTTATATTTTTCCTCTTTATTCTGAAATACCATATCCCAGTCCATTTCAGCTGCTTTTAGGGAACTTAAAGATTTCCATGAGTAGCATCACCTCAGAATTCTCCCAATACCTCTTAGGACTGGCATATAGGATCCCCAAAGGCAGCTGGCTCCTTCCCTCCTCAGAGTTTCCAGTATTACTCTGAGATATTAGGGTTGTTTTTCTAGCATTATTACTCATGATCCCCAACTTGTGTGCTCTTCATTGATTTTCCAGTTGATACTGATTATGAGTCAGAGTTAATAAGCTTTTAATTAGAGGTGTTTACTAAAATAGTATAATAAGAACAGTTAGTACAAAATATTTCCTCTCAAAGCCTGTGATCCACTCCCCTTCCAATTCATACAAAGTCCAGAGAAAACTGATCAAAATGGTAACTGACAGCTCCTGGTTAGATAGAAGCCCCTTTTCTCCTTTCTTGCAATTCTCCTGAAATAGTCTTGAGGTGTGTATAGCTTTCTGCTATTCTCCAAAGGTTGAGGCTCTGATAGAAGTCTGAAGATACAACTCTCTTTCTCCATAAGAAGTCACATTCCCTGAAGATGTTTTTTCTCAGAATATCTAATTTATTCGCTCTCTGTTCCTGGCTAAATACATTGTTTGGTATTGGTCTAGTTTGTTTAAAAACAACCTTCCCAAAAGTTAACATAATCATCAATTGCTAGAATGACACGAATGGAATCTCTTTTTCTGATATATATATATACATATATGTATGTATGTATGTATTCAGAGATGTGTCTCAGTCTTTCAATACATTTTGTTATCTAATATCATCCAGTGGCTCAAAGCCCATAACTCTATACACTTAACTTAAACAATTAATTCTATAGAGAGTCTAGAAATTGTTCAGACCTAGTTTACACATATGATTGATGATTTTATAACTTAACCAAAGATAAAGGTACCAATTCCTAGACCTAGGACTGAAAAACACACAGATAAAGCAAGCTGACCAATAATTAATAAAAAATATGTTTTTTTGTTTGTTGGCTTTTACTTCATATAAAAGAAAACATTTAATTTGATATACCCAGGGGCTGGAAGAGAAGAGGGATAAAGGATATTTTTAAATTATAGTCACTGGATGATGGGGATACAACTAGATCTCTTGAGAGATAGAGTGAAAAATTCAGTCCTTAAGTGTGGGAATGCCTGTGTCAAGCCTATACAACACGATTGCTTAGCAAATGCAAGAAAGGGTCAGCTCTTTTATAGATAAAGATACCTGTATCCTCCCTCAGATGTATATAATTCATTTCCACCTTCTGATGTCACAATTGAGTAGGTACCAATAATCTAAGCATCTGAAAATTTCCAAATCTTCCAGCAAGGAAGATTATAGATGTGAGGACTTTCGGGGATAAAGGGAGGCAAGGTTATCAGTAAAGATGAGGAATTTTTGCCTAAAGCAGAGACAACTTGCTACCAGAATGACTTGCTATCAAATATCTTTTAACAACTATGTTAACTGAAGTTAGTGGAAGTGGCAACTTTTTCTCCTCTTGGCTATGCAGAAAGCATCTTCATCCTTTCCTATTCTATTTTGTTATATAATAACACTGTATTTGGGATCTTGCCCTATCTTAATGCTTGAAAATTTGTCTGTTTCTTAACATTCCTCTCTCAAAACATTAGAAATATTACATAGTGGTCAAATTTAGTTGCTATAAAGACTCATCTATTTGGCCTTTAACTGATTTTGCAATTAATCATGTGCTATTTTGTGACAGCTCTTAAAGCTGTTTGACTCTAAGATTATTATGTAACTAAAATCAGGTTTTACTCTGGTATCTAATTCTGTCAGGAAAGTAATCTCTGGATTCAAGAAAATTGTGCTATTAGAGTATATATTCTTACAGAGTGCCAAAATAGAAAGGCTTTAGTCTGGACTAGGCTTTATAGACTTGTGCATCTTTCATTTAGCTAAATTGGGAAATATTCATGACTAAAGGTTTGGCTACCAGGTGGTGATTTTCGGTCAGGAAGTGGGGGCAGCCAGGAGTACAGAATTTCAGGAGGACAGCTTATTAAAAATAAGATTATTTATAATTGCATTAGCAGAAGTAATAACCACATTAAGTTGAGGTGAAACAACAGGTTTTAGGTGTTTATGCTAAGCACTGTACTAAGTGCTGTGGATATAATTAGAAGCAGAAAAGAAAGATGACCTCTGCCCTCAAAGAGTTTATATTCTAATGGGGGGAAAACAATATACACAAGGGATATGAGAAGGGTGTTTGGGTAGAGGAATTAAGATTGGTTAGTCTAAACTACTTCCCAAAATGGAGGCTTGGGGAGGAACTCACCAATGGCAGAAGGGGGATGGTATGGGGAAGAAATGGAGCAGGTGGAGACTTCAGCTGAATGGTATAAAAGTCTGGAAATTCAGAAGCTGAGTTAGTAGAGGCATATTGATAATATCATGGGTCTTTGAAAGGTTAAAATATAAGTATTATATACCTTTTTATATGTTTATATAAATCTTGTATCTAAACAAAACATTTAGGTACATCCCTTTTTTAGTGGAGTGGGAGGGAGAGGAACAAACCTTTCACTCCTTTGACTAATTGCCTGCCCTCTCCAATAGATTTTAGTATTTGATATGTTTGTCTTCCCTCTACCTCCTCCCCACTTTGGGGTGTAGTTACCAACTTTTCTTATAAGTGCATAGACTCACTATGTTTAATACATGAACAAATTTATTTAGAATGTAATGGGGGAAAGTATTCATATCAGAGTCCATAGAAAATAAGAATGGTCTGAACTGGTTACACCACCACCACCACCACCACAACAACAACAACCACCACAACAAAAAGAACAACAAAACAACAACAACAACAAAAACAACAACTAGAAAAGGAACAAATTAAAAATCTCTAATTAAATACCAAATTAGAAAATCAAAAACTCAAAGGAGAGATTAATAAAATTGAAAGTAATAAAACCACTGAACTAGTAAATATGACAAGGAACTGCTTTTCTGAAAAATGCTGAATAAAAGAGATAAATCACTAGTTAATTTGTTTAAAAAAGAAGAAAATAAAAAAAACTGGTATCAAAAATTAAAGGGTGAATTCATACCCAAAGAAAAGGAAATTAAAGCAATTAAGAGTTATTTTATCCAATTATATACCAAAAAATTGACAATCTAAGTGAAATAGATGAATTTTGTAAAAGAATAAATTATCCAGATTGACAAAAGAGTAAGTAGATGGAACATTCCTAAAAATAATAAATGACATCTATCTAAAATAATTAGCCAAGCAGGTGATCACGAGGGTTATTTTTTGATCAGGTGGGATTTATACCAGGAATTCAAGAATGGTTCAATATTAGGAAAACCACCCATATAATTGATCATATTAACAAGCAAACCAACAAAAACCACATGATTATCTCAATAGATGCAGAAAAAAACCTTTGACAAAATACAACATTCATTTCTAATGAAAATACTTGAAAGTATAGGAATAGAAGGAACGTTCCCAAAAATAATAAACAGTATATATCTAAAACCATCAACAAGCATCTTATGCAATGGAGATAAATTAGAAGCCTTCCCAATAAGACCAGGAGTGAAACAATGATGTCCATTATCACCTCTATTATTTAACATTGTACTAGAAACACTAGCAGTAGCAATTAGAGAAGAAAAAGAAATTGAAAGTATTAAGATAGGCAATGAGGAGACCAAGCTATCACTCTTTGCAGATGATATGATGGGCTACTTAAAGAATCCTCAAGAATCAACTAAAAAGCTAGTGGAAAGAATCAACAACTTTAGCAAAGTTGTAGGATACAAAATAAAGCCGCGTAAATCATCAGCATTTCTATATATTTCCAACATCATCTCAGCAGCAAGAGTTAGAAAGATAAATTCCATTTAAAATCACCCTAGGCAACATAAAATAGTTAGGAATCTATTTGCTGAGACAAACACAGGAATTATATGAAAACAACTACAAAACACTGTCCACACAATTAAAACTAGACCTAAACAATTGGAAAAACGTTCCCCAAAATAATAAACAGTATATATCTAAAACCATCAACAAGCATCTTATGCAATGGAGACCTTGAGTGCAAAGACAAAGCTGAAAAGGGGCGGGGCTAACAATGGCCAGCAATAAGGAAGTCCAGAAAAAAAAGACTATCAAGAGAAACTCTAGAACACTGGACAACTTCTACACAGAGAAAATCCAGACAACAGAGGAGGGAAAACAAAAATC
>NC_058133.1:155217132-155261333 GCF_016433145.1 Gracilinanus agilis | reverse complement strand
TACCAGCAGCACTGCAATGACACAAGACAGCTCTGAGGGATTTATGGTAAAGATGCTACCCACATTCAGAGGAAGGACTGCAGGAGAGGAAACATATAAGATAAACAATTGCTTGAATGCATGGACTGAGGCGGACATGAATGGGAAATAGACCCTGAACAAGGACACTTGTTACAACCAGTGGAAATGTGCGTTGGCCATGGGTGGGGGGAGAGCGGGGGGTGAGGGGGTGAAGGGGAAGTAGGGGCATAAAGTATGTAAACAGATTAAAAACGAATATTAATAAATGTCTAAAAAAAAGAATTAAAAGTTAGTGTTAGGAAGCATTAGAGAAGTCCAAAGTGGATGTGAACATACAACAAAGAAAGAATCTTAAGGAACTTCTACAAGAACAAAGGAAAATGATATCAAAGAAATGTTTGTTTGAAAATAAAGATGGGCTGGCTACATGGCAAAAAGCAAGCTATAACTGGTATTAGATAGTCTAAGTATTGCACTAAGTTGTGGAAGCAATATTCTCAGGGCCTGCTCTATTCAGGTTAAAAAGGTTTTGAAACTGCCCTCATGACTGAAATTGCTTAGGAAACTAAGGCACAGGCTTAGTTTGGCATGACTTGATAGTCACCTAAATATAACGTTATGAGAAGTTCTAAACTGGACCATGGTGCTTAACTGGCCACCACCATGGGTAACTCAGAAGCAGGGGAGTCCTGCCCAGTTGAACTAAAATTGTGTCAGAACTAAATAGCCTAGCTGAATACCATTCCTCATATTATGGCTATGTAAATCTCCTTTTGTTCATTTTTAGACAGACTAGAAGCGTCTACTTCAGCATTCTTCTTTTTCTGCTTGGGAAAAAAAATTCCCATTCCCCAAATTCAGTATTTCTTCTTCACAAGGTAAACCGAGTTCTTAAGAAATCCCTTAATAGAACTTGGAGGAGACTTTAATGACCAAATTGGACCCCTCAGGGCCAATGCAGCTAGAGAGCCTGGAGATTACTATAATCCCCAAATTAAACAAAAATTTGATTGACAACATAGTGTATTGCAGTTATTGTTAGAGTATAATTATTAAGGTCAGAGCATATTCACCTTGATCTATAGAGCTGCTGAATGCTCACAGTTTACTCACAGATCCCCCAGAAGTCTTAACATAAAGGGTCACCCTAGCCAAACGTGGCTCCAGAAGCGTAGAGACCACCAGGGATTCATCTTTCTCCATATCATCCATCTCCCACTGAAAGGAGGTCAGCGCATTCCTATCCTGCACAACTATTGCCAAATGTTGGAGGAAAAGAACTAATTCAGGCCATTCCCCTGGTAATTTAAGTTCAAGACTAGAATGAAATGAGATACATGCAGTGCATCTGACAGTGAACAAGAAGAGCTTTACATAACCACAGCAAGGGAAGGATGTTCAGCAAGTACATTCATGAAGACACCATCCTTAATGCAGCACAGCTCCTCTGAATCTGAGGTGCTCAAGGTGGTCTGTCATCAAAGCCCAGCTCCAATTCCTCTTGGTACCACGCCAATAGCCCGAGTCTTACTCTCCTTAGCCCATTCAATGGCAGAGACAGTTTCAATATATGTTAACATTCAACCTGCAAAGGGACAGGGCTTTTGGAATATGACTCCCATACACCCTGAAATCCTCCAGCTATCAGGAGAAAGTGAGGAAGACTTCTAACACTATGGGGGGAATCCTTACTTGAGGGAGGAATGGAAAAGTGTCGAACACTAGAGGATGGGTTATGATCTACACATCAAGAATAGTAACTAGTCCTGCTGATGAGATCACAGAAACATTTTATTATTTGAGTGTACCTTTTAGCAGAATTTTTCTGGTTCTTTATCAGATAATTAATTTCTTAAAATTATGTTTTGTTTCATTGTTTTAACCCCAGTCATTCCTATTAGTCACCTCTCTAACCTCCATAGAATCTTTCCTTATAACAAAGAAACACATTTATTCAGTCAACTGAATATAGCATCTATCACATTCTACATTTGGAGTCCCCCACCTCTTTACTGACAGGTGGCATAAATATCTCAGTTATTGAATTTGTAAAAATTTATAATTTCTGCCAGAAGCTGATACAGGGCATAAAACCCAAGTATAAAGGTCTAAAAGAGTTAATCTATATTCCTCCATGTCTCCTAGGATGTGTCTTGGGAAGTATAGAAAAGAAAGCCCAATAATTAACAGGCATGAACTCTGCACTTGGAAGAGTTCAATGAAATAGCCTTCTTTCTGCCTATGGGAATAGAAGGCTCTATTCAACAAATTAAAATCCTAAATAACAAGGGAACATGAGAATGACATTTGAACAATTCTGCAGTGCATAAGTTTCATTTTCAACATTAAGAGAACTCTGAAAAAATTCTTTTATATGGCTATGCCTTTTTCTAGGCTAAATTCCAGAGTGCAAGGCTGTGGCTGGGAATGGACATTAGTGTTTCAGAATAGAATAAAACCTTGCCTGTACTTGGGTCTGACAACATTAATCTCTGGGCTCCTTGAAAGTGGGGACTTTCCCCCTCTATCTTTCTCCCCATTTTTATCACCCTTAATAAACTTATTGACTGATTGACATCTGCTAAATTATAAAGATTAAAAAGAACTGTCAAGCCAAGGAGACAAATCAACAGTATTTGTTGAGCTCTTACTACGGGACAGGCACTATGATAAGTGTTGAGGGAAAACAAAAGAGGGGAAAAAACAATTACCACTCTGAGCAACTTGTGTCAAACTGAGGAAATTTGTTGTTTTTCAGTCATTTCAGTCATATCTGACTTTTCATGATCCCCTTTGGACTTTTCTTGGCAAAGATACTGGAGGGGTTTGCCATTTCCTTCTCCAGCTCATTTTACAGATGAAGAAACTAAAGTAAACAGAGTTAAGTGACTTGCCCAGGGTCAAATAGCTAGTAAGTGACTGAGGTCTGATGTGAATTCAGGTCTTCCTGATTCCAGTGCTCTATTCACTGTGCCACCTACCTGTCCAATAGTGGAAATGCTTATGTTCAAACAAGATGTTGACATGATAAGTTGATGGTGGTCTCTAAGGGGAGGCATTAAATTAAGGAGGATACCAACAAAGGCTGGAATTTTACCTGGGACTTGGGAGAAGCCAGGAGAGGGAAGTGAGAGGGAGAAAATTCCAGTAATGGCAGACAGTCAGTGAAAATGTCTGGAGTGTCTTATGGGAGTAATAGCAAGGAGGCCAATTCCACTGAATCACAAAGTATATGAGTGTAATGTATAAGACTAGAAAGACAGAAAGGAACTGAGTAATGAAAGGCTTTAAAAGCCAAGCAAAGGACTTTATATTTGGTCCTGGAGAAATAGTGAATTACTAGAGTTTGTTGATGCGGTTGAAAAGATGACATGGTCAGAACTGAGCTTTAGGAAGATTAATTTATAACTATGAAACTATTTTATTTGAGCTTCCTTCTTGGTTCAAACACGATGAATAATTGCCTTAAGTAAGAATTGTTCTGCCTTTAGTTCCATGTTAATAATCTAGTAATTTAGTGGTCAAACTATTGTGAATTCAAGAGTGCTGAGAGGAAAGATAATTGATTTAAGAATACTTGAAATAAAGAGGTTAAGAAGCACTGCAGCAATGGGGGCAGTGTTCCAGCTCCTGAACATATCCCTCCTCTGAGTTCTACCATTCCACACTTTGATGTAAAGTGATGGGAAAAACTCATTTAAATACATGTGAAGGAAAATGAGTTTAAAGTTGTCTATTATATAGAAAATTCAGAGCTAACCTACTGAATGACAGAGAAAAGCATCAACAAAGATCTTAAATATTTTTATGGCATGTGATAATTTATCAAATATAACCTATAAGTCCTATTCTTTAAGTTGGAGCCCTGAGACAGATTATACTTTAAGTGAGAAGGATATGACAGATCTCCATGACTTATCATGAGGTCACCCTAACCTTCCAGAGTGGCAATTTCATTTTTATACAATGAGAGAACTTCAAAGTTCAGGCATTATGCTGCCTAGGTTCTCTTGTACCTTCAGTGCATATATAGTTGTAAAGAGTAAATTGAATTTGATTTGGATGCTGACCACAAATTTCTAAAGATATTATTGATTTCTGGTTTTCCATGTTTCCAAGGGTGATAGAAATAATGTTAATGATGAAAACTGAAGTTCACTTGGCATTTTAAAATTTTCAAGCTCTGAGATATCACCTCACACCTAGCAGAATGACTAAAATGACAGCAGGAGAGAGTAATGAATATTGGAGGGAATGTGGCAAAATTGGGATATTAATGCTTTGCTGGTGGAGTCATGAATTGATCTAACCTTTCTGGATGACAATTTGGAACTATGCTTAAAGGGCTTTAAAAGACTGTCTGCCTTTTGATACAGCCATACCACCGCTGGGTTTTTACCCCCAAAGAGATAATAAGGAAAAAGACTTGTACAAAATATTGATAGCTGCACTCTTTGTGGTGACAAAAAATTGGAAAATGAGAGAATGTCCTTCAATTGGGGAATGGCTGATCAAATTGTGGTATCTGTTGGTGATGGAATACTATTGTGCTCAAAGGAATAAATAACTGGAGGAATTCCATGTGAACTGTAATGACCTCTAGGAACTGATGCAGAGTGAAAGGAGCAGATCCAGGAGAACATTGAGCACAGAGACTGATACACTGTGGTACAATTGAACACAATGAATTTCTCTACTAGCAGCAATGCAAGAATCCAGAGCAAGGCTGAGGGACTTACAAGAAAGAAAACTAGCCACATTCAGAGGAAGAACTGTGGGAGGAGAAACACATAAGAAAAATAACTGCTTGAACACATGAGCTGATGGGGATATTATTAGGGATGTAGACACTTAATGATAACTCTAGTCCAACTATCAATAATATGGAATTAGGTCTTGATCAATGATACCTGTAAAACCCAGTGGAATTGTGTGTCAGCTAAGGGGAATTAGGAGGTAATGGGGGAGAGGGAAAGAATATGAACCATATAACTATGGGAAAATATTCAAAATTAAAATTAAAAAAATCCAATGGGGAAAAAATAAAATTTTCAACATTCTGTATTTTGAGTTTCAAGGTACTCAGTGAGATAGTTTCTATAAGAAAGGATATCTCAAAAGTCTTTGTGAAATTTTAAGCTACTTAAAACTTGAATAGTTTTAAGCTAATTGAACTTAAAATTGAACTGAGATTTTTTTTTGGGGATACCCATTGTTCAGATAAGTAAACTCAGAGAAATTATTTGTCCATGGTTGTGTAACTAGTAAGAACTGGAGGAAGGATTTGAATCCATAACTTACTGGGTTTACTAACTTATTTACTTGGCTTACTAGCACTTTATCCACAATGGTGTTGGAATTTATTCAATGATATCCAATGTCAATATATTTGCCTTGAACCACTCAAGTCCCCCTGAACCCTCCTTCCACATGCACACACATACACACACAAACACTCACATACTACACAAGGGTACACTATCTCACAGATGACCTACACCATTGGTGGGAGAGAGGAATACATAAAGAGAACATTCATGTCCCATTGAAATATGCTCTTGGCCTCTGATGCTAATGTCTTTTTTTTGTAGGGCTACTAATTCTTTCTGCAGATCTCATGATGTCTTTGTGCTATGGGTCACTTTCTCTCCAGTTGTAAACTCCAGACTCTACTAGTCTACTTTGCTGCCTTGTCCGCGTGTCTCTTTTGGGTCTTTGATGCTGCCATCTTGTGGCGTTTGTTGAGATGTTCTCTGTTGTGTTTCTACTGCTGCCAATAGCTGGTTCTTCCTTGAATTTCAGCTGCCATGTGGTCTTTTTCAAAGAGGAAAAAACCCCTCCAGGTCATCACTTCAGTGGCTATCTCAGTCTTTTGAGAATCAGGGCAAAAGTCAGCTAGAAGAGAAGCTTGTAAGTATTAGGTCTCTCATTGACATTTTTTTTTCTGCTTCAGCTATCACTGATTGAAGTCAATTTACTTTTTCAGCTAAAGTGAAAGAAAATCCTTTCAACACTTGTCATGTCTTTGGTCCATGCAAGTCACCCTGAAAGCTTTACCTAGAAAGACAAAAAGTGTTTGGATAGATCGGATGACCTTTCTCCTGCTTTTCTGCCTGGAGTGAAGTTGTCTCTCTCTCTACATAATTTTTAAATCAATAACTACTTTTGGGAAATACCATTGGGTATTTTAAGCAAATGCCAAGGAAGCAGGGACATTGAAAGATAGGGAGGTAATAAGGGATATTACTTTGCAAGAAATTAATATAAGTAATTCAGTGTAAAGGAGGAAGACATGAACTTATACAGAGCAGAGAGTAGAACTAAAAGAAAAATCAATAAAATGACTGCAGCAATGCAAAAGAAAACAAGACCAAAATGCTTCTAGATCAGATTAATTGCAAAGATTAATATTGGCCCCAAGGAAAAGAAGCATAGGCATATCTTCCTCTTTTCTGTGGGGAAAGGGTTGATTGGAGAATATGAGTGTAAAATGTTGAATGACAGTTATCACAGGTTTTGTTTACATTTTTCTGTTACAAAGGAAGATTCACTGAAATGGGATACATTGAGAAATGCTCCTGATATTTAAAAAAAGTAAAAGTTATTAATTGAGAAATAAAGAAAATCATGTTTCTTTGGGCCTCAGTCTCCTCATCTGTAAAATGAGGGGAATGGACAAGTTCATCTCAAATATGTTTTCCAACTCTAGCATCTATGATTCTGTCATGTTCTTAGTAATAACAGAAATCCTATAAATATTTTTGTTAACTCTTTTTTACCAGCACTAGAGAAGAAGGCCATTTATATGAGTGATACTGATCAGCCCATAATTAAGAAATAGCTCTCTGAACCATGAAGAATTAAGGACTTCTCCTTGGTGGAATGGTCAGATGAGAACAATTTGTTCCAGTGGTCATGAAGGTGACTGAAGCAGGTGCTGTGAAGTGTTTAAAGCTTAGTCAGACCTCAAAAATGCCAAGATCATCCATTGCATCCCAGGCCATCACCAGTCAATCTGACTTTTGTTTTGGACTTCAATGATCGAAAGAGAGAGTCAGATTAACAACTTTGTGCAACTCTGCCTCCCTTAAATCCAATGCATTTACAGGTCAAAATGTTATCTCAATTCATAGGGGAAAAGACATGTACAAAAATATTTATAGCTGTGCTCTTTGTGGTGGCAAAAAACTGGAAAATGAGGGTATGCCCTTCAATTGGGGAATGGCTGAACAAATTGTGGTATATACTGGTGATGGAATACTATTGTGCTCAAAGGAATAATAAACTGGAGGAATTCCATGTGAACTGGAAATACCTCCAGGAATTGATGCAGAGAGAAAGGAGCAGAGCCAGAAGAACACTGTACACAGAGACTGATACACTGTGGTAAAAAAGAATGTAATGGACTTCTGTACTAGCAGCAACACAATGACCCAGGACAATTCTGAGGGATTTATGGTAAAGAACGCTACCCACATTCAGAGGAAGAACTACAGGAGAGGAAACACAGAAGAAAAACAACTGCTTGAACACATGGGTTGATGCGGATATGATTTCGGATGTAGACACTAAATAACCACCCCAGTGCAATTATCATCAGTAATATGAAAATAGGTCTTGATCTATGACACATGAAGAAACAATTGGAAATGTGTGTTGGCTATGGAGGGGGTTGTGTTCGGGGGGTGTTGGGGAGAGTAAGAACATGAATCATGTAACCATGGAAAAATTTTTTTCTAAAAAATTAAATAAAAAAACATTATCTCATTATGTCATTGATTCTCTTCACAAAAAAAAAGGACAAAAAAATACCATGTTCCAGGTATTAAGGATAAAAAGAATGACGGTCTTACCTATAAGAATTAACTCTATATCATACAATATTTTAGTTTTCTGTTTTCTTCTTAGGAAATATTTTAAGGCAACCATCTTAGAAGAAACTTTAACAAAACATTTGTAAAAAGAAATACAGGGGGAAGGGGGGTAGGTGGCTCAGTGGATTGAGAGCCAGGTCTAGAAATGGGAGGTTCTAGGTTCAAATCTGACGTCAGACACTTCCTAGCTATGTGATCCTGGGCAAGTCACTTAATCCCCATTGCCTAGTCCTTACCCCTCTTCTGCCTTGGAACCAATATATAGTATTGATTCTAAGACAGAAGGTAAGGGTTTCAAAAATAAAGAAATACAAATTCTGAAGACAGGGTGCCAACCCAAATACTTTATGTTATTGGAATATGTGCCAATAAACAAAGAGAATCTAAAAACTCAAAATCAGGACCATGTCCCTGACTTTCTCTCATCATGACCTATAGATGTAATGATGTTCACATTGCAATGTTCTTTATATATAAAACATATACAAGGATGCTTATGTGAGGGAGGCCACAAATTTTAGGAATTGATTCTCAAGGTATCTGAAAGATCAAAGATTGCTAAAGGTTTAAGAAAGATTTTGAACCTTATGAGTTCAATTTTGGATATGTTGACTTTGAGATGAGTGTGGGACATTCAGTTGGATACAGAGGCTTATCATTCTTGACCACTGAGAGAATAGAAAATGTGATGTGGTGGAAGTACCACTGGACTTGGAGTTAGGAAGATCTAAATTTGAATTCTTTCTTAGATATTTTCTAGCTATATGACTCTAGTCAAGTCACTTAACTTCGTTGTAAAATGAAAGGTTTTGGACTCTTGGTTTTTTTCTAGCTCTAGATCTATGCCTAATAAGAACTAAAACCAATGAATAGAAAAAAATGTAAGGTTCATCATAAAGAAAACTTCCTAGTAATTAGAGCAATCTGAAAATGTAATTGACTTTGAAGATGAGCTCTCTGTCACTGAAGATGTTCAAAGCAGAGTGAATTGATACTTAGGAAGGAAGTTCACCTAGCAATCTTTAAGTCCCCATTCATTTTGGGAGATTCCATTGATTCTATTAATATTTGTATATCAATCACTCAACAAGCATTTATTAAGCACCCACTGTAGAACAAGATCTGTGCTAAGTGCTGGGAATACAAATACAATGAATGGAATAACTCTTACTCTCAAGGATATTTACATAAATATCATCTCAATGGATATCCAAGAATATGTCTGCAGAGGTACGCATCGCTCCTCTCTCTGTATGTGAACATATGTATACAGGAGCATTACAAGAGAAGGGTTCATATCTCACTCCTTGCTGTCAGCTGTGATTGGTATGACACACTTGGTACCTACCTCACAGTTTTGTTGAGGACCAGATGAGATACGTGCAAAGCACTTAACATGGTGCCTGCCATATAGTAGGCACTTAATATTTCTTGCCTCCCTCCTACCCTTCACTAAAGGATAAAATATTGATTAGTCTTGAACCCTCTTTTGAATCAACATCTTTAAAAGTATCCTGGAGAAAACACTAAATACAGTGGGGAGCTATATTCTGAGGGTGGAAGCTCAGGGGTGAAGCTACTCTATAGACACAAGAACACTTTAGCCCAGTACCGAGTGGATGTGCTCTTTGGGACCACCAAAAGGAAGGAGCCACTTTAGAGATGATGTCACTGCATCTCTCGTTATGTGTCACTAGGGGAAACGATCCTACCCCACCCTCATCATTTGCAGGTGTGTGTTTTACTCTTGCTCCCTGGCCAGTTTTAAATGACATAGCATCACTGTTGGCAGCATCCTCTAGTTCTCACCTCCTCCTCAAGGTCCTGAGAGGATACATTTCACAGCAATGCAGAGAAGGACTATGTGGTTCAGGATTCACAGATTTCGCTGATTTTCTCAAGAGAGAGAATTACTAGTATGCACACTGTCCCTTCAGAGTAGTAAAATGAAGTGATGCTTGGCATCTGTAATGACACAGGAAACCTGTTTCCATCAGTCTCAGTAGCCCCAGGCACTGCTTTCTGCTGCTTCTGGTCCCTCTTGTTTTCCATCATTTTACCTTCCTGACTTCTAAAGTCTATGGATGAAATCCTGAGCTAATATTTTTGCAATCATATTTCCTAGAGCAAAGGTGAGGAAAGCTAGGGATATTTCTTTTCCAAAAGTATATATTTATTCCAATGGTTTTGGTAGGGAAATAAGCCTTAGGTTCAGTTCACATGGAAAACAGAACTAAGAAGAGGTTTGCTATATCAGTTTCACTTGATGAGGTCAGGCTGTACTGATCTTTACCCACCTTTGCTTAGATATCTTTAAAAGGGTTTCTCGGATTTCCATGAAGAACTCTTCTTATTGAGTGTCCATTTCTCTATACCACAAATTGACTAGGTTTCACTTTTTGAAGTACTGTGAAAATAGATCTTATTCTGTAGTACATTTAAGATTGTTTCTCCCAAGGCAAAGTAAAGCACATTCTTTGTGAAACTGGAGAATAGAGTGCTTTTATACAGCAGAGACTTTATGGATTGAGTGAAAAATATGAAAGAACACGCCAAAGCATTTATACAGAGTCTTTTGGGCATCTCTAGAAGGTCCATACTAATCAACATTTTTCATCAAAGAATACAGTGTGTTTTTTTAAATAAAATTTTATATCATTTATTTTTATATTGTCTATTTCATTGTGTCCTTTCCCCCCTCTTCTCAGAGAGCCAAATAAAAGAACAGGGAATATTTTAAAGGATAAGAGGGAAAAAGAAAAGAAAAACATTCAACAAAAATAACCAATACATTGAAAAAAATTGATAATACATACAATGTTCCACATTCATAGACTTCTCATCAAACAAGTTGGGGGAAGTGTCTTCTCATATCTCTTATTTAGGGCTGTGCTTATTCTTTGTAATTTTACAATGTTAATGTTCATTGATGATTGTCCTTTCCATTTACACTATTGTAATTATTATGTATATTGCATTCTTGATTCTGCTACCTTCATTCTGCATCAGTTCATGTAAGTTTTTTCATACTTCTCTATATTCATTACCTTTGTCATCTCTTGCAGTACAGTAATATTCCATTATATTCCTGTACCAAAATTTGTTTAGTCATTCCCCACTTGATGGGCATCACCTTTATTTCTAGTTCTTTGTTATGTGAAGAGTAAATCAAACTCTTGGTCTAGCAATCAGTGACTTTTAAGTTAATCAATAAAAAACTTAAGTACCCCTACTTAGTACCTTACCAGTGTAAGGAAAAGTTTGTAAAGGACAGTTTGGAATGTTGAAAAGGTATGTGATTGACAAGAGCAGCGGTTGAGTGTTGGAGCAGAGGCTTGGGGGAAAAAAGAACCTTGGAGGGGGGCTTTGTTTCGAGACTCTGTGGGAGACAGAAGTCTTTTGCCAGACTTCTGGATTTAGCTGTGGCTATCTGGAGGTTTCCCTGGCTATCTCCATACCCAAAGACCTATCATTGTTCCTGATTTCCACTTTAACCATAGAAGAAGAGTTCTGACATTTGCCAGTGGCTGAAAGGGGTCTGTGAACCCGAGCAGCCAACCTCAAAGACTCTCTCTCTAGTCCTTTGCCTTTCCAATGTTCAAAAGTCAATGCAAGGGGCAGCTGGGTAGCTCAGTGGAGTGAGAGTCAGGCCTAGAGACAGGAGGTCCTAGGTTCAAACCCGGCCTCAGCCACTTCCCAGCTGTGTGGCCCTGGGCAAGTCACTTGACCCCCATTGCCCACCCTTACCACTCTTCCACCTATGAGACAATACACCGAAATTAAGGGTTTATAAAAAAAAAATTAATAAAAAAAGTCAATGCAAATACAGAAGGAAGACAGACCCTTTTACTTCATGGTAGAGTAGGGCTACCGCTCCCATATTCCTCACCCATTCTAACTCATAATTTCAATAAATCAACCTTTATTATTAGCAGTCAGATCAGCTTGTTCCTGGGAATATTGGGAAGCAGAGAGAAGAGGGAATTGGGGAAGGCTGTCTATCAAGCTTTGGCTACGCAAAGTTCAAGGCATTTAAGTTAAGTCCTGAGACCTGTCAATTCTAACCCTCAAAGAAATTCCTTATCTGCTCACTGGCACCTGTCCATCTCTTCCTGTTACAACCCTTACAGAGATATCCTCTTCATACCCTCCAAGTAAGGTGAAGAGAGTCTCCTCCCCCCCCCCAGACAGATTACATACACACAAGCCTATCTGATCTAACTAACATCTTGGGGCTCTCAAATAATCATCTTTACACCAGTCACTAAGTATGAGAGTTCATAAGTCACTTGCTAGAGTGGGTGATAACTCCAGAGGTCACTCCCCGCCTTCCTTAGTGCTAGGCAAATTGAAAGACTGGGATTGGTTCCTGTAAAGTGGGGAAAGGACAGGAAGTGACATGGAAAAAGGACTATAAAAAGTCCTGAACTTCCTTTCCAAGGGACTTCTCCTTGAGGCTTCTCCAAAGTAGTTCTTTGGAGTCTCTGCTCCTTGGATCTTCTCCTTTGGACTTCTTCTTTGGAGGATAGCTTCTTGGGGCTTTAGGACTTTGACTTCGACTTGGAGCTTTGGGTCTTTCCACTGGAGTTTTCAGCTTCAGGACTTCAACTTTTGATTTTGGAGCTTCTTGAAGTTGGGGACTTTCTTGTTGGGTTCACTGCTGCCTCAGTGAGCTTCTCTCACAAGGATTTTTCTGCATTGGGACCATGCCTGGATCCTGCCCAGCTTGCTAGTGAGTGACTAGGATTCCCATGTGGAAATTGGAACTATGTTGGGGAGCAAGCTTCATTTCACCAGATCAGCATTTAGGGTAGCCTAGGCAATCTCCTTACCTCTTTCCCTTCCACATTTCCCTCTTTTTACTAATATTCCCATTAAACAAAATTGCTAAAAGCCTCTAAGAATTTTCCTGATTTAAGGGATAATAATTGGTGACCACTTTTTTATAACTCTTATTTAGTTAAAATCCCAATTTAAACATTATAGTTACCTAAAAAGTAACTTCTATAAATACCTTGGGGTACATGGAAACTTTCTTTTTATCAGTGACTTCTTTGGGTTACATGCTTAGGGTTGTTATTGTAAATGGTCACCACTCTTGAAAAAGGTATTGAAAATAGATCAACTTTTTCTAAAATGTCAATATTTATATTGGACATCATCTATTAGGCCTAAAGAACTGTTAGGTACTGTGGGTATAGCCAAATAGTAGACTCTCAATTTAGTAACACCAATCAATCAAACATTTCAGCAGAATGTCTCTTTCAAAGGTCAAATATTGTTTTTCACTAAGTGAAGGAATAACATTTTGGTTGTTTGGCTAAACAGACTTCAATATCTTAAAGATCTGTGATTTCATTGCATTAATCTCATAGATTTGGAACTGGAAGGAATCTTAGAGGTCAACCAGTCTAAACCCCTCATTTTAAGAATGAGGTAATTGAGGCTCAAAGAAAAGAAGTGATTTGAATAAGGTCATGCAAGTTAATGACAGAGGTGGGATCTAAATCTTAGTCCCCACTAACTCCAAAGTCAATGCTCTTTCTAATTCATTGTACCATATGCTATTCTACAAAAGAAGACAGTGACCTGAGAACTTTGTTGTGGCCAACAAATTCATTACCCTATGTCCAGCCTGGTGATGATCTTCTTCTAACTTTGTTAGTCTGGTTAATAAAGAGACATTCAAGTAATCACTGGTTCCACTTTCTTTAGCATAGTTAGACATACCTTATTTTTTGCTCCTTTGGCATAGCCTTTAAGAATGGAATACCTCTTAAACCACAGTTAGGTTATGGTGGAAGTTGCCTAATCATAACAAAGTCAGCATGAGGAGGTAATATTAAAGTATCTTAACTAAAAATTAATACCTCTCAATCAGTCATATTGTCAACTTACTGAATAATAGTTTTCTCCACATACGTACAGTTTGCCAAAATCCATTCAACGGTAAGTTTCTGGGAATATCAATTAAACATGCCAAAAATGTTATTTTTCCATAAGCTGGCTTTAGTCGATGGTAGTTGATAAAAACATAAAAATATGTCCATACAGTGTTAACTTCTGTTCAATTGACAAAAACAAGAAGCAGGAGCTCAAACGTGCTTTTTAATTCCTTAAAAAGACAAACTGTTTTTCTTTTCCTTATCAAATCAGAATTTTAAAATAATCATTTGCACTTACATAGTACCCAGCATTTATCCAAGCAGCTTTAAAGGTTTTCCAAACATTAAGGCAATAATCCTAGGAACACCAGTGGTTTAATAGGTAGAAAATATGGTTGTTCTTATATCTCAAAAGGAGAGAACAAAGAAATAAAGGTATTTGTAGGAATTGCTTAGTAAACAAATTATGAGACTTGAGATCAAAGTAAAATCTAATTATATCCAACCCAATTAGCAATATAATCAATATCTTCATCAACAGCCTGGAATGGCAATGTACTATAAAGAGAGCACTGGTTAGATGCTATCAGTTATTTCTCAACATATTGGAAGAGGGAAGATATTTTCCCAGAATATCTTTTTAAGCATTTTTAAGTATAGAATGATAAATTACAAGACTTAGGAATTCATCTATAGCATTCCCTTAGCTGAGGCAAAAAAATTTCCTCTATAATATCACTCACAAGTGTTCATCAGCACCACAACTCTTCAATAAATGATTTTTTTATAGGTAAGAAATACAAATCCAGGACATGTGCAGCATCAACCACATGTAAATCCCTGATGTTTCAGTATTCTCAAGCTCAAAGCCATCTAGTGACAGAGATATCATTGGAGGAGGCTTTCCCCTTTAAAGTAACATCATTTTAATCTGTATGTATATCATATGCATCCATTTATTTGCATGTTGTATCCTCCATGAATATTTAATCTTGCTGAGGACAGGTACTGTTTTTCCATTTCCTTGTATCCTCATCACTTAGCACTGTATATACTTGTTTGTTTGATTCTTCATCTAATAGGGAGCTTGCTAGGTACAGGTTAGGACTGATGTCCAGGCTGTGGTTACTCAGGGAGGCACTTAGAGGTGAAATAAAATTTCAAGCAGGAAATAACGAACTAGCCTAAACTGAAAGTTTTCTTTCCATTGTTTAATGCATGAAGAAGCAAGACAATGGGATAAATATTACAGCATGATCAATTATGGATAAGCATTAATGGTTTAGCCACTTACAATGGAGAAATCAGGTATGATGTGATATATGTAGATGAGGGCATGAATGAGTCATAACATATATTTGTATGGAAAAAAATGTGATTTCTCCTGGGATTAGAGTCCTCATCTGGAATAGATGGGAAAAGTAAGCTTAGAATAAAGCAACTAGTGGAATACAAAGTAGGGTACAGAAAGATATCAAAATAATTCTGAGAACTGATGGGATGAATGCATATGGAGAGAGTCATAACAGTCATAAAACAGAGATAATATGTCAAAAGAAATTCTCATAGGCCACTGCAGCCTTTGTTTTCTAGGTCTTCTGGATTACATATATATATATATATATATGAAATGTGTCATGTTTAAGTCACTAATAATTATGTTCAATTAAACAGAAAGTTCCTGAGGACACTTTATTAGAGTTTTTACCCAGGATAGAATTGATAAAATAATAAAAACTCTTTGGGCCTATATTAAATAGTTTTTAATTTATATAATTGTTCCATTATCTATCATTTCTCTATTTTGTACACATATCATGAAGGACTTTGTCAAATGTCTTATAAAATTTCAGTTATACCATGTTTATGACATTTCTCTCATCTAAAAATCTAATTTGATGTGATTTGTTCTTAATGAATCCATTCTTGTCCATAGGAATTACTGTTCCCCTTTCCAAGTCATAACTTTAGTACTTTGCTACCAAAGTAAAGCTATAATTTTTCCTTTCATTGATGCAGATTATAATCACTCCATACTTCATCTCCTTGTGCTATTTTTTGTCTATTTTCCACAAATCATCCCAAGAGGTTCTACCCATCAATCACATGTCTTCTTCTTATTATTTTTAATGTCTCAACTGGATTAAAAAAATCCTTACCTTCTGAATTAGATTCAATAATAAGTATTTGGTTCCAAGGCAGGAGGAGGGTAAGGGCTAGGCAACTGGGGTTAAGTGACTTGCCCAGGATCACACAGCAAGGAAGTATCTAAGGCCAAATTTGAACCCCAAACCTCCTTTCTCCAGGTCTGGATCTCTTTCCATTGAGTCACCTAGCTTCTCTCATTCAAATGGACTTGTGATAGTTACTACCTATGATCTCTCTTGTCTTCTTCCACTTTTGAAAACTAGGAATGTTTGCTTTTCTTCAGTCCTTTGGCACTTCCCCTTGTCTTCATAGTTTTTCCAAAATCACTTACAATTGTTAAAAAAATATCCAAATTACATAGTTCAGTTCCTTTTCCCATTTTACCATTCAGTATCTGGGGAGGTGATTCATCTAGGTCAGAAAATCCGAATCCATTGAAAGCAGCTTGAATCTCTCTTGTCATCTTTTCAATAACTGAATTCAATTATCCTCTCCAATATTTCTAGTCCATCCTCTCTAGTCAAAGAATCATTGAGCAGTTCTGCTGCATATTAACTATTGCTCCTTCTTCTCCAAGCATCAGACCACTTCTAGTCAAAGAAGCAAATGATCACAGAATTTAGAAAAAGAAGGGACCCTAAAAGTCAGCTTGTCCAGTCTTATTATCCAATTGAAGATGGCACAGGTAGAAAGTGCCAGAAGCATGATTTAAATCTAGGTCTTTTGACCTCTGTCTCAGGGCTTATCATACTGGATCATGCATCCTTATATGCCTTTTTAGTGGTTAATATTTTTATTAATTTCAACTTATTCTATGAAACTTTATATTTTCTACCATCATTTTTAGACACATGACACTCTTTTTATTTATCCTTATTTGTTTTTTCTATCTTTTGAACATACCTTTGGAAATGGAGCTTGTCAAGAGTTTCTCTGCAATTGTCTTTCTAGGTCATTATTCATTATTTTCCCCATATACTCTGCTTATAAGCCAACTGGTCTACTTATGGTTTTTATGACCTCATTTCACATCTCTGTGCCTTTATCTCAGTTGGCCCCTATTCCCGAAATGCAACTCCTTCCACTTTGCAAAATCTCTACTTTTCTTCAAGCCTCAGCTCAAGCGCCATCTCAGGTCAGATCTTTTGAAATGTAATTAATTTAATTTTGTGATATCATTTGACACCAAACAATCTAGTACCTTTCAATTTTTTTATCATATACAAGAAGCATGTGGTAAGTCTACAAGTGTTTTGCTTTCTTGTCCATAATATTAAAACTTTACCTGGCCTATTATAATTTGTTTGATGTTTACACTGAAAGTACAGGTTTTTATGAACCCTGGATAACCTAGGACCTTTCTCCTCTACTCCTTCACTATAGGTTTCATGGACCTTAGGTAACCCCTATACCATGAATAGGGTTTTTGTGGTATATCTCTTTCAATATTATTCTTATTAAGGATAGAAATTATGTTTTTCTTTTTTAAAATTTATTTCAAAATATATTTCCATGTTTCCATGATTCGTTTTCTTTCCTTCCCCTCTTCCATCCCCCCTTCCAGAGCCAACAATCAATTCAATTGAGTTGTATAAATATTGTTACTTGATAAATATTTCTATATCATTTTTTGCTATAGAGCAATGTTTTAAAGCCAAAACCTCAAATTACATACCCAAATATAAGTGATGTCATATATTTTTCTTTTGTAAGAAATTATGATTTTCTTGGTGCTAAATGGGGCAGTAAATGGAGTGTGGAACTTGGAATCCAGAGGACCAGAGTCAGAATTCTACTTGAGATGCTTATTAGCTGTGTGACCTTTGGTAAGTCACTTATCCTTTCTACTTCAGTTTCCTCATCTGTAAAAATAGAGATAATAATAACACTTCCTAAAACTAAAAGTTCTTAGTGAGGCTCATATGAGTGTTGTGTGTGTATATATATATAGCTGCACTCTTTGTGGTGGCAAAAAATTGGAAAATGAGAGAATGTCCTTCGATTGGGAAATGGCCTAACAAATTGTGGTATATGCTGGTGATGGAATACTATTGTGCAATAGAGATATGATTGGGGATGTAGACTCTAAACGATCACCCTAGTGCAAGTATTAATAATTTGGAAATAGGTCTTGATCAATGACACATGTAAAACTCAATGAAATTGCTCGTTGGCTACAGGAGAGGTGTGAGAGGAGGTGAGGGAAAGAACATGAATCATGGTAACATGGAAAAATATTCTAAATTAATTAAATAAAATTTTTCAAATTAAAAAAAGAAGATTCCTTAAAGATCACCAGTTTAAATAATCCATTTATTTTACAAAGGTGGAAACTGAGAACCCAAGATGTTAAATGATTTGTCCAAGGTCACATAGTTCCTGAGAAATATGAGCATACACTCTGGTGCCCCAGAATGGCATGGTGGATAAAGTACCCAACCTGGAGTCAGGGAGACTTGATTTCACATCCAGCTCAGTCACTTACAAGCTGGTGGCATTCCCTAGATAAGTCATTTCACCTTTTTTTCGCCCCAGTTTCCTTACCTGTAAAGTGAACTTAAGAAGGAAATGGCAAATCATTATATTTACCAAGAAAGCCCTAAGTGAAGTCATGGAGTTTGATGGGACTGAAACAACTGAGCAATGACAATAACAAAAGCACCTATATTCTGATCATGCTTTGGGCCTTTTTAGTTTATCCATCTTGGGTTGGTTCTGTTAGTACTTTTACTCTACTGAAAAACTTTTCTTGAAACCTAGCTAACCTATATACTATGTTAGGACATCAGAATAGTATTCCAATGATATTTCCCCATTTTTACTACTAATATTATTATTATTATTATTATTTTAGATAGTGATTGATAGTTGCTTAAATTTCTGCAAGCTTACATGACTTTCCCAGTCATATAGCCAATATGTCAATAATAATAACAACAATAATAATTAGCATTTATGAAGCACTTTAGGGTTTGCAAAGCACTTAATATATGAACTCATTTGATCCTCACCAATAAGTCAAAGAGGTAGCTACTAGTATCTTTATTTTACAGATGAAAAAACTAAGGCATACAGGTAAGTGACTTGCCCAGGGTATATGCTTAATAAATGCCTGAGACCAGATTTTAACTTAGATTCTCCTGACTCTTATTGAAACACCTCATTTTTATCTTAGAGGCAGGACCTTTCTCTGTTTTTGTCATTATTATTATTATTATTATTATTTTCAAATCATAATTCTATAGAAGCTTCTTGTTTAGACAAATTTGCCTACAGCTAATATAACACACATAACTGGATTAGATGGGGATCATAGATTTGAAGTTAAAATAGACCTTAGAAGCCATCTAATTCAACTTCATTTTATAGATGAAGAAATTGAGGCCAATAAAGGTAATTATAAACCTTTCCTAAGATTCCAAGTTAGTATATGAGAAGATATTTAGTGTCAAGACTTCCTGACTCCAGGGTCAAACTCTGTTCACTATGCCGTGCTGTCAGAGGCTACAACATAGAGAAGAAGGTAAGCTCCTGGAGGGCAGGCACTCATTTTCATTTTGTCTTCTCACATGCCCTTACCCTAATTTTTTTTTTTTGCATGGGAGCCATATTCACCTTTCCAACTTCTCAGCAAAAGAAAGTGTTAGCATCATAGAGAGGAGGTAGGACTGGTGGTAATTATTGGATGTAGCTCCCTTGGTGCTGTAGTAGCATCATTCAGTAATAATACTCCGTACCTAGAAAATGATGTGTCACTTGGAGAACTCCAGTCACACTGACAGATGCATCATGACTCAGAGAGCTAATAAAAGTCCTTGAAATTCTGGGGTTTAGAAGGCTAATTCTGGCTTTGCTATTAATCTATTAACTGACTTTGAATAAGCGACAATCTTTCTGGGTTCTCTTCATCTACAAAACTGGTCCATTTGATAAGCAACTCGCAAGGATGCTGTGAGGAAGGGTGCTTAGAGTACTCAAGAAAGATACATCATAGAAACTAACTAACTAAATAAATATAAATATGGTAAACAAGTATTACATATGTGTAAATATATATATATACATATATACACAAAAATAAATACATATAGATACAACTTTTGACTTCAGACATGATGGACGTTGATGTGGCTGAAAACCAGTGTATAGCCAGGAGTTTCTTCCAATCTTTGAACAGATACAAAAAGTGTCCTTTGGTTTGCAGCTGAATCCATTTACAATTGAGATCCTGTATGTTTCTATCTCTTAGTTTAAGGAGAAACTATTCCTGACTGATGATGGAGGGCAGGTCTGTTTGCCTCTCATTTGTTGTTAGTTTATAGCCAGGTCCAATTCTCTTAGATTAATCGGCAACTGAGCCTTGAGATGTTGGGGGACAGTGGTAAGGCAGCCAATATACGGTTATGGGCATAAATAAGACTCTTTGAAAAGGCAGTTCAAACCAGTCAAGGCACAACTGTTTAAAATAATTTTAATAAAACTATCTTTGGGAGAAAATATAACCCCATCCATCTTGGCTTTTAAAGCCTTTCATAATTGGCACCAACAGACCTTATAATCATGATTGTGTTAACTAGCATCTATAAATATAGTCCTATTTTTAAAAAAAACAATGTGCCTTCTTCTTAGTATCAATTCTAAGACAGAAAGCATGTTAAAGGCTAGGAAAGTGACTTAGCCAGGGACATTTCATTATAAATAATAGCTCTTTAAGGTTTGCAGAGTGCTTTACCAATATTACCCCAATCTAACCTCACAACAACCCTGGGAGGTGAGTCCTGATGATATCCTCATATTCACAGTGAGGAAACTGAGGCAAACAGAGACTAGGTAACTTGTCCAAGGGTCACGTGGTGAATAAGAGTTTGAGGCAGTATTTGAACTCATCTTTCTGACTCTAGGCCCAATGCTCAATTCACTGTGTCTCCTTAGAGGCTGATATTTTGCATATTTATCTCCAATTACTCAGTTCCAACCAAACTGGTCTGTTCCTATTCCCCAAAACTGACAAGCCATCTTGTGCAGGCAACATTACTTATGCCAGGAATGTACCCTCTTTTCACCTCAATCTCTTAGGAATGGCACCTTCTATAGAATACATTATTTAGAATGAAATGAGCAGAAACAAGAGAACATTATATACAGTAACAGAAATATTGTTTAAAGAGTGACTTGTGTACATCCACCTCCAAAGAAAGAACTGATAAAAAGAAACAAGTAATACAGCGTTTTATATACCTTTTTGTCAAATGATGCCTTTTCTATCTCAAGGTGAGGAAGAGGAAAAAGAGGGAGTTACCAGGGAATTTTAATTTTACAAACAAATATGTCAAAATTTTTTTTAAAATAAGAGAGCTTTTATGGACCCATTCTTCAACTTTTAGAGGAGAGGTCTCTTTTTCTTCAAATTCTGTTCTACTTATTTATGTTTCATTTTATTATATCTCCCTATCAGAAAATAAGGTCTCCAAAGGCAAAATTTTTATTTTAGTTTATCTTCTTTGCTTAATATAGTACCTTGCACAATGTATTGGCTTAATAACTGGTTATTGAAGTTGAAGTATTATTTTGCTGGAGTGGTCATTCACTCTGATCCATCATTCCTTATCTTCCTGAGAAAACTTGAACCAAGTCTGCATCATAGAACTCTACTCTGTTTATTGACCCTCATGTTCTTATTCTTCAATTAAGTTGCCTTAGCTCTTTGTATACCAGACAGAAGCCTCTCTGTTTCATAAACTTTGGATTTGATCTGCCATCTCTAGTTATTGTCCCATGCTTGACATTCCAAGGCTAGATCTGTCACTTCTAATAAGATAGGCTTCCCAGCTCCTCCCCATATAATGGGACAAAATAGCTTAATCTCACATTTCATTTTATTTAAGAAATGTTTCTTTCAAACACCTGTTTTCTATGGCTTCAGATAACCTCACTGTGTAGCTGCTTTGTCATCCGTTCATCATTTATGTCTAGCCTGAAGGAGTCATATTGAATATTCTTTCAATCTTCATAGATGGGCTGTGCTTTTGCTTTTGGTGTCTTTTGGATGACCAATTAATGCCTGATATTGAATCCTATAATAGT
The DNA here is from genome assembly GCF_016433145.1 of Gracilinanus agilis. Taxonomy (NCBI): domain Eukaryota; kingdom Metazoa; phylum Chordata; class Mammalia; order Didelphimorphia; family Didelphidae; genus Gracilinanus; species Gracilinanus agilis. The sequence goes on along the minus strand of NC_058133.1, from coordinate 155,239,321 downwards.
TTATGGTTGATGACCATGAATCCACTCAACCAACTCTTAAGCTTCTATAAGGGAATAGCAGTGTTGCCTCCCTCACATCTGGTCCAGAAAACATGTTTTTTTCCTTTAACTACCAAAACAGAATATATGTAGGGAAACGAGGTGGCACAGTGGGTTGAGTGCAAGGCTGGAGTCAGGAAGATTCATATTCCTGAGTTCAAATCTGGCCTCAGACATCTACTACGTATGTGATCCCACACAAGTCACTTATTCTGTTTGCCTCAGTTTCCTCATCTTTAAAATGATTGGAGGAGGAAATGGCAAGTGACTTCTGTATGTTTGCCAAGAAAACCCCAAATGTATAAAAAAGAATCAGGCACAACTGAAAAACGACTGAACAAAATAGAATATGTCTGTATAAGAGTGCCTTCTGCTACCCTGTCATGGGGAACTGCTTTCCCTTGCTCACACCAGGGATTGGAAAAGGTGATTATTAGTCACTCTGCACTCCATTTTGTATAAGAAGGAGTATTTTGCCAATAAGGACATGTCACTCATCATGTCAGCGCCTGAGTACTGCTTACTCGTATTCTTTCAAGATCAGCATATTGTTGAAATCAATTAATCCAAGGTCATGCTTAAAAGCAGTTTAATTAGATTAGCAAAAAAAATGGAAAAAAAAAGAAGTTCTTGACATCTAGAGCATAACATGCAACAATTCTCATTTTTCTCTTTCTCAGGTTGTATGTGAGAAAGTCAACATCGGTGTTCAATGTCTAACAGACCTTCTGTTTCCTAGCAAAGCAAGAGCAGGACCCAGGCAGTTAACTCAATATAAGATGCCCACTCTCAGTTCAGAAAGCAATTTAACCTATTTTGGTGATTCTTGCAGTCATAGGCACACGAGCAAACAAGACAGAAGGACTGCCAGGTCCAGGACCCCAGGAACTCTACTCCGGGGTCTCTGAACCCTAATCTAGGGTCCAGTTCCCTAATCTGTCTCTACCTCTCACCTCAGCACTGTAAAAGGGCAAGGCTCAACTATCCCTAATGGTTAAGTCTCACAAGCATTAAGTAACAAATGTAATACCAGTGATGATAGGGGATGATTTCAACTTTCAAAATAAAAAGCTTTGATCTCCTACCTTTGTATGGGGAGCAGTGTTTTTGCCTAACCCATTCCTCAAATGCAGATTCTTATTGCGAAGGATCAACTCCAAGACTTTGCATTGTTATATCTTTGCCTTTTGGGATTCATGTGGAGAGTGCCAGGAAGTGAAGCTTGCCATTCTGTTGGATAAAAAGCTTGGGCAGATGGCAGTCTTCCCCAGACAAGAGATGCTAACGTACACCTAATTTGCTGCAGAAGATCCTTGAGCAGACTGATGCATATGATGAAGTAATAATCATTGTTAATTTTTCTTTTAAAATTCCAAGCGGTGAAAGAGACACCAGCCCTCCAACAGCTAAGGGTAGGAGAGTGTTCAGTCAACAGATGCCAATCATTTGATCTCATCAGAATGATAAACAAGTAAACAGAACAAAACAGCAATGAGGAATATTTCTGATTCTTGGCAGTCCCTGACAAACAATTCCCACATATCAGCTTCCTTTGAATTGCTGTTGTTTTCAGCTCTGGTGGTTGTCTTTATTTCTTAAAGCAGGGTTCTTGCCAGTGAAAGACTGACAGGCCTAGAAATGGAAACCCCTGGTGTAGCCACAGGGAAGCTGTGGCCTGGGGAGCACTGATATTATCTTCCCTGCATGCTGACTTCCTTTAGGCATGAGAAAGTCATTCATTCCTTGGGTCCACTCCATCTATTTAGCAACCTGCAGACCTTGACAAAGTGCCACTTGGGATGGAGCCCTTTATACTAGCGATAACACTGTTCTGTGAATGGAATCAGGGGCAAATAGCAATCATGAATTATATGGTTATTCCCAATGGAATATTGTAGATATACATGGTTGACTCTGCCTAATCTACTGCTGTCCCTGTCTTGAACTACACAGTACAAATTAAGAGGGAGAGATCACCATTTCTGGATGATTTAAACAACGCAATCAAGAAAAGCATATTCCTCAATTTCATGTTGGAATAAGGACTAACAATAAGGTCTATCTATGTGGATACAACACACTCCCACAGCAGATCAAGATTAGGTTTTCATACAGTTCCTGTGTTTGTCTTGGCAAATGGATTCCTAAATATTTGATATTATCTAGGGTGATTTGAAATGGAATTTATCTATCTAATTCTTGCTGCTGAGATGGTATTGGAAATATATAGAAATTCTGATGATTTGTGTGCATTTATTTTGTATTCTACAAATTTGTTAAAGTTGTTTATTATTTCCACTTGCATTTTAGTTGATAAGTTAAGATTCTTTAAGTAGACCATCATATCATCTGCAAAGAGTGATAATTTAGTCTCCTCATTATCTATTTTAATACCTTCAATTTCTTTTTCTACTTTAATTGCTACTGCTAGTGTTTCTAGAACAATTTTAAATAATAGAGGTGATAATGGGCATCCTTGCTTCACTCCTGATCTCATTGGGAAGGCTTCTAATTGACTCCCATTGAAGATGATGCTTGCTAATGGCTTTAAATATATACTATTTATTATTTTTAGGAAAGGTCCTTCCATTTTTATACTTTCTAGTGGTTTCTTTTCTTTCTTTTTTAGAAAAATTTTTCCATGATTCCATGATTCATGTTCTTACTGTTTCCCCTCCAAAACTCCCCCATCCCCCCAGCCAATGCACATTTCACTGGTTTCATCATGTGTCATCAATCAAGACCTATTTCCATATTATTGATAGTTGTACGAGGGTGGTCATTTAGAGTTTACTTCCTAAATCATGTCCGCATCAACCCATGTGTTCAAGCAGTTGCTTTTCTTCTGTGTTTCCTCTCCTGTAGTTCTTCCTCTGAATGTGGGTAGCATTAAGAGGCATAATCATTAACTGTGTATTCCCAGACATTTTGATTCTCTCTCCTTGTCCTGCCCATTCTTCTTTCAATATTTCTTTCTATACCAGTGTTTTGTTTTTAATTAGTTCACCCAATCTCCTCCCTTATTTTATTTCACTCTCCCCACTCCCTTCTTATTCCCCTCTTATTCTTCTTTAGGGTCTTTTTAAGCTACCCCCACTGCCCTCTCCCTCCCTAGTGTAGCTTCCCTCCTCACCAGTCCTTTTGTTACCCTTCTACTTCTCTATAGGGTGCGAATCAATTCTCTGACCCAATGGATCTGATTGTTCTTACCTCTTTAAACTAATTTCAATGCACTTAAGTACTAAGTATTTCCTCTCTACAGCCTCTTTACTCTTCCATTGTATTGATATTCTCCCCTGTTCACCCTGTTTCCCCATTTTTCTTAATATTATCTCCTTTCCCCAACTCTAGTTTTGTATATAGCTCAGAGAGATTTGTTCCTACAGACCCCTGTCATCTTACAGCTTCCCAAATATACAACAATGTGTATATGTCTTGACATTTCTTCTTATATAGTTTGTCACTATTTCCTCAAAGTAAATATTTTCTATTTACCCTGTTGATTATAACAATTTTTAATATTTGCCAATATCTTCTTTTCTTCTCGGGTTACAAATTGATTGAACTTAATGGGTCCCTTAAAGAAAAGATTTTCCCCCTACTCTCTTAATTACCTTATGTTAATTCTCTTGAGTTCTGTGTATGGGAAGCATACTCTCTATTTAAATCTGTTTTTTTCTTTGTGAATTCATGGAAGTACTCAGTTTTATTGAATGACCATACTTTCCCCTGCAAAAATATAGTCAGTTTTACTGGACAGTTGATTCTTGGTTGTAGACTCAGTTCTCTTGCTTTCCAGAATATTATGTTCCATGACTACCGGTCAATCAATGTAGATGCAGCCAGATCCTGTGTTATCCTAACTGTGGTTCCCTGATATCTGAATGACTTCTTCTTAGCAGCTTGTAATATTTTTCCTTAGTCTGCTGGTTTTTTAATTTGGCTATAATATTCCTGGAAGTTGTCAGCTGTGGATTAAATGTAGGTGGTGATCTGTGGATTCTTTCAATTTCTACTTTTCTTTCTTGTTCATGAATGTCAGGGCAGTTTTCTTGGATAATTTCCTGTAGGATGATTTCCAAACTTTTTCTTTTGTCATGATCTGGCAGCCTCCACACTAAAAGACTGTAAGGTTGGAATATGATATTCAGAAAGGCAAGAGAATTGGGTCTACAACTAAGGATCACCCTTACCCATCAAAACTGACTATATGCTTGCAGAGAAAAGGATGGGCATTCAACAGGATAGAAGATTTCCAAGTATCTGCACAGAAAAGACCAGGACTACATGGAAAGTTTGACATCCAACCACAAAAACCAAGAGAAACACGAAAAGGTAAATAAGAAACAGAGGGGAAAGAAAGAAAACTCTTTTTTTTAAATTTACCTCTTTAAGGGGCTTAATAAGATCAAATTATTTGTATTTCTACATGAAGAAATGTTATGTGTAATTTTCAAAAACTGTATTCACTATTATAGTAGTTAGAAGAATGACTCATAGGGAGAGGATGGAGCACTAAATGGTCTAAGACGAGACAGGGCAGGGAAAAAAAGAGGGAGGTGAATAGTAGATGGCACCAAGAGAAACTTGAATCAATAAGAAAGATGGGATATTCTTTACCACAAAAAAAAGAGCATGGGAAGGGGAGGGGATGAATGCTATGATAAGAAGGAGAGAAAGAGTGCATTAAGAGGTAATATTAAACCTTACTTTCAATGAAATTAACCCAGAGAGGGAAGAGTAGCTATATCCATTGAGATATAGAATTCTATCTAACCCTACTGAGAAAGTCAGAAGGGATTAATCAAGGGGAGCAGAGGACTGGGGAGGTCAAAAAAGGGAGGGGAGGAGAGGGGGAGGGAATTCATTAGGCCTTAAAAATAAAAAGAGGGGAATAATAACGTAGAGGATGGAAAGGGAAGTAAATCAAAGGAGGGGACAAGGAGGACTGGTCTAAAACAAAATACCGGTTTAAAAGGAAATAGCCTAAGAAGAACGGGGAGAACTAGGAGAGGATACCAAAATGTCGGGGAATACACAACTGATAATTATAACTCTGAATGTGAATGGGATGAACTTGCTCATAAAACAGAAGCAAATAGCAGAGTGGATGAGAAACCAAAATCCTACCTTGTTGTCTACAAGAAACACATATGAGGCGGGTGGACATACACAGGGTTAAGGTCAAGGACTTGAGCAAAACCTTTTGGACTTCAAATGAGAAAAAGAAGGCAGGAGTGGCGATCATGATTTCTGACAAAGCCAAAGTAAAAATAGATATGATTAAAAGAGACAGGGAAAGTCATTACATCCTGATAAAAAGGCAGTATAGACAATGAGGAAATAACAGTGCTCCATATATATGTACCAAATGGTATAGCATCCAGATTCCTAAAGGAGAAACTGGCAGAGCTCAAGAAGGAAATAGATAGTAAAACCATACTAGTGGGAGATCTAAATATTCCTCTTTCAGAACTAGATAAATCAAACCAAAAAATAAATAAGGAAGGGAAAAGAGAGGTAAATGAATCCTAGAAAAATTAGATTTAATAGATATGTGGAGAAAAATAAATAGGGACAAAAAGGAATACACCTTCTTTTCAGCTCCACATGATACATTCACAAAGATTGACCATGTAATAGGGCATAGACTAATTGCAAACAAATGCAAAAGACCAGAAATAATAAATGTAAGCTTCTCAGATCATAATGCGATAAAAATAATAATTAGAGCACATGGACAGGCAAATAAAAAACTAATTGGAAATTAAATAATATGATTCTCCAAAACCAGTTAGTCAAAGAAGAAAGCATAGAAACAAACAATAATTTCATTGAAGAGAATGACAATGATGAGACATCCTACCAAACTCTGTGGGATGCAGCTAAGGCAGTACTCAGGGGGAAATTTCTACCTTGAGTGCATGTATTAACAAATTAGAGAGGGCAAAGATCAATGAACTGGGCATGCAAATTAAAAAATTAGAAGAACAAATTAAAAATCCCTAGCTAAAGACCAAATTAGATATTATAAAAATTAAAAGAGAAATCAACAAAGTTGAAAGTAAAAGAACTAATAAATTAATAAATAAGACTAGAAGGTGGTATTTTGAAAAAATAAAAATTGACAAAGTACTGGTCAATCTAATAAAAAAAAGGAAAGAAGAAAACCAAATCATCAGTATCAAAGGTGAAAAGGGAGACCTGACCTCTAATGAAGAGGAAATCAAGGCAATCATTAAAAAATATTTTGTGTAATTATATGGCAATAAATATAGCAATCTATGTGATATACATGAATATTTAAAAAAATATAAATTGCCTAGATTAACAGCAGAAGAAACAGAATACTTAAACAATCCCATATCAGAAAAAGAAATTGAACAAACCATCAAAGAACTCCCTAAGAAAAAATCACCAGGGCCTGATGGATTCACAAGTGAATTCTATCAAACATTCAAAGAACAACTCATCTTAATACTATACAAATTATTTTATATAATAAGCAAAGAAGGAGCCCTACCAAATTCTTTTTATGACACAAATATGGTCCTAAATCCAAAGCCAGGTAGATCAAAAACAGAGAAAGAAAACTACAGCCCAATCTCCCTAATGAACATAGATTCAAAAATCTTAAATAGAATACTAGCAGAAAGACTCCAGCAACTGATCAAGTGGATTATCCACCAAGATCAGGTGGGATTTACACCAGAAATACAAGGATGGTTCAACATTAGGAAAACCATCCACATAATTGACCATATCAACAAGCTAACAAACAAAAATCACATGATTATCCCAATGGATGCTGAAAAACCTTTGACAAAATACAGCACCCATTCCTATTGGAAACACTAGAAAGTATAGGAATAAAAGGACCTTTCTTAAAATTAATAAACAGTATATATCTAAAAACCATCAACAAGCATCATATACAATGGGGATAAATTAGAAGTCTTCCCAGTAGCAAAATTGGGACATTAATGCATTGCTGGTGGAGTTGTAAACTGATCCAACCATTCTGGCTGGCAATTTGGAAGTATGCTCAAAGGGCTATAAAAGAATGCCTTCCCTTTGATCCAGCCATACCATTGTTGGGTTTGTACCCCAAAGAGATCATAGATAAACAGACTTGTATGAAAATATTTATAGCCTCGCTTTTTGTGGTGGCAAAAAACTGGAAAAGAAGGGTATGTCCTTCAATTGGGGAATGGCTGAACAAATTGTGGTATATGCTGGTGATGAAATACTATTGTGCTCAAAGGAATAAAGAACTGGAGGAATTCCAGGTAAACTGGAAAGACCTCCAGGAATTGATGCAGAGCGAAAGGAGGAGAGCCAGAAGAACATTGTACACAGAGACTGATATACTATGGTAAAATTGAATGTAATGGACTTCTGTACCAGGAGCAATGCAATGACACAGGACAGTTCTGAGGGATTTATGGAAAAAAACACTACCCTCATTCAGAGGAAGAACTTCAGGAGAGGAAACATATAAGAAAAACAACTGCTTGAACACATGGGTTGATTGGGGATGTAGACTCAAAACTACCACACCAATGCAACTATCAACAATTTGGAAATAGGTCTTGATCAATGACACATGTTAAAACCAGTGGAAATGTGCATTGGCCATGGGTGGGGGGAGTACGAGGGGAAAGTAGGAACATGAATCATGTAACCATATTAAAAACAATATTAATAAATGGTTAAAAAATAAAAAAAAAACTGAATGGGAAAAAAACAGAAGAGGTAAAAAAAAAAGAAGCCTTCCCAGTAAGATCAGGTGTGAAACAAGGATGTCCATTATCACCTCTATTATTTAACATTGTACTAGAAACACTAGCAGTAGCAATCAGAGAAGAAAAAGAAATTGAAAGCATTAAAATAGGCAATGAGGTAACTAAGCTATCACTCTTTGCAGATGCTATGATGGTCTACTTAAAAAACCCTAGAGAATCAACTAAAAAGCTAGTAGAAATAGTCAACAACTTTAGCAAAGTTGCAGGATACAAAATAAATGCACATAAATCATCAGCATTTCTATATATTTCCAACACATCATAGCAGCAAGAGGTAGAAAGGGAAACACCATTTAAAATGACCCTAGACAATATAAAATACTTAGGAATCTATCTACCAAAACAAATCCAGGAATCATATGAATACAACTACAAAACACTTTCCAAACCATTAAAAGTAGATCTAAACAATTGGAAAAACATTGATTGCTCATGAGTAGGATGAGCTAACATAATAAAAATGACCATTCTACCCAAATTAATTTACATATTTAGTGCCATACCTAGCAAACTACCAAAAAACTTTTTCACTGAATTAGAAAAGCTATCACAAAGTTCATTTGGAAGAACAAAAGATCAAGAATATCAAGGGAAATAATGAAAAATAGCGTGAAGGAAAGTGGCCTAGCAGTATCAGATATTAAACTATACTATAAAGCAGTGGACATCAAAATGATATGGTACTGGCTAAGAGACAGAAGGTGGGGGGGAAATCAGTGGAATAGACTCGGGGTCAGTGACATCAACAAGACAATGTGTGATAAAGCCAATGTGGGACAAAAATCCACTATTTCACAAAAACTGTTGGGAAATTTGGAAAACAATATGGGAGAGATTAGGTTTAGATCAACATCTCACACCCAACACCAAGATAAATTCAGAATGGGTGAAGGAAACTTTAAAAAAATTAAGTGAACATAGAAAAGTATACCTGTCAGATTTATGGGAAAGGGAAACTTTTAAAACCAAGCAAGATTTAGAAAAAATTACAAAAGGTAAATTAAACAATTTTGATTATATTAAATTAAAAAGTTTTTTGTAAAAACAAAAACAATGCAACCAAAATCAGAATGGAAACAACAAACTGAGAAAAAAATCTTTATAACAAAAAAACTCTGGCAGAGGTTTAATTACTCAAATATACAAGGAGCTAAATCAATTGTATAAAAAAAATCAAGCCATTCCCCAATCGATAAATGGGCAAGGGACATAAATAGGCAATTTTCAGATAAAGAAATCAAAACTATCAATAAGCACATGAGAAAGTGTTCTAAATCTCTAATAATTAGAGAAATGCAAATCAAAACAACTCTGAGGTATCACCTCACACCTAGCAGATTGGCTAAAATGATAGTAGGGTAGAGTAATGAATGTTGGAGGGCCTATGGCAAAATTGGGACATTAATGCATTGCTGGTGGAGTTGTGAACTGATCTAACCATTCTGGATGGCAATTTGGAACTAAGCCCAAAGAGCTCTAAAAGACTGCCTGCCCTTCGATCCAGCCATAGCATTGCTGGGTTTGTACCCCAAAGAGATCATAGATAAACAGACTTGTACAAAATTATTTATAACCACGCTTTTTGTGGTAGGAAAAAACCGGAAAGGAGGGTATGCCCTTCAATTGGGGAAGGGCTGAATAAATTGTGGTATATCTTAGTGATGGAATACTATTGTGCTCAAAGGAATAATAAACTGGAGGAATTCCATGTGAACTGGAAAGACCTCCAGGAACTGATGGAGAGTGAAAGGAGCAGAGCCAAAAGAACATTGTACACAGAGACTGATATACTATGGTAAAATCGAATGTAATGGACTTGTGTCCATTACATTGCAGCAATGCAATGACCCAGGACAATTCTGAGGGATTTATGGAAAGGAATGCTACGGACATTCAGAGGAAGAACTGCAGGAGTGGAAACACAGAAGTAAAACAACCACTTGAACACATGGGTTGATGCAGACATGGTTGGGGATGTAGACACTAAATGACCACACCAATGCAACTACCAATAATATGTAAATAGTCTTTACTGATCACACAGGTTAAAACTAATGGAAATGGGTGTTGGATATGGGGGGGTGGTTCAAAAGGGGGGGTGAAGGTTAAAGTAAAAACAGGAATCATGTAACCATGGAAAATTTTTCTAAAAAATAAATAAAATAATTAAATCTGAAAAAAAATTTTTTTTCATTTTTTTCATTTTGTTTTATATATTCTTGCTGCCTTGTGAAGTCATTTGCTTCTAGTTGTTGAGTTCTATTTTTTAAAGACTGAATTTCATCCCTGGCTTTTTGGTCATTCTTCTCTTTCTGGTCTGATTTTCTTTGTAGATCATCTTTTGCCTTCTTTGCTTCATTTTTGAGCTGGCCAATTACGGCTTTTAATACCTTATTTTCTTGTTTTAGTTCATGTATTTCTTTTTTCAAATTGTCTTCAGCCTCTCTTGATTCTTTTTGAGTTCCTGAAGTTCTTGATTTAATTGAATTTTAGATCTTCCAAAGCCTGTGTCCAATTTGCTGTAGCTTCCTCCTCTTCTTCTATTTCATTTGCTATTTTTTCGCTTCCTGGAAAGAAGCTCTCAGTTGTAATTTCTCTTCCTTTTTCCTGTTGTTTACTAATATTTTTTCCCTTCTCTGTTCTGCTAGTTTAATCAGATGGAGTTAATATACTTTGATGAAAGATCTTCCCCAGGCTGGCAGTAAAGGTTTGTAGTTAAGTTCTCTGCAGTCTATGGGGGAGGGTGGTGGAGTTTTCCTGACCTCTAAAGACTTCTTGTTGGTCCAAATGATGGGATTAAGCCTGGACTGGATTGGTCTGTATTGCTTAATGTGCCCTGAAGCTGAAACCTTGAGAGGAAAAAAATGATACCCCTTTTTCTCTAGAGTTTTTTTAAAGCTAGATAGCAACTTGTCTTGGTCTTTCTCACCAGTTCATCATCATCCATTGAAATTTTCTGGCATAGCTATTGGACATTGGTTTACTAGTTAGCATTGGGATTTACATAGCTAATAATAATAAGAATCTGTATATCACTATAAGGCTTGGAAGATATTTTATGGCTACTATCTCACTTGGGGCAGCTGGGTGGCTCAGTGGATTGAGAGCCAGGCCTAGAGACTGGAGGTCCTAGGTTCAAGTCCGGCCTCGGACACTTCCAACTGTGTGACCTTGGGCAAGTCACTTGACCCCTACCACTCCTGGGCCAAGGACGGTCCCTAGCCCAGATGAAAAAGGAGGAGGGTTGGGCGTGGGGCTAGCAACCCCACCCTGTAAAAACTACATCTGCTAAAGAAACTGCAACCTAAAGTAGGGGCAGCTGGGCTAGCTCAGTGGATTGAGAGCCAGGCCTAGAGACGAAAGGTCCTAGGTTCAAAGCCGGGCTCAGACACTTCCCAGCTGGGTGACCCTGAGCGACTGTGTGACCCATTGCCTACTGGTTGTGGCCCTATGCTCCAAGAATGGAGTCCCAGGATAAAAAAACAAACAAACGAACAAAAACCTATCTCACTTAAATAGAATAATTTGAAATGTTTATTATAATTCTATTTTATTACCTTCACTAATAATATTAAAGTAACAATAACTTCTATATAGATACCACTTAGCTACAAAGTACTTTGCATGCGCTGAGATTTAATGGGGAGTCCTTGTTCACACAAAGCTTATTACTTAGTTGGTGGGAAGACTGTAAAGGGTTAACATGAATGAAAATGTATATAAATGCCCAAGGCTAACCTGAAGCAAATATGTGTGTAGGTGAAATTTCTTGTTAGCTTCCCTGCATCCCTCTCCCCATACTTTGCCTCTCCTCCTAACCTAGGGCTGTGCCCAGTATCCTCATCTTGTTTCCTGATTGCCCAAGGATCTCCTACTGTAGTGCTATATTAATGGACAAAATTATATGGATTTTTCCCTCACCTTTTACCCTCCTGTCTTATTTCACATTTCCTCAGAGCCCACATTCAAATAGCTCATTGGCAATATTAACTTTTTGTTATTGTGTAAATGGCTGGAAAATGGTTTCATGTATGACTCCTCCCAGATGATTTATTTATGTATTAAAACGGACTCTCAAAACTGTAACTTAAAGGAATGAACAATGTGGGAATTTCAGTCAGAGTGGTTGGCTAATGGGAGAAAAATTATTTAAAGTTAAAGCATTTTTGTCTCTTTTGGGTCATAACTCCTTATATTAAAATTATTTCATGCTTTTCATTGTATGTTACTATTTTTTCCCTCTCAAATGCTGATAAGAAGTAATGATGAAAAATGATTTATTGATTTATACAATTGACATCTTTGATACAGAAGAATACAAAACAGTCCCTTTACCTTCAAAGAGTTCACATTTTGTAAGGCATCTAATGAGAAGCAGTGTACATTTAGTAAAACAAGATTAAGTGAAATCATCTTGGCCCTCAAGGAGCTTATTAGTTGGCACATGATATACAATATATAAAACAAATTCAAGTTAGTTTCTAGAGGTAATGTATTAACAACTGGTGGGAACAAGGAGAGAGATCAGGGAAGCTTTCACAGAGAGAATAGGGTTCAAGCTGAGACCTGCAGGATTTAAGAAAGGATTTAAGATTTAAGAAAGGAAAGGAAGAAAAGTGAATAATGTAGATTAAACTTGAAAATGTGCTATGTCTATTTCTCTACTGTCCTAAGAGTCAGTGATTAAACATTTACCAGAGTACCTCTGAATCCTAGAGATAACAGGAGCCACTGGAGTATATGGAGTAACAGGGTGGAGGCAGCATGATCAGATTTAAGATTAGAAAACTTACTTTAGAAGTTAGCTGTATGAAGATAGATTAGAATGGAAGGCGGCTAGAGGCAAGGAGACTGACTAATAAGCTATCATATTCTTGACCAAAGGTGATGAGAGCCTTACCAAGGGTCATGGCTGTGAGTGGAAAAGAAACACTTGAGAGAGACTGTAGAGAAAAAAGCAACAAAATCTGGAAAATTATTGAATATGTGGGGCAAGTGAGATAAAGATTGAGGATGACACCCTTGTGAGAATATTCAGAAGAAATTAGGGTGATTAAACAAAAGTATAAAGTTCAAGAAGGATGAAGATAAGAAGAATCTATAAATTTCAAAATGAAGAGATCATTGGTACAAAATCACATGAAAAAATTATGCTCCAAATTTTCAGAGGGAGAGAGAGAAAGGGAAAGAGAGAGAGAGAGAGAGAGGGGAGAAAGAGAGCTAGAGCTAGAGACAGAGAGAGATGAGCATTGAAACAACTCTAAGGTTTCAACTCACTGAAAATTGGTTATAAAAAAAAGCCAACAGTTAATGTTGAAAGGGGTATGGGAAGAAAGGCACATTAATACATTGTTTGAGGATCTGTGAAATGGTACAACCATTTTGGAAAACAATTTGAAATTAATGCAAATAAAGCGACTAAAATATCTTTACCCTGTGAACCAGAAACTCTATTACTGGGCTTATGCCCCAAGAAAACCATAGATAAGAAAAAAGTCCTTATATACTCCAAGACATTTATAGCAGCACTTTTATGATAGCTAATAACTGGAAACAAAGTACATCCCCATCAGTTGGGGAATGGTTAAATAAATTGTGGTACATGAATGTAATGTAATATTACTGGGCTGTAAGAAATGAGGTGTGTGATGAATACAGAGAAGCATGGAAAGCTCTATATGAACTTATACAAAGTGAATTTACAATATTCACAGTGACTTCACAATATTCACAGTGACTACAACAATTTCAATCAAAAGCACAGCACACCCAAAAAATTAAAAGTAAATGTAACAAAATTATAAAAATCAAGTAGGACTCGAATGAGGAGATATGAGAGGACAATCCTAACCTATCCCTTTGTGGAGGTGGGAGGTCCACAACTATTATGCATTGCATGTTTTAAGATTTCTTTCAACATATAGATCAATTTTTCCTTCTTTATATGAGATACTATGGCGATTTATGGTGAGAAAACACTAATAAAATTTCTATTTAAAAAGATCATTGGTAACTGTGGAGAGTGGTTTCAGTCAAGCTACTGGAATCTGAGCAAGGTCTTAGAGAGGGGTTGTACATGAATTAAATGAGATAGTAAATATCAAAAGCTAGAGTACATTTTACTCCCTTTGAAAAAAGGCATTTAATTTCTTATACCTAGACAGTAGAAGAGATGGAGGAGTCAAGGAGAGGCAATGGTTCAATAGCATAAAGGGCAGAGAATAAGTACAACTGAGAATGCTGTCTGGAAATGATCATTATAGGAGGAGAGAATTCACAATAATCCTCTGAGAATTTGCCCCCAGGACTTGGTACATTATTATGCCAAAGTCTTTTCACTCTTCCTGGGTTTAACAGACAGGGCTTCCCATTCCCTCATCACTCAAAATATTAATGTAGGTTGGAAAAGCTAAAGAGAGACAAGTGTTTTTATGGGAACAGCCAGATGTACATAATTGGTTTTCCAACTCTGAAGTCACAGGCAGAAAGATGCCAATTAGTTAGGAAGCTGGAAATTTCTAGCTTAGAAAATCCCAAGCATAGAAGATTCCAGGTCTGTGGCAATTTCAGAAAAGGGCAGGACAAGAGAGAGGGATATTATGCAGGAGGAGGGATCATTGTCAGGTAAGAGCCTGCTGGAAAAGGTTAGGTCCAAGAAAACCAGAGTTCCTCTTCCCAAAATAGAAGCAGTTAACAAATATCTTAAGAAGGTTAAAATTGAAATAGTGTAGGGGAGAAGCAGGAAGTTCAATTAACAAGTATTTATTTAGTATCGACTGAGTTATGACCACAAATTGTCACTTCTCTCATATCAATTATATCATTCTGTATGATAGTTTACTATGGATTTGCCTATGCCAACTGCCACTATTATTATAAATAAGTCAAGCTTCTGTCCCATCAACAGTAGGGAATCCATAAGAAAAAAAATAACAGTCATTAAGAACAGCTTCAAATCTTTTCCTGCTGATATTATTTATTGTGCTAAAAATTTATTGTGGTAGTTACTCACCAAGTTGCTGTAAAAAATAACAATTTGTGCTAGCTAGCAAGAAGAGATTTTTTTTTGTTTCCCCTCTTGTATGTTCCACCTCTTCTGTACTTTCTTGGAGGAACCAAGCCAATTAAAAATGTGAAGTGGTCACACCTATCAGAAATGACAAATGCTAGAGGGGATATGAGAAAATTGGGACAATAATGAACTGCTGGTGGAGTAGTGAACAAGTCTAGCTCTTCTGGAGAACAATTGGGAACCATTCCCAAAGGGAATACCCTTTGACCCAGCAATGCCACTGCTAGGTCTGTATCTCAAAGAGATAAAAGAAAAAAGGGAAAAGACCTATTTGTACAAAAAATATTTGTAGCAGCTCTTTTTGTGGTAGCAAAGAATGAGAAATTAGAGATTTTCATCAACTGGGTAATGACTGAACAAATTGTGGCATATACTTATGATGGAGTATTATTGTGCAATAAGAAATGATGAGGGGGCTATTTTCAGAAAACATGGCAAGACCTATATGAACTGATCCAAAGTAAAGTGAGAAGAATAGAAGATCATTGTGCACAGTAACATCAATTGTATAATGATGACTTGGCTACTCTGATCAATACAATGATTCAAGATAATTCCAGAGAAATAATATTTTAAAAAATGCTATTCACCTCCAGAGAGAGAACTGATGAACTCTGGGAGCAAAATGACGTACAGTTTTCTCCCTTTATTTTTCTTGCTATTTTGAAATATTACTAATATAGAAACATCTTGGATGATTTCACATATATAATTGATATCATATTGCAAGCTTTCTCAGTGGGTTTGGAAAGGGGTGGAAGGGAGGGAGAGAATTTAGAAATCAAAATTTAAAAAGAAGAGAATGTTAAAAGTGAATAAATAATCAATTTTTAAATATGAGGCAGGAAAATGTTTATTTTTAATAGCAAGACTACTATATAGCTATTTAAGAGATGCATGCTCGTCTCTATACACAATATATTGACAATTCTAGCTACATACACTATAGTAATAATAGTCCCCAGTGGTTCTAGCAGTCTTTCACCCCCACCCCTTTTCCATTCATTTCCATAAATAAGAAGGTCAAAGAGATAGATTATGTATCCAGAGCTGGAAAGGACCTCAGAGATCATTTACTCCAAGCTCTATCCCGAATAAATGAAGAAACTAAGGCTTACAAAGATTAAGTGACTTACCTATGGTCACATAAGCAGCAAAACCAGAGGGTATATTATATATATATATATATATGAAATATATCTCAATTTAATTTAATTAATTATATATTTTTCACAATTCTTCGAGTAGAAAAATTCTCTCCTTTCCCAACCTTAGTTTTTTTTTAAATCTTTATTTTGGTAGATAAATATATCATATTCATAGAGGTGGCAGGTATAGTGGGAAGAGAATGGGTCCTGACATCAGAAGACCTAGTTTTAAATCCTGCATCTGACTCCCAATTCCTGTATGACCTTGTATGAGTCACAGCTTCCTTGGACCTCACTGGAAGATTTTGAGTTTGATATCCCCGAAGATTACTTCCAGCTTTAGGTCAACAATGATCATTTGACAACTTTTTTTTCCTCCATAGATATATTTCTCTTAGCTCTTGCTGCAGTTTCAACTCACAGGGTTGAGGTAGGTCCATCTGCTTTATTAAAAAGAGATCAGCATATATCCAAAAATAACTTTTTTAAAGAAACACAGGATTTAGCAATACATAGAAATACAAAGTGACTTCACCATTACATTCTTTTTAAAGAAGCAGAAAGGGAAAGGAGAAAAACACTAACAGGTAGCCAGGAAAGCTGAGTTGGAGACCCAGTTTTCTTAGTAACTAGCTATGAAACATTGAGTCACCTTTATGGCTCTCAAATTTTTCTTATCTCAATTAATCAATAAATATTTATTAAGTGCCTATTAAGTGCCAGGCACTAGGCTAAGTTCTGGGAATACAAAAAGAGGCAAAAGACAGTCCCTACCATCAAGGAATTTATAATTTAAGAAGGGGGGAAAACAATGGAAAAACAAATATATACAAAGCAATCTACACACAAAATAAATTGTAAGTAAACCAGTGGAAATGTGCATTGGCCATGGGTAGGGGGAGTGAGGGGGGTGAAGGGGAAAGTAGGAGCATGAATCATGTAACCATGTTAAAAATGAATATTAATAAATGTTTAAATTAAAAAAAATAAATTGTAAGTAAACAACAGAAAGAAGGCACTAGAAATTAGAGGAGTTGAGGAAGGCTTCCAGTTAAAGATGGGTTTTAGTTGGGACTTAAAGGAAGCTGGGGAGGTCAGTAATCAGAACAGAGGAGGGAGACCATTCCAGGCTTTGGAGACAGCCAGAAAAAAAAATGCCTGGAGCTGAGAGATGGAGTGTCTTCTTCAAGGAACCACCAGAAGGCGAGCGGCACTGGACAGAAGAGGATGTGTTGGGAAATAAGGTACGGGGAGCTTGGAAAGGTAAAGTAGGCTAGCTATGAAGGGCTTTGAATGCCAGATGATTACCTTATCTCTATGGAAGTGGTGGGCATGCATGTCATCTCTGCTTGGGAGTTCTGGGCTGCAGACAGCTGTACCTTTCAGGCGTCTCTACTCAGGTCATTAACAGATTACACTTCAAAATAAGGTTTTAATATTGTGTGACCCCAGGAGTGTGGGATGGGGAGGACCAGGTTGTTTAAAGAGGGGAAAATTCATCCAGGTGGAAAACGGAGCAGGTTAAAGCTCTCCAGAAAATTAGTGATAGGATCAGTCCATGACTAGCATCTGCATTTCCAGCCTGGCCAAGATAGGGAAACCAGGCTTTTTTTTTAAAGTAAGAATTCTAAACTAATTCTTTTTTTTCCAACTCCAGAATTATATATCTATAAACCAGAAATAGATCTAGACTAATATCAAATGTGAGATTTGCATTATAAACATTATGGAAATGTTTCTACTGGTTACAGGTGATTAAAGAACTAAGAATAATAACTCACATTCATAGAGAATTTTTAAGATTTGCAATGTGGTTTGTGTGCATGTTATTTCATTTTATACTCCCAACAATCTTGTGTGGCAGGTGCTATTATTGATATTGTGTAGTTGGGGAAAAATAAAGAGGCACAAAATGGCTAAGTAATTTGCTGAGGGTCCCCCAATTATTGTGACATCTGAATTGTAACGGTAAACTTTTCAGATGCCAAACCTAGCCCTCTATTCATTTTGCCACTCTCCATCTCTATCCTCAATTTAATCGAGCTGCCCTTTTTAAGAAAAGGAACTTGATAGTTATTAAAAAAGATGGCTACACATCAAATTTTTTAGAACAGCATTCATTTCTCTGCCTACCACTAGAAATTACAAAAACCTGAGATGACTCAACTGTTGGCATTTCAAATTTAACTTCCCTGTAGTTTTTTTTTCCTCTCAAAAATGAGTTTTTACGTATCAAATGCTAGAAGCTGGTTTAATAATTTCCTACTGCATCATATCTCTGCCTCTCATCCAAACACAGGCACAACCCTGGGGCAACCTGCTGCCCTGTGCTCAGGCTCCACTAGAATTCCCTGTCTGCCACCAAAGAAAAGTTTGAAAGAAGGTGGCGGTGCATTGTGTACAATTACGATGATTAAAAACAAATCATCATTCCCTTGTTGCCAGGCAACAGTAGCCCTTAACAGCAGATATTATCCCTGCCAAGTTAGAGGCCTTTATGCCCTGATTCTCTAGAACGTTTGTGCTGTCATCTTACTGTTTCTGTAACTTTCCCCCATGAAATAATTCCACGTTGCCTGCAAGCTGTGGTCTTAGGGAAACAAGCTCGCCTGATAGTTGGGAAAAATCCAAGGTTGGAGCAAACAGGGACAAAGTGAATATGGCAAATGTCAGGAGGGTATTATTTGAGCTCAGCTTTATCTTCTTTACATTTCTTCTTTTGTTCTTGTTGGGCTATTTCAGCTGTGTTTGATTCTTTGCAGCCCCAATTTGGGATTTTCTTGGTAAAGATCCTGGAATGGTTTGCCATTTTCTTCTCCAATCCATTTTATAGATGAGAAAACTGAAGGCAAACAAGGTGAAGTGATTCGATGTCCCATTTCTCCTTTAGTGCCCCTAGAAACAAAACAAATTAATTCCTATGCCCAATTTTATTGGTAACCAATAAGATGAAAGATTAATTCAGTCTTCTCTGCTCTTTGTTTTTTGTTTTTGTTTTACCCAGTGAATTTTAAAATATGGGGCAAAACAGGTTGACAAAATGGAAATACTTGTTTCCTTAGTCATTTTCCAATTATAAGAAACCTGAGAAATCATTTTAATCAGTCTCCTCATTTTGGGGGTGAGGAAAGTGAGGTAAAAAATATTAGATTATTTGTCGATTGGTCAGAAGATAGTTTCTGATCCTTCCTATTTTTGTCCAGTTTTCTCTGCCCCTAATCAGTGAGGGATTTACCCAATTAATGATGATCTGAAGGAAAGTCTTGCCTCCTTTTGCTAAATTAATAACATATTTCATTCATCTTTCAGTAATTAGTAACCTTTTGTCCCTCAGCATGCAAAAGTTTCATCACCTAACTCTGTGATTTTGACCAAGTCATTTAACATATCCAGACCTCAGTTTCTTTATCTGTAAAATGAGAACAGTGATATCTGTGCTATCTACACAGATAGAGACTTGTTGGATAAATGTGCTTTGAAAATTTTAAAATCTATGTGAGTTATGACTGCTGTTATGTATGACCAAGACTTTTAGAACTTAGAAATCCCAAGCTAAGCTATGGTTGCTGGACCAGCTATCAAAACAGAATGAAAAAACAAAAACAAACTTATAACAGAAAAATTGAATTGGGGCTTTCTCTGGTAGTAAGGAACTATCATGGCCTTTCTGTCCTGTCTATTGGGTTTATTGCCTAAACAGACCAGTTCTGAAGCACACAGACAAAGGTAGGCCATCATATAGGTGTGAAGTTGATAGAAACTTGGTTATGCCAAGAATTGTAAATATCATCTTCTCTAACTCCCTTTTTTCTGTCAGAAAGGGCTGAGCAGCCCAAAAAGTCGAGGTAATTTGTCCTGAGGTCACGCCACGAGTGGGCAGCTAGGTGGTACAGTTGCTAGAGCACCAGGCCCCAGATTCATCTTTCTGAGTTAAAATCTGGCCTCAGATATTTACTAACTGTATGACTTTTGGAAAGTTACTTAACCCTGTTTCCTCATTTGTAAAATGAGCTGAAAAAGGAAATGGCAAACCACTCCAGTATCAAAAAAACCCAATGGAGTCATGAAGACTTGGGCACAATTGAAAAATGACTGAAATGACTGAAACTCGGGCCTCCTGGTCTAGTTCTGGTCTAATTCTCTCCTTTTCACTCAGCCTCAAGTCCTGTCTTGTTGCTTTAGGATGGCTGACAGCAAGGAGCAATGGAATAAGGGAGGAGCCAAAATCTTTCCATATTTATAGATCTGAAGAAAAAGACCTGAGCCTGGTCTTACAAAATCTTTTCCATCTATTCAAATATCTTGCTGGGTATGGTTACACCTGAGTTGCCACATACCTGGCTGGTATAAAGTCAGTCAAGCTTATTGATTTTTTTTGCAAATAATTTACCTTATCTTGCTTCTGCCTACTTTACCTGGTTAAACAAAGACCCAAGTGTGACTCTAACCCATTTCTCCCCACCTCAGCTAATCAAATATTTACCATTTATTCCCACTTTGTTTGTGCTGACAACCCAGTATTCAACCTGCCTCACCAATTGGCCAAAGACCATTCCTCTGTGTCTCTGCTCTCGCCATGGCGGTTCACTGCAGGTGAATGGTGCCTTTGTTGTGTCTTGGCCCACATTCACCTTGATTTAATGTTTTGGACAAGTCTGAGGATGATTTACAGTTTGGGATCTAAACCAAGTATAACTCTGTGTTTTCAGGCCCATGGTTAACAATTTCATGTTTTCCTTTGAAGTATATTTACTTTCTAATTTTTCAAACTCCTACTGTTGGGATTTTAATCTGAAACTAAAGAAGGAAAAGGTGTGCCTAGTCTTCTCCTTCTTGTCACCCTCCCAAGCCAAACTTTCAAACTTCATATTAATTAGGTACTTTATATACAAAGAGGCAGTAAAGTGTAATCTGTAGAGAGTTGGAGCTGGAGTCAGGAGACATAAGTTCTAATCCCACCTCAGATATACAGTTAGGAAATGTCTGAGGCCAGATGTGAATCCAGGTCCTTCTTATTACAGAAGGAATTTTATTTTAATTTATTTTATTTTGTTTATTTCCCATTATGACTTTGAGCAAATCACTACATTTCTTGGGGTGTCAGTTTTCTCCTCTTTAAAATAGGTATGATGATATTTGTACTAATTCTCTCACAGGATTTTTGTTCATTAAGAACTTTGAAGACTTCAAAATAAGATTTCAATGTCACTTGTTCTTTATACCTTTTCCTCCATTGTCTTTACTTAGGTACTTCTGATATGTGAGACTAGGTTTGTTTCTTGCATTGGACACAGAACTAGACAAGTAGTTGAGATAGAATTTTGAGCTCAGGTTTCTTGACTCCAAGGGCCAGTACTAGCCTCTCACTGTCATTGTCCCCAAACCCCATTGCCTGACCCCAGGTACCTTCTTAAACCCAGATGGTGTTGGATTCAAAGTGTATGACAAATGAGATCTGATTGTTAAATTTTAAAAAGTATGCCAAGCCTTTTATTTGGAGACTTGGTTATCAAACATCTATGATATTCTCTTATTTACTCCTCTCACCTACTCTTTCCCTTCACTCACATCTTCTATATTTCAAATCATTCCAGATGTATTCACACCTTCTATTTGTTCTATGAAATGTCTGTTTCATAGTTAGTATATTTACTTTTATCTTTAAATATTTCCTTTCCTACTCCTTCTATTTTCTGACTCTCACTAAAACCTGGCTTTCTCCTGATGACAGAGCCAACTTGAACATCCTTTCCAGTACCTGTTGCACATTTATTCATCAAATAATTGATAAAAAATTGTTAACTGTCTACTATGTGCTAGACACTAAGATGCTAAGAACTGGGACTAAAAAAGAATCAAAAAGTAGTCCCTACCCTCAAGAAACCCACAATCTAATGGAGAGACAATAAACACAAAAAATGCTCCAAATATATAGAGAGAGATAGGAAGAAAAGGAGAGAAAGAGAGATAGGAAGAGAAGTAAAGAAAGAAAGAGAAAGGGAGAGAAAGAGAGATAGGAAGAGAAGAGAGAGATAGGAAGAGGAGAGAGAGAAAGAGAAAGAGAAAGAGAAAGAGAGAGAGAGAGAGAGAGAGAGAGAGAGAGAGAGAGAGAGAGAGAGAGAGAG
>NC_058133.1:155181776-155194675 GCF_016433145.1 Gracilinanus agilis | reverse complement strand
CACATCACCACAAGGGCAGTTCCCCCAGACAATGGTCCAGGTTGGGAGCTAGGGAGGTGGTTTAGGGGCAGGGAAGTTGATTTTTGTACCCTTGAGGCTTATCTGATTGTTAGTGGCAGTCAGTAAGGGGATGGTGGTAAGAGTTGGATGCTTGGCCCCTTCTCTTCAAGGAGCCTCCACATTCTTTCCATGATTACTTTTGGGGAAGGACAGATGATCCATAAATGCTGTTGTTCCTGGGGCTCTTGCACGCAGGAATGTCTCCACCAGAATCTGAGAGGAGGTGGTTGTGTTTTGATTGCCCTGGTACTGGCTGCCTCCTATGTCTTTCACACAAAGCCTCGTTGCTTCATCTAAGCTGGCTTGTCTGCTCCATTGGGGGCAGTCATGAAATGTTCGAGAGACCCACTAATTATGAGAAATGACATTAATGCTGCATTTTAAGGTTTGGGAAGCAGTTTTCATACAGTATCTCAGTGACACAACTGTGAGGTAGGTCTCACAGTCATCATATGTATTTATAGAATAGGAATCTGAGTTTGAGAAAGATTCAAGTGATTTTGCCCATTATCACACAATTTGAACCCAGGGTTTCCCAATGTAAGCCTGCAGCCCTTCTGCTACTTTTTGCTGCCTTTCCATTGCTGGTGATCCATTTCAAAGAACAGATATTTCTTACTGAGAGACTACTCTGGAGGAACTTGAGATAAATAGGTCTTTTTAAAGAATGAATGAATACTCCCTGAAATACATGTCTGAATATCTCATGTAGTGTTATCACCTGGCACACCTCCATCACTAATTTGCTATAGTTTGTGTTATGAATCCAGGGAACATTTGCCACTCTTCTCTGTGCTTCAGATGCACACTATGAGAATCCCACCTATACATGAGGAACTGGGGAGAAGTCAGAGGGCATTCTCCATAGCTTGATACCCCTATATCTCTATCATTTTTTTCTGCATTTTTCTTCCTCTTTCTCTTCCATGTCTTCTTCTATCTCTGTCTCTTCTCTCTCTTTTCCTCTCTCTTTTTTTCCTCTCTCCTCTTCTCTTTCCCTCTCTTTTTTCCTCTCTTTCTTTCCCTCAGACACACACAATCATAAAACAACATAAGAAAAAAATATTTTTCTGGGCACAAAAGCAGTAAAGATCTCCAAGTCTCAACTCTATCAACCCCATCATGCTGAAGTATTTGTATGAGGTCTAGTTTGGCTTCCATGATATAGGTTTTTTTTCTGCTATTGACTTCTCTATTCCTGTTCTGCAGGTCTTTGTAGAAAACCATACTAAGAGTTCACTTCCCAGTTAGCTTCATGCTATACTTTTTCAAAATGTAACTGATCTTTTAGAGGAACTAAAATATTTTATTCAGTTAAAATCTGAATAGAAATATTCTACAAGGAACAAAATAAATCTAGTTTGGGCTGCAGTGTGCTGTGTTTTTGCTTCCGGTAACTGAAAGAGACTTTTAAGCAACTCAAGACAAGAAAATTCTGTACCTGTGGTTTCTCAGCATCTGTTGAATAAAAGTGAGACTGACAACTAATTGACTGTTTCTAACATCTGGGTGGCACAGTGGATAAAGCACTGGGCTTGGAATCAGAAGAATTTATTTTCATGAATTCAAAACCAACCCCAGACACTAAGTAGCTGTGAGAGCCTGCACAGTTCACTTAACCCTATTTGCCTCAGTTTCCTCATCTGTAAAATGAGCTGGAGAAGGAAATAGCAAACCACTCCAGTATCTTTACCAAGAAAGCCCCAAATGGTGTTGTGGAGAGTCAGACGCTACTAAAAATGACTAAACAACACATTTCAATATCTGGATAGACTGGAAGATGCTACTCACCATATTTTATATATCAACTTTCAAAAAATATTTGAATCAAAAGGAAGGGAAGAAATGACATTTATTCACAGCCTATTTTAAGGCCCTACCTTAAACTCTTTATGAATATTATCTCAGTTGTTCATTATAACAGACTTGGGAGATCCACATTTTATAGCTGAGGAAACTGTGGCAGACAGAGGTTAGTTAAGTCACATAGCTGGTAAGTGCCAGAAGTTGCATTTGAACTCACACCTTCCTGACTCTAGACCCAGCACTCTATATACGGCACCACCTAGCCATCTCTAGAATAACTGAATATGAGAGCAAGAAGGAACCTGAAAAAGCTTTTAGTTGAAAAACCAATATTTTGCAGTGGAGAGAGAAATTAAGTCTCGGAGAAGAAAATAGCCTTCTCAGAGTAACATAACTAGTAGTAGATTTGTGATTAAAACCTTGTTCCTACTATTAATCCCTATCATTTTTATTGCCTCATCTTATTTGTTTGTCCACCACCTAAATAACCTAGAAATTTCTGAAACCCTAATTTGTTTCTGGAAAAATCTCATAAAAGCATGGAAATGTAGTGTCAATTAATCAATATTTATTGATTCACTTTTAATTATTACATTATTATTAATAATTATTATATTATTAATTTAATTTAATTTTTGTATTAAATATAATTCATGCATAAAATATAATTTAATTCACATATATATAATAGCATATATTATTAAATGCTAACCATGTCCAAAGAACTGTATTTACACCCTGGAACTAGAAAAACAAAATTGAAATAGTTCCTGCCTTCATGAAGCTTTCATTCAGATGAGTACGTATCAGTAAAGGCTTTAGGAAAGTTTTTTTTTAGAAAATGGGGATTCCAAAGGCGGAGGTGAAAGGGAATTTGTTTCAGGGAGGTTGACTTGGCAATGGGGCAAGTGAGATAACCCAGAGTGGCAGTTGTGGATGACTAGAAGAATGAAGATGTTTTCTATACGTAATCCAAATTTTTAGACTTGGAACTAGGACTGTGTTCTATGGGATCAGAGCTAAGCTGCCAATCTAATCCTCCTGCCTTCTCCAGAGACTAAGGTGGTACGAAGTGGGAGACCCATTATGCCTAAGTGTTGGATAGAGGGGCAAATTTGTATATTTCTGATTACAGTTTCTGAAATAAATATCCTTTTTTAAAAGGTCCTTTTGTTATATACAATAATAGGGAAGTTTGGAAGAAAAGGCTGGTTTGGGAGGAAAGTAATGAATTCTGAATTGGAAACATAGAGTTTGAGATATTTCATGTCCAGTTTAAAATACCTAATAGGCATTTTGTAATACAGGAAAGGATCTTAGGAGAAAGACTTGGGCTGGATAGATAGATCTGGGAGTTATTTACATAAAGATGATAATGGAACCTATGGGAACTGATGAAGTCAGCAAGAGAGAGTATAAAAAGAAAAGGAAAAAAAGTTATTTCCTCTCCTATAAACCACTACAGCCTTTCTGAGAATTTGTTGGCTCTCTGGGTAAATAGTTGACAATGATAGCAAAGTTTACTACTGCCAACAAACCTGCTCTGAAAAAAAAATCTTTTTCTTCCTAATCTCTATTTTTTTTAGAATTAGTAAGAGAGGAGCAAGTGGGTGGCTCAATGGATAAAGAGCCAGATCTGGAAACAGGAAGTCCTAGGTTCAAATCTGACCTTAGATATTTCCTACCTATATGACCCTGGGCAGGCCACTTAACCACAGATGCCCAGCCCTAACTGTTCTTTTGCTTAGGAACTGATAGTATCAATTATAAAACAGAAGGTATAGGTATAAAAAGTCACTAACAGTATATTTCAGAGTAGAAGACGGACTGAAGAAGTCTACACTGTTTTCCATCATGTTAACATACTTTTTTGGTCCAAACCTATGATTTCACAACTATAGGGAACTTCTAGTGTGGATACTCCTTCCGTCAATGCAACCACTCCTCTGTTACTCAGAGTTTGAGAGGCTTAGATGAGGCATCAAGAGATTATGTAACTTTCCCATAGTAGGTAATAGAGGTTTTTCTAATATCGAATCTACCCCTCTATGTCATATTTTTTCTCCCAAAATAATTATCTTACTTTTGAAAAATGTACCAGTAACAAATATCATTACTCTATTTCACTGAACAGAGTCTGACCTCATGAAGAACAGGTCAGAGCTGTTACTAGAAAAAGATTTTCTATTTGGCTACATCCTACTTTTTCAAAATGCAAAAAAGGTACAGCAATGTTTTATTCAATTAAAACAAAATAAAAAATAATCTATCCACATGCCATCAGCCAGATTTTAGCAGAGAGAGAGAATAGGAAAAAGTGATTGACTTGCAATAAATGATATTCAAAAGGTTGGAGCAGCAAGAGTACATTTCCAAGAGATATTTCATTCCAACAGGGGAGTTCACATTTCTCCTGTGTTTTTTTTCCTTGATTTTTTTTCTTTGCAAGATTAAAACGAGCAATTGAAAAAGAAGTTGGAATTAGCATATTGAGGACCATTTATTATTTATGAGATGGAAATGCAGGTTCCTGGATAACCAAACTCATTAAGGCACAGGCAAAGCTATTCCCATTTTATTCCTCTGAAGATAGTGCTCCTGCCACAAGTAATCTATCTAATGATGAACGCTGGTTCTTGTCCCACATAGTGATGAACTCTCTGTTTTCCAATGATGTGCTAACCAGAACTCTATTACGAAGCACTTTTAACATTTAGAGTATGACAAAAAGGCTGCCAACCAAGATGAGAATCCAAAGAAAGGCGTCAAAGTGCAATGATAGCAGGGATGGTCTTGGAATATAGAAGGGCTAAATTTTAAGTCCAGCCTCTTATACAAACAGGATATGTGACATAGGGAAAATCACTTAACTCTTTTTTTAATCCCAGGCAGATCTCTACCTGTAAATTCTAGAAGAGTTGTCTCTCTTTGGTATATAATTTCCCTACATCAAGACATTTCTGTTCAACAACCAGAAAATTCCAAGGGACCTATTTCTGAATCATTGGAAAAGATTTAATTAATTTCAACAGTTTTAGCAATGTATATTTTATTATGTAATATGACCACTACAATAATTAGCTCATTTTAAGCCTAGGGGTAATATAATGACCCTTCAAGTAATTGTAGTTCCTTGCTTTGCTGCTTTAGGGAGTTTATTTTAAAAGATAGGAATGTCATCATAATTATTCTGAGCCCCTAGTTACAAAAATTCCAGATTTTAGGCTGAGATTTGGCTCTCTGTCTCAACTTACATTTATATGTGCTTTTTGCTAATGTAACAACCCTCACAAAATCTCTGGGAGTTGTAATTCTTCTAAGTGTGGAAAGAAAGGAAGATGACTCAAGATTATAGAATTGTAAAATGATAACTCAGGATTGTAGGATGAGAAATGTTCTGGTAAAGAGGGAGTTTTGAGGACCCTGTGAGAAAAAGAAATGAGAAAAGAGGGTAAAGTAAAAAGGAGAATATGATAAGGGCCCAGAGAATAAGTTGGGGAAAGGGCAGATCTTTTCCTTCAGTCTTTGAGGCAGTTGGTAAAACTGGTGGCATCAGCCTGAGTCTTCTGCTTTCACATACCTGGAGAGACAATGGCCCTCAATAACCCTCATTGATCTCCCCCTTCTCTGGTACAGTCCATTTCTACATTCATTTTCTTCTTTCACAAGTTTTCCTTGTGTTTCCAAATGTTTCTGGCTCATATTTTGATGTCTCCATTCCTTCTACTCTGTGACTCTACCCTTGAAATCTCCTTCTGGTTCTGAGATGATGCTTTATTTTACATAAGTTCCTCAGGGTGGAACTATGTGCCTCACCCACTTGGAACAGCTTTCCTGTGCAATACTGTTCATCCAATGGTTTTCAAGGACTTAGTCTGAAAGTCTGTGATTGAATGATTGGTTGGCTGATTGATTTTGACATGTTTGTACCTGATAAATGGATGAGGGCTAAATGAGGTGGGTTGATTTTGACCTTGACCTTACATATTTCTTTTAAAATTCATGCGTGTATAAAAATTATCCTATACATATAAACACACATATACACTCACATACACACTCAACACATATATCCAGATTACCCAGAATGATGTATTCTACAACCATGCTGGACAAGAGCATTTATGTTATGTTTTCAAGAAATATTATTTCTGATGCAACTAGAATAGAAACTAGCATTATCTGCCTCCACTGGAATTCAAAGAACAAATATATTAATTGTATTTGTGCTGGTGGAGTAGGGGAAAGGAACTGAAGAAAATGGGACCTCCTTACCATCTGCCACATGTGCATATATGACTCCAAACTTAATGTTTAACCATGAATGAAACCTAGAGGCTAAAACGAAATTTGTCTCTTTTCCATACTTGCCAAAGGGGTTGCTGGTGCCATACCATCTGTGCTACAGGCAGACTTTATACAAGACTCACTAAACTAAAAAGAGGTCACTTAATCTAGTTCCCTGTCTAGATTTCCCCATATTATGCCTCTAGGTTCAAGCACTATTCCTGAAAAGTATATGTAAATCCTATTTTGGTAAAATGATTTAGAGATGCTACAGACCGTAAATATTTAAGAAACCAAGTTGTGAATTTTTTGTTGAATAATTTCTATAATGTAAATAATCACATGCATGTCTTCTAAATATGTATATTTCTCCAACTTGTAAGAGTGAGAGAGAGAGACAGACACACAGAGACAGATAGAGAGAAAAAGATACTCACCAAAAAAAATGGGTCCCAAAGAGGAAATTCTTTTAATAATGCAGGTTGGCCTCTTCTCTGCAAGAGAAATAGAGAGAGATGGCTGAGGCATGAGAATTTAAGTGATTTCTCAGGGTCATATAGCTAGTATATCAGAGGTGGGTTTTGAATCCAAGTCTTCCTAACTGTAAGGGTAGCTCACAGTTTTCCTTGGCTTTTAAACAAATGATGCAAGAAATCCAAGGGGCAACATCAGATGCAAAGGATGACTTCTGTGTTCCTTTCCAACTAAAATGGTTTATTTTCTTTGGGAAAGAGAAATGGAAACTTCCTTTTCAAAGTTCTTCCCCTAATCCTTCTTTCCACTAGTAATTTATTCTTTATGTCTAAATCAAATACCTTCCCTTGTACTTTTAATATATTTTCTTTGCTTCAAGCTCAGTTGAGATGAGAAACACCTGGTCATTCCTCTTCTTAAATAAACCTTCTTATACTTAAAGAGCGTTATAGAGTATCTTTCAATCCTTTTTTGACCAAATTATCATATAGTAGAAATTGTTTCCATTCTCAGTGAGGGTCAAAGGTACTATACCAATTATTGCCTTCCAATGAGCAAAATTAGAAATAAAAAAAAAATCTTAGAGTAAGGAGTTCCTCAAAGGGCATATTCCTAATAATACCTAAACATGAATACTTTCTATAATGTGTCTATTACATGGTAATCTAGCTTTTGACTTAATGATTGCCTCTGAGAAGAATGTGCTACAACTTCCTTTTCCTGCCCCAGGACAGTGTTTAACAGTAAGATAGGTCTAATTCTTATGAAGTTCTTTGCATTAAGCTTAAATCTGCCTCTTTGAACTTCTACCCATTGCGTTTAGTTCAGACTTCTTAGCCCAAGAAGAAAATAATCTAATCTCATTTCTACATGACATCTTTGAAATAACTGAAAAACCCTATTATGTGTCTTCTTCCTGAGCCTAAATACCCTTGTCTCTCCAATTTATCTTAAAATTTTATAATTATTTTCTTTTTTTGGATTATACATGTATTATCATGTAAAATATAATTACATACTATTCATTTTTGTAAGTGAATAATCTTATAAAACACAAACCACAAACCCAAATAAATAATTGATAAATCATCTTTTCATCTGCATTCCTATTCCAACAGTTCTTTCTCTGGTGGTGGATAGCTGCATTTTACCTTTGTAGGCCATGATCTCAAATAATCTTTCAATATATTTCATTATGCACTCCCACCAGCTTTTCAATGTTCTTTCTCAATATAGTGCTCAGAATTGAATACAATACCCCAGAAATGGCCTAAAAGGGATAGAGTACAGTGGGAATAATACCACCTTCCCTCTGCTATCTATTGAAATATTCCCTTTTTTCATCTGACACTGATTATTTTAACTTAAGTGTAAGACTTTTCATTTATACTTACTATAGTTCATATTTCAAATTATTTATTCACAACATTCTTTTAAAAAATTTACAGCTTCAAATTCTTTTCCTCTCTCCAGCATCCTCTTTCACTTTGAGAAGACAAGAAATATGATATTAATTATACATGATAAATCATGTAAAACATATTTCCAGATTAGTCATTTCACAAAGTAAAAATACAAAAAAATAAAGTGAAAAAGTTAAAATTTAATTTGTGCTCAGGGTTCATTAGTTTTCTCCCTGGAGGTGGATTGAGTCTTTTGGAATTGTTTTGGATCACTGTATTGATAGAGTAGCTAAATCTTTCCCGGTTATTACTACAATGTTTTTACTGTGTGCAATGTTCTCCTGGTTCTGCTCTATTCAATCTTCATCAGTTCATATACATCTTCCATTGTTTTTCAACTATCCCCCTCATCGTTTCTTATAGCACAATAGTATTATGTCACTATCACATACCACAACTGGTTCAACCATTCCCCATTTGATGGGGATCCCCTCAATTTCCAATCTGTTGCCACCAAAAAAAAAAAAGCTGCTAATTTTTTTCATGTCGATCATTTTTCTTGTTCTTTGATCTCTTTGGGATAGAGATTTAGTAGTGGAATTTCTGGGCCAAAGGGTATATACAGCTTTATATACTTTTGAGCATAAGGTAGTTAAATAATTCTGAAATTATCTGTCCTCAATGTATTTTCTAGGTCAGTTGATTTTTTTGAGCTATTTCACATTTTCTTTTTTGTATCCATTCTCTTGCCTTTCTTTTATTGATTCTTAATGTCTTATGGAGTCATTAGTTTCTATTTGCTCAATTCTAGTTCTTAAGAAATTATTTTCCTTAGTGAAGTTTTGTGTCTTTTCCCCCCCATTTGACCAAATCTCCTTTTAAAGAAATTCTTTCCTTGAGTGAATGTTTATGCCTTTTCCATTTGGTCAATTTTGTTTTTCATGGTATTATTTCCTTCAGAATTTTTTATACCTTTTTTACCAAGCAGTTAATTTTCTTTTCATAATTTTCTATCATTTCTTTTCTCAATTTTTTCTCCTTTTTTCTCTTTCTTTAACTTTTCAGGAATACTTTTTGGACTTATATCCAATGAATAATTGTCTTTGAGGCTTTAATTATAGTTGTTTTTACATTGTTGTCATTTTTTGAATTTGCATCTTGATCTTCCATGCCATTATAGTAGATTTTTATATTAAAGTTCTTTTGTGGTGGTTGTTGTTTGCTCATTTTTCTAGACTATTTCTTGGCTTTGGACTTTATGTTAAAGTTACACTCCACCTCCACCCTGAGGTTGCAGAGACACTGTCCCAAACTTCAGGGGGGGGTTTTAACGTTGCTATTTTGAGAATTAGTTCTGAGAGTCTATAGTTTTTTGGTGATTTGGTAATATGAAACTGGGAGAAGTGTAGTCATTTGTTGTCCTGGTCTGCACTCTGATCTTTATCCACACAGCGCTCCTGCTCCCCTGAAGTAGCAATCACTAATGGTCTTCTTGGCCCTAGAATTCTGACCAGGATCCCTGCTCCCTTAAACTAGTATTTCTCTCTCCCTTGGAACTGTGACCCCCTGCTTACTTGTGCCTAATCACAAGAGCTCCTCTCCACCTTGGAATTGCAAGCCAGAACTGCTTTTGGGCAAAGGAGTTGTCAAAGACTGCCCAGTCCTGCACCCAGTGTTAACTAAAGGTCCCTTATAATCTCTTTCTGACCAATTGTCCAATCTCCTTCTTGTCTTTGGCTAAGAGCTCCCAAAACTGCATTGCGGCCACCTCCAGAGCTTGCCACTGGTATTGCTGCTGCCTATACTCTGGACTGTCACAACCCATGAGGTCATAAACCTCTCCTGCTGACCTCCCAAATTGTCTTGGGCTAGAAGAATGTCTCACATGAATTTTTGGTTGGTGTTGCCACTCAAGAATTCTGTTTGACTTGTTTTAAAATATATGGAGGTGAATGTTGGAAGATTTCAATTAGATTGCTCCCTTTAGTTTGTCATGTTGGCTCCATCCATCCTACTATATTTTGTCTTATTAGATTCTCTCTAACATTTTAGTCTGTTTAAATCTGGTATGCAAATGTTTAAGATATCACTTCCATTTAGGGGGCCATCTACAAGTTTGAAAAAAAAACTTGTCTTTATCCAAGTTTTTTTCTGTTCTCAAGTTATATCTTTTTCTAAATTCATTGATAAAATTTTTTTTTATCAATTTTAAAAAATGGTACAAATCTGGCTTCAGATACTTAACTGGCTGTGTGACCCTAGGCAAGGCACTTTACCTCTGTTTGTCTTAATCCACTGGGGAAGGAAATAACAAGCCACTCCAGCATCTTTGTCAAGAAAACCCTACAGACAATATGGCTTGAGTGTTCAGGAAGAATCAAAGGTGAATGAAATATGGCTTGAGAGTTCGGGAAGAATTAAAGATGATTGAACAACAGTGCAGGAGCGCTCTAATAACATAGCTTTCTTAGCCTTCCTGAGATGCCCCAAATTGTAACCCTTTAAAGATTTTATAAAGATTCTATACTAAACTAAATATTGTTTATTTATTTACATTCTATTATCCATTATTATAATCATCAGGATCTTTGATAAGATTATTTGCTACTAGTAATAGAGAAAGCATATTGTTAGACATTGATTCTTATATATGGAAGGAGCCTTAAAACTCATCTAATCCAATCTGTTCCAGTGAGGTAACCTTTATTTGGGAATTTAAAGTATTTTGGAATAGAGTCAAAGGTCTTTTTGGAAAAACAAGAAACAGATGAGTCATTCATCTCCTCCTTTCTGATGTTTGAATTGAACTGAAGCCAGTGGGGAAAAGAGTTATATTATTTTTTATTCTTAAATAAAATTCCCCCTTCTATTTGACATAGCTGGGGAAAGTCAACAATGTGTAGGGTCCTGTATATATTACTTCATTCAAGCAAGAAAAGACATTTTAATTTGAGAACATGTCCTACTTGTCAAACTTGGGGGGAAAACCTGAGTTTGAATCTCATCTTAAATACTTACTAGCTGTGTAACCTGAGAAAAGTCACTTAACCTCTGCTTCAGTTTCCTTATCTGTAAAATGAAGATGATAATAGCAACTTACTCACAGGATAATTATAAAGATCAAATGATACAATATTGTAAAGCACTAAATGCTGTGCCTGGCACCTAAGAGGTACAATGTAAATGTTGGTTATTACTATTATTTTTATTTGCTGTTGTTAACATTATATCCAAACACCACAGTTTCTGTTTTAATGTAGATTAAATGAGAATCAGGATCCCAAAGGGGTGATACAAAGAAAGGTAGCATTCTTCTCATATGCTATTTATGTTGTCAGAAGAAAGAGGCCAAGGAGTCTGTGGTTGGGGCAGCCTCTAGACACAGTCTTGGAGAAGGTAGAGAGATCTTGCTATTGAGCATAAGTTTCCATCCTGTCCTTATATTTTGTGACATGTCTTGGTAAAAAGAGACAACCATTAGTCTCAGTTTTGGTCATTGGCTGATGCTTCTAAGGAGGCAATTGGGGGATAGAATATAACATAATATGGGAGCTAGTAGGGAAAATATGAAGCAAGCAAGTCTTATTGAGGATAAATACAATAAAAAAGGAAGATGGAAAAAGGCCAGGTCTACTAGGGTACTAGAAGGAATGGCTCTCCCAATTCTCAAATGAATGGGGTTTTTTTAGGGTTCTTATCTGGGTCAAGTAAGGAATAATCATTGATGGTAAGTTGTGAGAAACCTGATTTTCATGGGCAAGTCAAGGAAAATGTTTGGAGAATGGTGCTGGTTCCTGCTATGAAGGACCAGCTGAGGAATTGGTGTCAAGCTGATATTCAGACTCTCAGGCTCAAGTAAAAGAAACTTGGACTTTGGTGGGGTGACTCAGGAGATATGAACCCTCTCTGGCAGGGGCTTCTTCATTTAGAAAGCAGGGAAGCTACAGAAATCTTTACACCTTCCAACATTGAACACTCACAGAAACAAAATAAACTGCTACTGAGGAAAACTCCCATAGGTGCAAACCATAAGTTGCCTGAGGGCCTTAAGAGTAGCAGCTGTTCAAGAGCCATAGAATAACTTGAGACAGAAATAGAATTCTTTTCTTATTTCGGATTTCAGGAAACAATAGGAGAGATTGATTTTTTTCTTTTTAGAAAGCTCAAAGGCATATTAGAGGTCATTCAGTCGTAAAGTTTCATATACTGCCAGTTCTGGAAGGGAGATTAGCATCTAAGCCACCCCCCAACACCAAGATATAAGAAGGTTAAGGTCACTTGGGCCATGTAGTTCGTTCAAGGAAAAACCAAGATTAGAACCAACCTTCCTAACAGCTTCTCCATTATGCCCTGCTGCCTCCTTCCAAAGTGGTTACTACAGTTGGAATGTTGCCAAGGGGTAGCATTTTTTTTATTCTTGTGAGTTCTGTGCTTTGGAATCCCTTGTGATCATAAATAACCTACACATTAGATTTAGATTCAAGTCGTAAGACATACTTTTGGCACCAAAGCACTCCTAAAACAGGATTCAAGCCTAAATCCAAGAAAAGCTCTAAACCATTAACTCCCTGTTGGGCATCCACTGTACAACCTACATTTGTTTCCATGGAAAGTATCCAGGAGCAGCTATGTGGCACAGTGGTAAGAGAGTCCAGCTGGAATCAGAAGGACCTGGGTTCAAATTTGACCTCAGACACTTCCTATCTGTGTATAACCCTGGCCAAGTCACTTAACCCTATTTGCCTAGCCCTTGCCTTTCAGTCTTATATTTGTTGCTGGAAGAAAGAAAGAAAGAAAGAAAGAAAGAAAGAAAGAAAGAAAGAAAGAAAGAAAGAAAGAAAGAAAGAAAGAAAGAAAGAAAGAAAGAAA
>NC_058133.1:155146553-155177947 GCF_016433145.1 Gracilinanus agilis | reverse complement strand
AGGAAGGAAGGAAGGAAGGAAAGAAGGAAGGAACATCCTAAGGTAGAGGTGAATACTAAACTTTGAAAGCCCTTCCCAATCTGGTCGAAGGAAGGAAGGAAGGAAGGAAGGAAGGAAGGAAGGAAGGAAGGAAGGAAAGAAGGAAGGAACATCCCAAGGTTAGAGGTGAGTACTAAACCTTGAAAGCCCTTCACAACCTGGTCCCTCCCTACCTTTGCAGACTTCTTATACTTTACTAAAATGCACACCCTCTGTAACTGGCTCCATTAATTTTGGAACTGTTTCTCATGCAGAACAATCCATCTCCTCATTCTGTGCCTTTCTACTGGCTTATCTCCATATCAGAAGTGCTTGTTCTCTCCATTCCCAATTTCTGCCTCTCACCAAGGTTTAGCTCAAATCTCACCTTCTTTAGGAGGTTTTCCTCCCTAAATCTATTCTTTCCCGGGCTCTTAATGTCTTTACCTTTAGGGTTTGGGTTGCTAATTCAGTTGTTTTTGAGTTGTGCCTGACTCTTTGTGGCCCCATTTGGGGTTTTCTTGGCAAAGATATTAAAATGGTTTGTCATTTTCTTCTCCAGATCATATAACGGATGGGGAAACTGAGGCAAACAGAATTAAGCAACTTCTCCAGGATTACACAATTAATAAGTATCTGAGGCTAGATTTGAATTTAGGAAAATGAGCCTTTCTGACTTCAGGTTCAGCACTCCATCCAAGGAGACACCCAGCTGCTCCTACTCCTTGAGATTATCCTCCATCTATCCATATGTAATTTGAATGTATAGATTTATCTGTTCTCTCCCTCATTCTAATGAAAACTCCTTGAGTAAGAACTGGTTTTACTTTTGCATGGACTATTTCCAACAATTAATATAATGCCTGGGGCACAGTAGGCACTTAATAAATGCTTCTTAACTGATTGACTGAAAGCAATGTCACCTATTACATAAACATAATTTGGTTCACTTTCAAGTATACAATACTACATATAATATAAATTATACAATATATTAACTATATGATATTTGTTATATAATATATAATATAGAATTTTATATATAGAATTATATTAATTATATAAAATAATATGACATAATATAACATAATGCAACCTAACATAAAATAATATATCATATGTAATATAATGTAATGTAATGTAACATAATATACACTTACATGTAAATGTGTAGTTTCCCCTGATGAAATGCAAACTCTTTGAGGCCAGAGACTGCTTAATTTGTGTCTGCATATCCCAGTGCCTAAAATAGCACCTGTCATATGGCAAATATAATAATGATGATGATAGCTTAAAAATTTTAATAGTTAATATTCTGTTGATTGAATAATTGATCTAGCTGAATCCCTTCATTTTAAGAATTAGGATGCTGATGCCCAGAGGGATTTAGTGATTTATTCAGCGATATCTGGGAATTAAGTTCCAAGATTAAAATCCAAGTTTTCTGACTCCCCAATCCAGCATTCCACAGTACCATATTGCATCTCCTTAAGATATTCTAGTCCACCTTGTTTTCTCATTTATTTTCCCTTATGTAATCGCATACTTCATAATTTTAGTGAGGTACAAAATTCAGGAGATCTCAGATTCAGTAGAGAAAGGTAGGTGGCACACTGTCCGTAGTCAAGAAGAATCATCTTCCTGAGTTCAAATCTGGCCTCAGACACTTATTAGCTGTGTAATAATCCTGGGCAAATCTCTTAATTCTGTTGGTCTCAGTTTTCTTGTCTATAAAATGAGCTGGAGAAGGAAATGACAAGCCACTCCAGTATCTTTGCCAAGAAAACCTCACAGAGAGTCATAAAGAGTTGGATATAACTGAAATGACTGAACAACAACTAGTACAATAAGTCAGCTTTATTGAGGAGAAAGAGAAACATTCACAATAAAGGAGGATGTTCAGGAAATATGAAACAGGTCTGACTGGAGCACAGGGTTTTTTATTTGTTTATTTTCATTCAACAAGGATTGATTAAATGGCTGCCATATATATGAGGCTCTGCTAGGTTCTAGGGATGCAAAAGCAAAAAAAAAAAAAGAAAATTAGTCTCTACCCTCAAAGTACCCAAGTCAATTCCCCCACTAGCTCTCTTTTCCAGCCCAACTGGACTAGTTTTAAAAAAAATAATTATTTATTTTATTTGTCACACTAAAATACCCAGGTAACTCCTTCCCTCCTCCTCTCCTCTCATTTGTATCCCTAGTGTTCAGCACAGTTCCAGGCACATAGTCAGTTCTTAATGCAGTAAATGCTTTTTCATTCCTTTTCCCACTGGGCAGCAGTTTACATCAAGTCACAGTTAGATAATATTTTATTTTTCTGTCTCTTATAGTAAAAATTATGGAATTAGAGACCAATTATTGTTTCTATTTCTAGCTTCACTCTTATTATTCACTCTCTACTCAAACAATTCTCTTAAATATCACAAAGAAACTTTTAATTCCTAAATCCAAAGGAGTCACTTCTCATTTTTCTTGAAATCTTCAGTATCAAGAATTATTCATAAGACTTACTTTCTTTTTTCTTGTTATTTAAGTATTTATATATATTTTGTTAAATAATTCCTAATAAAATATAAATTTTTTAGCATTTTTAAAAATTCTGAATTCCAAATTCTCTTCTTTCTTCTCTTCTCCTCCCTCTCCTTGAGAAGGCAACCAATTTGATTTCAACTTTTCATGTTCAGTGATGCACAATATTTTCATATTAGGCATATTAGAAAACACAAACAAAATAAAACAATAAAAATACAGAATTTATAAGTTCTTTTGCTGGAGATACATAGCATTTTTTATTATAAGTCCTTTGGAATTGTCTTGGATCATTGCCTTGGGCAAAGTAGTTCAGTCATAGTTGATTATCATTATAATATTACTGTTAAAGAGCTGCTATAAATATTTTTATACATATAGATCTTTTTTTCCTTTTCTTTTATCTTTTTGAAGTATGTACCTAGTTATGGCATTGCTAGGTTAAAGGGAATGTACAGTATTATAGTCTATTGGGCAGAGTTCAAAATTGTCCTCCAGAATGATTGGACTAGTTCAAAGCTCTGCCTTATTGTGCATTTTTGTCCCAATTTTTCCACATTCTCCTTAGCATTTGTCAAGTAAATCAGAGATGTTTGAAAAATTTTCATTTCTCTAATCAGCAGTGATTTAGACAGGTTGTTCATGTGACTATTGATAGCTTTGATTTCTTTTTCTGACAATTGCCTGTTCCTATCCTTTAATTATTGATCAACTGGGGAATGGCTCTTATTTTTATAAATTTGACTGTCTTCTATTTATATATTTGAGAAATAAGGCCTTTATCAGAGAACCTTAGTTTAATTTTTTTAATTTCCTATTTTCCTTTTAATTTTGGCTATAATAGTTTTGTTGTGCAAAAGCTTTTTAATTTCATGAAATCAAAATTATCCATTGTAGTTCCCATAATCTTCTCTGGTCATAAAGTCTTCACTGGTCATAAATTCTTCCCTCATCAACAGAGCTGAAATTTTGCCATGCTCCCCTAATTTACTCATGATATCATTCTTTATATTTAAATCACTTATCCATTTTGACCTTATCTTGGTGAGATGTTGGTTGATGCTTAATGTCTGTGAAACTGCTAACTAGTTTTACTGGAATTTTTGTCAAGTATTCATGTCTTACCATCAAAAACTTGGATTTGGGGGTTTATAAAAGATTATCATGGCCATTATTTATTATGTGTTATGCACCTAATTTAGTCTACTCATCCACCACTATTTTTCTTGGCTAGTTTCAGATTGTTTGATGGTTATTACTTTGTAATATAGTTTAAAATCTGGAACTCATAGATCAGCTTCTTTAACACTTTTTTTAACTGATCTCCTTGACATTCTTGACTTTTTTATCTCCCATATGAATTTTGTTACTGTTTTTTCTAGCTTTATGAAATAGTAATTTGATTGCTTTGGTGCTGAATAAGTAAATTAATTTAGGTAGAATTATCATTTTTATTAAATTCGCTGGATCTTACCCATGAGCAATTAATATTTCTCCAATTGTTTAGATGTCTTTATTTGTATGAAAAGTATTTTGAAATTGCATTCATAAAGTCCCTGGGTTTGTCTTTGCAGGTAGACTCCCAACTATTTTCTATTGTCTGTAGTTATTTTGAAAGGAATTTCTCTTTCTACCTCTTCCTACTGGGTTTTTCTGATAGTATATAGAAATGCTGGTGATTTATGTGGATTTATTTTATAGGTTTCGAGACCTACTTTCTTTTTTTAAAAAGGATTGATATCTTTTTTTAAAGCTACATTTCCTAGTATGCCCTTCATCCTCTCTATATATTTGGAAACACCTTCACCTCAGGCTGATCCAATGATTTAGACTCCAAATAAGGATGCAACGAATACCTCACAGACCATAAAACTTTGTTGATAAAAATACCAAAAATGATATAATTCCTCATTAAATTCAGAATAAATGTTACTTCTCTTGCCCTCAGAAATTCACCACATCTTTGGGAAAAAAGTCCAAAAAAGCATTTCATCAGGGCAACAGTAATTGCAAATCTAAAGCATGAGCTCTATTTGCACTGGGTTTTTTTCATCCCCAGGGCTCTCTGAATCCACCAAGTCCTGAGAACTGACCCTAACTTCTTTTAAGGGAGACCACCCTGGCCTATGAGTTATTAAACTTACTTTGGAAGGTAGGAGAATGTCCTGAAGGTCCATAACTTAAATGAAACAACATAAAACACTCTGTAAACCTGAAGGAAGGCTCATCATGGTAAGAATATCACCTGTGTATTATGGGGCATATCCTAAAACAACTGTAATATAAAAAATAAAGGACATAAAAAAAAACAACTTAAAAAAAAAGAACACATAAAGCCAAACTAACCTTATTTCCTTTTCTGATAGGATTTTCAAAGTGTTGGAGTAGAAGAATTGGAACTCTTAGTCTGGTAGATTGGGGAATTACAAGTGAAATTCTTAAGATTTCAAAAAAAAATTAACAAATTCCCCCCTTCAGGAATTGTTCTGGAAATAAGATGAGCCAATGTGTATAATGTGCTTTTGTGAACCTTAAGATTTTTGTTATAAATGATGACAGTGATGATTATAATGATGATTGCTACCTTGATGGACATGATCAAGACAGGGACTAGAGGATAACACTATGTGACTTATTAGGTATGATTCAAAGTTTGTGGAATGATAAAAAACAAAGAGATGTTATTAATAAGTCAACATCAAATATATAAAGTCATTCTTTTTTCACCTTTTTGCTCACTTTTTGGAGGTAACATTCATAATTTATTCTTCCAGCATCAATTCTGTGGTTGTGTAAATGTTCTCCCGGTTTTGTTCATTTCACTGTTCATTTTCTTGAATTCCAGTCTTTAGGAAGTTGTTTTCTTCATTATTTTTTGGCCTCCATTTCCATTTGGTTTAGTTTTTGCCTAGTTTTTAGGGAATTGGTTTTTTTTTTATTATTTTCTCCAAGCTGTTGATTGTTTCGATCAATTCTCTTATTATTTGATTTTTGAACTTCTTTTGAAGTTCTTCCAGGAGTTCTTTTGGGATGTGACACCCTCACTCATTTTCCTTTGCTTCATTTTTTGCCACTCTTCAAAGTTTGTATTTTGTCCCTTTCACTAAAGTAACTTTCTAAGGTTAGGTTTTTTTTGTCTTTTTGCTCATTTTTCTAGTTGTTATTTTTTCCCTTCCCTTGCCTATCTTTTGAGGCTTTGCTCTGCTTCTGAGATAGAAGGAGCACTGTTTCAAGATTTCAATGTAGCCTTCTCTGGTGCTTAGGGTAGGCCAGGTCCCAGGCGTTTTCTTTTCATTGTTCTTTTTTTTTAGATATTTCTTTTTTTAAAACATTTATTAATATTCATTTTTTAGTAAAGTTAACATGGTTACATGATTCATGCTCTTACTTTCCCCTTCACCCCTCGCCCTCCCCCCACCCCTGGCCAATGCACATTTCCTCTGGTTTTAACATGTGTCATTGATCAAGACCTATTTCCAAATTGTTGATCATTGCATTGGTGTGGTAATTTCGAATCAAAATCCCCAATCATGTCTGCCTCAACCCATGTGTTCAAGCAGTTGTTTTTCTTCTATGTTTCCACTCCTATAGTTCTTCCTCTGAATGTGGGTAGCATTCTTTTCCATAAATCCCTCAGAATTGTCCTGGATCATTGCATTGCTGCTGGTACAGAAGTCCATTACATTAAATTGTGCCACAGTGTATCCATCTCTGTGTATAATGTTCTCCTGGTTCTGCTCCTTTCACTCTGCATCAATTCCTGGAGGTCTTTCCAGTTCACATGGAATTCCTCCAGTTCATTATTCCTGTGAGTACAATAGTATTCCATCACCAGCATATACCACAATTTGTTCAGCCATTCAGGCATACCCTCATTTTCCAGTTTTTTGCCACCACAAAAAGTACAGCTATAAATATTTTTGTACAGGTCTGTTTATGATCTCTTTGGGGTACAAACCCAACAATGGTATGGGTGGATCAAAGGGCAGGCATTCTTTTATAGCCCTTTGAGCATAGTTCCAAATTGCCAGCCAGAATGGTTGGATCAGTTCACAACTCCACCAGCAATGCATTAATGTCCCAATTTTGCCACATCCCCTCCAGCATTCATTACTCTCCCCTTCTTTCATTTTAGCCAATCTGCTAGGTGTGAGGTGATACCTCAGAGTTGTTTTGATTTGAATTTCTCTCACCAAGATAAATTCAGAATGGGTGAATGACTTGAGTATAAAGAGGGAAACTATAAATAAGTTAAGTGAACACAGAATAGTTTAATTATCAGATCTCTGGGAAAGGAAAGATTTTAAAACCAAGTAAGATTTAGAGAAAATTACAAAATGTAAAATAAATGGTTTTGATTATATTAAACTAAAAAACTTTTGTACAAACAAAAACAATGCAGCCAAAATCAGAAGGGAATCAACAAATTGGGAAAAAATCTTCATAACAAAAAACTCTGACAGGGGTCTAATTACTCAAATATACAAGGAGTTAAATCAATTGTATAAAAAATCAAGCCATTCCCCAATTGATAATGGGCAAGAGACAAGAATAGGCAATTTTCAGATAAAGAAATCAAAAGTATCAATAAGCACATGAGAAAATGTTCTAAATCTCTTTTCATTGTTCTAATGGTGTTCCTTGGGACCAGAGATTATATCCTGGAGGACTTAACCATTTCAGCTCTGGAACTCTGGAACAGCTCAGGGGTCCTGGATTCTGATTGGTGAATGCCACACATGGGTCACTATATCTAAGCAGCTCTCCAGTCATGTTTTATTTTATTTCAGGCTGTTTTCTCTCTAGATATTATGGAAAATCCAAGATTTCAAAAGGGACATAGAAAATAGCAGAAAAATTAGTATTCGTGATTTTTTTAAATAGAAAAACTAGTGTGTTTCAGAAGAGAAAATTTGTTCTGAGGCTGCATATACATGATGATAACAGAACCAGTTGGCAAAAAAAAGC
Source organism: Gracilinanus agilis (assembly GCF_016433145.1). Lineage (NCBI taxonomy): Eukaryota > Metazoa > Chordata > Mammalia > Didelphimorphia > Didelphidae > Gracilinanus > Gracilinanus agilis. The sequence goes on along the minus strand of NC_058133.1, from coordinate 155,170,429 downwards.
AACCAGGTTTTTTGGTTGAAAAAATGCCAAATAATCAAATCTGGGTGATAATTTCCCCCCGCACACTCATATAACCTGTTCTTTTGGTGCTTAGATACCACCAGAATGTTGGCGGTTAAATGATGGTGTGTTTTTACATATTCAGACTGAATGTCCAAAGATATGTTATTATAACAAACTATTTTTTAAAAAATTAGGCTGACAATCTTTCTTGAAAGATTTTTTTAAAATAAGCAATCCTCCTTTTTCTCCATAATACATTTCTAGCACCTATAACATAAAGTGGTTCATTATAAACAGAAAGTATTTTTCAATATGAATAAAATTATCACTTGGATTTATATTCCTAATAATAAGCTTTATATCAAATAAACACTACCTTCAGAGTCAGAGGACAGCTAGGTGGCATAGTGGATAAAGCACTGGGTCTGGCGTTAGGAAGTTGCTGATTTTTCAATTGTGTCTGACTTTTCTTGACCCATTTTAGAGGGTTTCCTTGGCAAAAAATATGGGAGTGGTTTGCAATTTCTGTCTCCAGCTCGTTTTACAGATGAGAAAACTGAGACAAACATAGTTGACTGAATTACATAGATTCATACAGCTAGTATCTGAGGCCAGATTTTCTGATTGCTAACTTGGTCCTACTAAGCTTTTCCTCTCCAGGTAAAACATATGAGATTCCTTTAACCATACATTCTGTGGAATGGTTTTGAGATCCCTCTCATTGTCCTGACTACTTCTTCTAACAAGCTGATGATTGTTAATGCTCTGTTTTTAAAAAAATATATATAACACTCAGAACTGAACATCATATTCCTGCTGTTTTGACCAGGGCAGACTATGATAAAATATTCTGAATGCTGCACATGAACATATCATATGAGAAGAGTTAAGATGTGAGTGTTAATTAAACAAGGATAATCAATGATCCAGCTGGAATCAAGAGAGCTAAAAACAGATATAAAATTAGGAAATATGTAGATATAGGCATAGATATATTGTAACTAAGCAATCAAACCATAAACCATGCCCAGGGCAGGTGGCACACAAGGTACCCTCAGTTGGGGTTGGGGAACTCAAGTTACTTCTGGGAAGGTGGCTAAGTAAGGAAAGGGAGCTCAAGCAGACCAGACTTTTCCCCTCATTCCACCATATTTAAACAGCTTGGAAGAGTAAAGTTCCCAGAAAAATATAGAAAAATTTCCAGGAGTGCATGGCTATTCAGCAAGGAAATGGCACTGTTCCCCCTTTCTAACCCACCTAAGGCACTTTTACTTTCCTCTATCCTCTCCAATGGCAGAGGTCAAGCCTGAGGGACAAAGGGAAACTCTTTGGCCTGATGAAGCATTTTTTTCTTTCTCAGCCCAGCTACTGGAGGGATCCAGTATTTTTGATGTACCCAATACTCATGGTCTCAATTTCAGGAAATTCTGACAGGGGAAGAGCTAAACTTTGGGGAAAAGAAATGTTCTCATTAATCTGGGAGACAGGCATGTCCAAAGGAAAGAATAATGCTCCATCAGAAGCTGATATGTTTGTTTTCCTTCCCTTGATGTGCAACTCCTCACCTGAAAGGATAACCTCTCTGTTGTTGATGTGGGCAGGGGAAGGAGTGCTACCCATCTGGCTCTTGCCTGGGCTGCTTCTTCCTGACAGGCAGCGGGGTATGATGCAAGGTGGTCCTTTAAGAGCCACAAGTTGTATACACTGAAAGAACTACCCAGGACCAGCTCTGAATCTCCTTCCCCAGCTCTAGCCCTAGCCAGTACTGACCTCGGAAGAAAAAGATTCCTGCTCCAGAGCCAGGGCTGTCCTCCTGTTACTGGCTTTGCTTGACCATGGTTCTACCCTAAGTAGCCCCTGCCCCACAACCAGACTTTTAATCCTCAAATGAATATAATCTGTTGTCAACTCTTCCTTTAAATTTGCACTGTTGGCAAAAATATTTATAGCTTCACTCTTTGGGGTGGCAAAAAAATTAGAAAATGAGGGGATGCCCTTCAAATGGGGAATGGCTAAACAAACTGTGGTATCTGTTGGTGATGGAATACTATTGTGCTCAAAGGAATAATAAACTGGAGGAATTCCATGTGAACTGGAAAGACCTCCAGGAATTGATGCAGAGTGAAAGGAGCAGAACCAGGAGAACATTATACACAGAGATGGATACACTGCGGCACAATTTAATGCAATGGACATCTTTACTAGCAGCAATGCAATGATCCAGGACAATTCTGAGGGACTGATGAGAAAGACCACTATCCATATCCAGAGAAAGAACTGTGGGAGTAGATACACAGAAGAAAAACAACTATTTGATCACATGGGTCGATGAGGACATGATTAGGGATGTAGACTCTAAACGATAACCCTAATGCAAATATTAATAATATGGAAATACGTCTTGATCAATGACACATGTAAAACCCAGTGGAATTGTGCATTGCTTTATGGGAGGGGGGAAGGGACGAGGGGAGGGAAAGAACATGAATCATGTAACCATGGAAAAATTCTCTTAATTATCGACTAAAAAATAAGGAAAAATAATAAATTTGCACTGTTGGGAAATTCTATGTCTTAGGTCAGAAGTCCCAGATGTGCAACTTTCCTTAAGGCTCCAGGTAGAGATCCTTTGTCCTTAAGTAGAGCTTTATGAAATTTCCAGGCATCCAACTTTAGCCAGTCAGTCATGAAAAATGTAAACATATAAAACAAAAAATATCTAAACACTAAATCTTGAAAGGCCCAGATTCTCTTGATTCTGCATAAATATTTGTTATTTTGCAACTATGAATGCTAGTTCTTTCATTCAATTGATATTTAGTAAGCATCCAAAGGATTGGCTTATCACATTGTAGAAAATATATGTATATATACACATAAGTATGTAGACACATTTTAGATGCATGTGTATATATAGATATATACATATATATATAATCTCATCAAGGTTTTCTATAGCCATATATTTTTTAATCATACTACTTCAAGAAGATTAAAGTGTTTTTCAGATTCTATATCTCCTTAGTCTTTACAACATATTTGTGAAGTAGAGTGATGGTGTTCATTATTATCCCCATTTTGTGCCCAAGGAAACAAAAATCCAAAAAGGTTAAAATAATTGCTACAGGGCACATAGCAAAAAAAAAAAAAAAAAATGAGGAGACTAGATTAGAACAAATGCCTCTGGATTCTGAAGCAAGATCCTGTCTTACTAACAATTTCTATATAAAGAAACAATACCTTCAGAATCCATTTTCTTTCTCTAGAGAGTTCTGTCCTGGGATTCCCTAGAAAAACACATCTAATTTTACTTTTAAAAAGGGGGAAAGTTCCAATGGGAAGTAAATTTTTTACAAGTTACTCTATGCTTCCTTATGAATAAATGTGTATTAGGAGCCCTCACAGGACTTAGGACAAGAAACTCTGTCCTTTGTAGCTAGTCCTGGGGAAGTATAGGACTTTGACTTTGCTGGTTAAAAGGTTTTATAATTTATAGCTCTTGAGATAGTACTGTTCCAGCTGAAAAAGATAAATATGAATACGAACAAGGAACTGAGTAGGGAATGGATTACAGTACTGAAAATCTGCAGACTTTTCTTAGTGGTCAGAAAAAAATTGAGACTCCAATGGTTTCTTTTAAATTGTGGTCCTCTATGAACTGTTATTATTAATGTTAATGCGCATTTTAAGAGATAGGTGCTGACCTCATTCTAAATAAGAATGTTGTCAAGTTGAGTAATTGCACTAACTCTAAATGCTGCCCCTGCTCAGCAGAAGATAATCCTGAATAGAAACAGAAGCTTAAAATAAAGGAGGTGACAAATGAATTTCGAAACACAAACTTCTTTTTAAGAGCTTACAATCCTGAAGTTTTGTGAACTTCTTGAATTCATGTACATTATAGGATTTGCTGTATTCTAGTGCTCTTAATAGATGCACTCTTCACTAAGTTAAATTACCTCCTCTTCACCCTCCCTTTCCCAAATACACAAATTGTGTACAGTTAAATTATTGAATTTTGGGGAAAAGATCTTTTGTGCAATTTGGTAAGTTAATCTTTAATGAGTTCTCACAAAGATATCTATTTTGTAGAGACAAACAAGAAAAAAAAATCTCTTAATCCTTCTGCAATTTGGGACAGGTAAGTTGCACAATAGATAGAGAGCTGGACCTGGTATTAGGAAAACTCATCTTCCTGAGTTCAAATCTGACCTCAGACACTTAGTAGTTATGTGATGTTTGGCACAAGTCTAGTTTGCCTCAGTTTCTCATCTGTAAGATGAGTTGGAGAAAGAAACCACAAACCACCCCAGTATTGTTGCCAAGAAAATCCCAATCAGGGAAAAAATCTTTATAACAAAAAACTCTGACAAAGGTCTATTTACTCAAATATATGAGGAGCTAAATCAATTGTATAAAAAAATCAAGCCATTCTCCAATTGATAAATGGGCAAGGGACATGAATAGGCAATATTCAGATTAAGAAATCAAAACTATCAATGGGAAAGTGTTTTAAATCTCTAAAAATCAGAGAAATGCAAATCAAAACAACTCTGAGGTACCACCTCACACCTAGCAGATTGGCTAAAATGATAGCAGGTGAGAGTAATAAATGTTGGAGGGGATGTGGCAAAATTGGGACATTAATACATTGTTGGTGGAGTTGTGAATTGATCCAACCATTCTGGATGGCAATTTGGAACTATGCTCAAAGGGCTCTTTAAACGACTATCTGCCTTTTGATTGAGCCATAGCACTGCTTAGTTTATACCCCAAAGAAATAATAAGGAAAAGATATGTACAAAAAATTTATAGCCACACTTTTTGTGGTGGCAAAAAATTGGAAAATGAGAGAATATCTTTCGATTGGGGAATGGCTGAACAAATTGTGGTATATGCTGGTGATGGAATACTATTGTGCTCAAAGGAATAAAGAACTGGAGGAATTCCATGTGAACTGGAATGACCTCCAGGAATTGATGCAGAGTGAAAGGAGCAGAACCAGGAGAACATTGTACACAGAGACTAATACACTGTGGTACAATTGAACATAACAGACTTCTCTACTAGCAGCAATGCAAGGATCCAGAGCAAGGCTGAGGGACTTATGAGAAAGAAAACTAGCCACATTCAGAGGAAGAACTGTGGGAGGAGAAATGCAGAAGAAAAACAACTGCTTGAACATACGGGCTGATGGGGATATTATTGGGGATGTAGACACTAAAGAATAACTCTAGTCCAACTATCAATAATATGGAATTAGGTCTTGATCAATGATACATGTAAAACCCAGTGGAATTGTGCATCAGTTAAGGGGGGTTAGGGGAGTTTGGGGGAGAGGGAAATAACATGAAATATATAACTATGGGAAAATATTCAAAATAAAAACTTAAAATAAATAAAATAAATAAAATAAAATCTAAAAAATAAAGCTTTCCCAAATTGCTTTAAAAAAAAAAAAAGGAAAAAAGAAAATCCCAATCAGGGTCATGAAGAGTCAGGCACAACTGACATAACAACAAATAAGAAAATTTAAAGTCTATGCTTCCTCTTACCAAATTCAGCATTTTTTCTTCTCTATTGCAAATACACTAAGCTAATATTTGTTAAGAGATAGGCCATAAGATGGTTCTATGACATGATCAGCCCCTCCATATATACCCAAAGTACATTCCCTCTGTTTCTTGACTTGTTTAAATTAGGTCCTACTTCCTCCATCAAACCTGCTCTTATTCTTCTCTTCTCCCAGCTAAAAGTGATTTGTTTCTCTCCCCAATCTGTCATCTCTTTGTCCTTGACCCTTCCTATGAACTTATCACAGTTAAACCTGTCGCATTGTTATTTGTACATATGTCTTATTTCCTACTAGACTGTAAGCTATTTGAGAACAAGGACTATTCCTTTTTTCATTTTTTGAATGTCCCTAATCTAAAAGACATCATTTAGAACATATTTCAGAAGGGGGTGGTTGTATGAAAAGAATGAGAGATAAAAGATGGAGAGTTTGAGTTCTGAATTAATAGGAGAAGTGATAGGGACTAGAACTGTGATTTTACTGATACAGGAAATTCCTAGTTTGGGGAACTGCCTCTACCAATGAAAACAGATACTTTCTCTGCTATAGTTTTAGAGTTGTCCATACCTCTGAGAGGTTAAAGTAACTTGCCCAGGCTCACACAGCAAGTATGTGTCAGAGACCGGATTGAATTGCAAGGCTATCCTCCTACCCACTATGTAAGACTGTTTCTCACTGCTCTAGGTTCCATGAAATAGTTAGAGCTCAAAGGAAGTCTAATAATTTATTATTTATTTATTGTTTATGATATATAATTATATATTTATTGTTAAATATAAATATATTTATATTTATAAATATAGCATTTATATTGTGTTTACTATGTGCCAAACACTACGCTAAATGCTTTATGAATATTATCTCATTTGATCCTCACAACAATCCTGGGAGAAGTGCCATTATTAAACTCATTTTATAGTTCAGGAAACTGAGACAAATAGAAGCAAAAGGACTTGTCTGGGAGACTGGATGCTGCCAGACACCAAAATGCCATTAGGTCCAGACCTCTTCTTGACTGTTGATTTGGATTCATTCCACAACGTTTGACATAACCCTGATCTCTAATTCTCCCTGTCTTAGTGATAATGAACATCCAATTGTTGAAGAACAAGCCTTCTTCTCTGTTCAAGCCATCTGCTTTCTCATTCCTACACCCCCTCAAGCTTACAACCACAACCCACTCATTTCAGTAAGCCCTCTGGAACTCCCATGCTTCCTCCTCTCTTGCGCCTTCTCAACCTTGGCAGCCACTAAGACCTGCCTCCTGCAGATGACTCTCTATCCCCCCCAGCCTTTCCAACATTGGTCCCATCTCCTCTCAAACCCTCAACCCTCGACTCACTATTCTAGGTGGCAAGTGGACAAATGCTTCCTGTTTTCCTTTGCCCCTTCCTTGTTCTTCTTCTACTGCCATCATTTCATCTCTCCTCTCCTCCTTTAAGGTTTACTCTATTCGAATGTGTTACCCAATTCATATCCCAATGGCTATTCTCTATTATGATTTCCAGGTCATTCTTATTCCTTTCTAAACGTGTTCAGTGTTTGGATCACATTGCTCTTCTCCATCCCAAATCTTGTCTTCATGTGAGGGGATTTGTGGATTTTAAAATTAATATTCAATATCTCCAATGTATAATATTTATAGAGATTTATTAATATTTAACTAGAGAGCCAGAGAACACAGGGAATGTTCCCCACTCGCTTCACGTGAAAGAGAGAGCTAGAGGAGTGTTACCCAAAACTTATATACAGTCACGCAAAAGACACAGGTAAAAGGAAAATGAATTGTGGGTAATACAGAAGGGAAGTTTGGGTGATGTCGTTTTAGGGATTCAAAATTTTCCAACTCTACAGACTTTAACATTGATGTGTTCCTCAAATACCCTAGCTTCCAAATTCCTCAATCTATTAATCTCCTACGACCTGCTCCTCTTGCCATAGCTCAGTTTCACACTAGAGATTCATAGCCTTGATCTTGCTGTTGCTCACAATTGTTCTACTTCCATGGCTGACAACTGTAAAAATTCTTTGATCACATTTTTTTATCATTCCATCTCTATGTTTTACTACTCAGAAACCTATTCTTTATCTTCATTGTGATTTCTAATCCTTCCCATCACCTGAATACCTTCTCTAGCTATCTCTTCTGTTCTAGCTATATATATGCTGATCTTTCTCCATTTGCAATCCTTGATGAACCAGTTCAACTCTGCATATTCTTCTCCTTTTGGATTCCTTGCTCCCTTATTAAATCCTTATCCTGAAACACCCCCACCATCCTCGTTCTTGTTTCTTCTCATATTCTGCCAAGTTGAGTTGGAAGTTCCTAAGCTTGGAGGCATCCTCTACTACTCATACTCACTGAGCCCACATTTCAATTATTTGCCAAGTCTTGTTAAATGTATCTCCATATCTCTCTCAAATGTGTCACTTTCTAGCCATATAAAGCCACCAATTTACTTCAGACACCCATTACCTCATATTCAGATTATTACAATAGACTCTTAATTAGTCTCCCTAATTCAAGTCACTCTCCTGCCAGTGATTTCCCAAAAGCCCAGATCTGACCATGCCATCCTATTAATCGATCAATTAATAAATAAACATTTACTAAGCACCTATTATGTGGCAGCCTCTGTGCTAAGTGCTAGGAATATAAAAAGAGGCAGAAAATAGTGTCTACTCTACAGGATCTTACCATTTAATAAAAGAGATAACACACAAATATATACAAGACAAGCTAGATTCAGGATAAATAGGAGAAAATTAACAGAGAGAAGGTACTAGAATTAAGAGGAGTTGGGAAAGGCTTCCAATGGAAGATGAACTCCAATAACTATTTCTTTTATGATAAAATATAAACTCATCTGATTGTCATTTAAATGTCTTTAGAACCTCACCCTTTCTAATATATCCTGTGTTCCTACACCTTACTCTCTTCCACATATTCTCAAGCCTAATCATATTGGTCTACTTGTTATATACCACTCCATTTCCTATATCTATATCTTTTCTTTGGATGTCCTCCATCCAGATCTCTCTCTCTCTCTCTCTCTCTCTCTCTCTCTCTCTCTCTCTCTCTCTCTCTCTCTCTCTCTCCCTCTCTTTCTTTCTGTCTCTCTCTCTTTCTGTCTCTGTCTGTCTGTCTGTCTCTCCCTCTTTCTCTTTCTGTCTGTCTGTCTCTTTCTGTCTGTCTGTCTCTTTCTGTCTCTCTGTCTTTCTCTTTTTGTCTCTCTCTCTCTGTCTCTGTCTGTCTCTCTCCCTCTCTCTCTTTCTGTCTGTCTCTCTCTGTTTCTCTCTCTTTTTGTCTCTCTGTCTCTGTCTCTCCTTCTCAAGCTCTGATTTTCTCCAAGACTCAGTTTCTACAGGAGGCCTTTCCAATTCCTCCAAGCTGCAAGTATTTTCCTTTCTCTTAAATTACATTTTATATACTTGTATCTTTTAGGTATCTATTTATTTATATATTGTCTTGCCCATTTGTAGACTCTCTGAGGGCTGAGACTTTTTTTTTTCTTTTTTACTTGCAACTACCAATACTTAATATAATGCCTAGTGTATAGTAAATACTTGAGAATGATTTACTGATTGATTACACCAGTAAAAGGAGTGGAGCAAATCCATTGAAATCAATATCACTAACACTTTGCATTGTACCTGGGAGGACATTAATAAATGTTGAATTCAATAGGTATATCAGATTAGTCGTCAAAAGCACCTCAGAAACCTAATTCATTGAAATGTAGAAAGTCAGTTTGCTCAGACCTTAGAGATCATTTAGCAAAACTCATATTGAAAAAGACATTCTCTCTTAACAAAATCTCCAGCAAATGGATATCAACCTCTAAATGAAGAACTTCATATTGGGAAATCAAAACAACCTGAGGCTTTCCATTCTCCTTTTGGGTAGTTCTAAGTTACTAAAATTGTCCTTATATCTAGCCTAAATCTGCTTCTCTGTAACTTCTATCCATTGCTTTTATTTTTGTCCTCTGGAATCAAGGAGAACAAATCTTTTCTACATGGCAGTCTTTTGTGTTAAGAGCAATCAATGCCCTTCCATATAGTGGCTAGAATAACTAGTTCTCCAGAGATCTATTACACGGATTGGTCTAGTTTTTCCTTAAATGGTAAGGTAATTGTCCCTGAGACTTGATTAATCCAAGAAAATATGGCTCAAATTGTTGGTCTAGCTTCCTAGTCACTTAAAGTGTAAAGGAATCAACTTTCTTCAGAGATGATGGATATTCCACTGCCAGGAGAATCAGTAAACTTTTCTGGTATCAGATGCATTTTCATATGGAAACAAAGGAAGCCATGAACAAACATTGTATTTTTCCATGCTATGCCTCAGTAAACCTCATTTGGTTAACTATCAGATGACCAATGTTTTGGGGTTTTTTTCCCTCTCAATCCTGAACCTGAATCTCATCCACAAGACCACATCCTGAGTTAACTAAACCGGTCCAAAATATCTGTAAATACTTGAAAACAGCTATTTTGATATTCTTGAATCTTCTTTTCTATGGTAAAATACCTGAAGCTCCTTTAACTGAACCTTGCATATTGCTTAGGGTTTGTTTTGTTTATTTGTCCTTCTGGGTATATTCCAAAAAATTACTGTTCTTCCTAAAATATACTTTTCAGAAATAAATACAAAATTCTAAATATAGTATGACAAGGGAAGAGAAAAGTAGGATTATAACATCACTCATTTTTGGATTATCCTATTAATGGAACCTATGATCATACAAGGCCTGGAGTCAGGAAGACTCATCTTTGTGAATTCAAATCTGGCTGTAGACATTTAGTAACTGTGACCCTGAGCAAGTCATATAACCCTCTTTATCTCAGTTTCCTCATCTGTAAAATAAGCTGGAGAGGAAAATGGCAAAATATTCCAATATCTTTGCTAAGAAAATCCATATGGGGTCATGAAGAGTTGGGCACAATAGAAACTATTGAACAACAACAGTAATGATCATATTAGCTTTTTGTTTGCTTTGCTTATTCACACTGAGCTGACAGCCCTCTAAAACCTCCATGTCTTTTTAAGTAGACTGTTTGCTCATAATGTTTTTGTTTTAATACTGTATCTATATACTATTTTTTAAAACACAACTCTACTCTGTTATAGTCATTCCTATTAAATTTTATCTTGTTTGACGTCTATCATTTTTCTAGTCCTTTTTGATACCCAATTCTGTTATGTGGCATATTAGATCATCCCTCATGGCTTATTGTAATTTGTAGATTTGGCAAGTGTGTTTGTTACTGTACCTTAATCCAAATGTCTTCTCACTAGCCTCAGCTAATTCTGAGCACCCCTCTCCTCTCACTACAGATCACTACACTTCATACACTAAGGTTTTGACTTTTTATGTCCCAAAAAAGTTCAGAAGCTTATAGGAAACTGACACACACCAATGTCTTCTCTATTATTTTTTAAATAATGGTGAAATAATATTGAAAATGTCCGGTAAGGAACAAGTAGTACACTAAAAATTGAAGGAAAAAAAAGGAACTAAAACAAAACAGAAAAAAAAAACTCTCCAGGTTTTGTCTTTTTGTTGTTGTCTTTTTGATAGGAAGTTTCCTAATTGGAGTAATTTGAAAAGTCAATAAAGGCTAAATTTTAGTTAAGTTCCTCTTGTAATACTTGAAATTCTCCTGTTTTCTCTTATCCTTTAAGATATATTTAAATTCTATTTCAATGTAAACATTACCTTGAAAGAGGTAATATATCAATCACCCTGATAATAAAATCTTAGCAAATCATTTAATAGATTAGCTAGCCAGAAATTTAATAATCAATCAACCAGTCATCAAGTTATTTATTACTGCCTTATGTACCAGGAACGACATTAGATGCAAGATACAGAGATAAAATGAAACAGTCTCTGCTTTCAAAGAGCTTTCACTGTATTGGAGGAATACTATACAGGTAATCCCTTCCATATCATTACTTTCGCAATCATAGTTTTAATATATACCATATGGGCATAAGAAATTGAATGGGAATTTTGGGGAAGTTTTGTGAAAAGCTAAAGATGACATGTGAAGGTTAACAGATGACACAAACTTAGAAATATAAAATTTCTAAATTGCATAATATATGTAAATATTATATAAACATCAACATATTTTGTCTTTTTATAGCATAAATATACACAGTCTCCTTTTACTGTAAACACTTCATAAAAGAAATAGAAAAAATTCATAATTCTTCACAGGTATAAAGGAAGGGCCAAAAAAATTGATGGATTTTCAGATCATGGGGCCACCAACTCCATTAATCCCTGTGAAGTAGAAGGGATACCTGTAAACCAATATGAAGATTCAAAATACACACAGAATAAATGTACCGCTATTTTGTTAGGGAGATTCTAGTTGCTGAGGTGATCATGATAGGTCTCACATTACTACAAGAGGGAAGGCCTGAACTGAGCTTTGGAGGAAGCAGATTCTAAGATTTGGAGGAGAGGAGAGAGTTCACTTAAGGCATGGGCAGTAGTCACCACTGAAGACATGAAAATAGAAGATGGATTGTTAGGTGTTGTATAATTGTCATAGGGATTGCAACACCCTCCTCAGGGGGATTGCATGATTATCATAGGGACTGTATGACTGCCATAAAACTAAAAAATCTTTTAAATAAGAAACATTTCAGGAAAAGGTACTTGATAACTCTTTGAATCTAGAAGATGAATTGTTTGAAGAAAGTACCATGAAATGCCTGAAGAAACATCCACAGCATCAGAAGACCCAGAATGAACCATGGAGTATAATTGATAGAACTGTGGGGGTTCTAAAACATTTATTTTGTATGTATACTCTTATGCCAAAGGAGACTGCCTAATTGGCTTTTTGTCAATATGCCTAGCAATTATTGGTTTTGTTCTCTTTCTCTTTTATCCCCAAATTATTGTAATTTATAAGTTGGTTATGTTTATATGATCCATTGGGGAGACCAATCTCTCCAAGGATCCCAGGGGGATTGTCTAATTGGAACCTGTTACCCTAAAAACTACGATCCCTAGAAAAGCTACAATTCCCAGCACCCTACTCACTTCCTGTCATTTTGTGCTGACGTAGACAGGATACAAACTGGGTGTCGTTCTGTCTCTGGCTCTCTTTCCTTCCTGTTGTGGCTTTGGTGGAGGGGATTTTGAACAGGTAGAAAAAACTTAGTCACATGGTTCTGTTATGTCAGGTAATAAATTTTATAAAAATATCACCTGAAGTATTGGACATTAATTTAAATCTTACAGTGTGAAGAGCAGCAAGAAGTGCAATTTGGCCTGACTGTAGCAATCTAATAGCAAATGATTGGCAGATGTGTGAAGCTTTAATGGGAGAAGATGTGAGAAAAAATGGATAGCATGGTTATGAGAAGAAACTGGGAAATTCTTCTCTTGGGAGGGAAAAAAGGTGTAATAATCCTGGGAAAGTATGTTGTAGATACGTTTGGGGCAAAGGGAGGGAGTTTATAACATTTATTGGTAGTTTTTCTTATCACCTTAATTTTTTAATATAGCCCTCCCTAATACAGCCCTGTCTTTATATGATGGACAATTTCTTGAAATAAATTTTTTAAATGGGGGAAAAGCAGTTCAGCAAAATAACCAATACAGGAATTGAGTTTGACAGTCTGTGCAATGTTGTACCTTTGCAAAAAAGAAAGGGGATCCATTCTCTTATTTTTTCTCAGGCACAAATCTAATTTAGTATAAACACAAAATATTCAGTTTTTATTGTTCTTCCCATATAGATTGTGGTGATATGTATTGTTTTCCCTGGATGTATTTACTTCATTCTGTATTTGTTCATATGAGGATGAAAGAATGTAAAAGTATAGGGAGTTTGCATCTGATTTGGGGGGTAATAGTGAGCCATTGAAATTTCCTGATGAGGAGAGAGCATTGAAATAGCCATCACTGAGACACAACGGTTATAGGTAATTTATAATCTATAGATAGACTTATGTAGTGAGTAGGTAAAAGGCAGACCAACTTGGCTGCCTGAGAACATTCTAAGCCCAGAATGTTGAAAAAGGGTTTTGTCCAGAGAGACTGAGTTGACAGTTTCCTGCTTTGGAGGAGAGGTGTGAAGCTGGGAGCTACTGTACAACTAGCCTTTGGACACTTTGGGATCTCCATAGAGGAGGTGGGTCTGCAAATCAAGATAAAAGAGGAAGATCTAGGTAGAGTTGGGATCTTTCCTGTAGTTGGTGAACAGCTCCAGGAAGTCCTGTACTCCCTAGCCCTTGTGGATTATCTTGCTGTGACCAGAAGTGTTCCTGAGTCTAAACATCACCTGGAAGTCATCAAGGACATTGTGTGAGATTCCCAAAGCTCCTGTCACACTCAGCTAAGCCACTGCTGGCTGGCTGTTAGGTTAGCTTAAGATTAGCCAAACCAACTGCCACTATTCTCTGGAAATTGGTACCCTTAGAAGTTAGAAACCCCTCTGCCTCCAATTCCATGCTTACCAAACCATTAAACTTAACTTTGTTTAACTTCCTTGTCATTCTATCTCCCAACCATCAAGAATCCACAGAGAGTTAACTATATCCCTGGCTGTAGTGAAAGTTCAGTTATTCTTATTTCTCCCAATCTGTTTCCCATTCCCCATTAGTTTTGCTACCCTTTTCCCCTATGGGGTTTGTGTGCCTTACAGTGTGTCTCCCTGTGTATTAAGCTTCTTCCCTCTCACTCGCCATTTGTGAGCTGCCATTCCTTTAGTTAGTTCTTTCACAATGCTTATACTTGTCTGGTATGATTTACAGTCAGGGGATGAATTGTATTTTTTTAAAGATTGAATTTCATCCCTGGCTTTTTGGTCATCCTCTTTCTGGTCTGATTTTTTTTGTATATCTTCTTTTGCCTTTTTTGCTTCATTATCGAGCTGGTCAATTTTAGCTTTTAGGACTTTATTTTCTTGTTTTAGTTCATGTATTTCCTTTTTAAAATTGTCTTCAGCATCTCTTGATTGCTTTTTGAGTTCCTGAAGTTCTTGAGTTAATTGAATTTTGAGATCTTCCAAAGCCTGTGTCCAATTTGCTGGAGCTTCCTCCTCTTCTTCTATTTAATTTGCTCTTTTTTGCTTTCTGAAAAGAAGCTGTCAATTGTTATTTCTTTTCTCATTTTATGTTGTTTACTCATATTTTTTCCTTCTCTGTTCTGCTAGTTTAATCAGATGTATTTAATGATCTTTGATGAAAGATCTTCCCCCAGCTGGTAATGGAGGTTTGTAGTTAAGTTCTCTACAGTCTATGGTGGAGGGGTGTTGGAGTTTCTCTGCCCTCTGAAGACTTCTTGTCTGTCCAATAGATGTGATTAAGCCTGGATTAGTCTGTATTACTTAATGTGCCCTTAGGCTAAAACCTCCAGAGAAGAAGGGAAAAAAAAGTGGGAGGACAAGATGGAGTGTTTTCGCTGACTTGTCCAGCAGTAGGGTTCACTGCTCTGTCCTGCTCTTAGACCTGATTTTCTTTTCTCTTGAAGCCCTTTGTTCTCTATCTTGGTGTTGGTAAAGGCCATAGGTCTGAAGTTTGGCTCCCTCTAAGCTGCCATCTTCCAAGCGTTTTTGCTGTGTTTCCCTGGCTTTCTCCTCTAGCCACTTCCCCTGTGCCTGTGTTCAACTCCCCAAGTCTGGTGCCAGCAAGGTCCTCTCTCCAGGCTGGTGCGCCCACCCAACTGGAGATTTCAGGGGCCACTGGTGACTTATCACAGGCCATAGGGGAGGGGTCCTGGGATTCCCTTTCTATACACTCAGATCCAACAGTTCAAGAGTTCAAGCCTTTTTCTTGGTGTACCTTTTGAGCTGTCTAGCAGTAGGATCCCCCTGCTCTGTCCTGTTGTTAGGTTTGGTCCTCTTTCTTCTTGAAGTGCTTTGTTTTCTATCTTGGTGTGGAAAGGGTGTGGAGGTTTTTAAGATTTATTCCATCTAAGTCACCATCTTCACAGAATCCCAAGGGGATGAATTGTAGAGAAGAAAGATTGAGCCAGAGAACAGTGAGGAAGCTACTGCAATTGTCTAATTGAGAGGCAGTAAGGGCCTGAAGGAAGGTAGTGGCCTTGTGAAGGTGACACCTGGGATAGAAATGACAAGATTTGGCAAATGATCAGAAAGGAGGGATGAAGGAGGGTTCGGTGTTGAAGGTGGCTTTGAGAAAACGATTGGCAGAAAAGGTAAGCTTTAATGAGAAAAGATGTGAGAAAAAAATGGATAGCATGGTTATGAGGAGAAACTGGGAAATTCTACTCTGGGTACATGACAGGTATGGGCTGAATGCGTGGAATGGAGTCATAAACAGGTATCTAAGAGCTTAAAAGTACTACCTAGGGAAAGCTCCAAATAATCACCTATCTAAGCAACTCCTGAGCAAAGCTTTAGTTATAAAATGGAAAATTAACACTTTGAAAATATGATTCCTCTGTTTCATTGGGAAATGGCGGGTAGCATAATCACAATCACAAATGTTCTCAGGGTCTGCTACTATTTAACTTCTTCATTTCTCCAGTCTGTGCTGCCAAGCAGACTTGCCTATGTCTAATCATGCTGGCTCTGTATTTAAGCCTATACCCTTGGGTCCCCCAGAAACAAAGGAAGACAAGAGACATTAAGAGGACAAGGGGAGAATGCTTTAAGAAAATCTAAGCTAAGGGAAATTTCTAACCTGGGTTGAATTACAGTTTAATTCAAAAGTTGTACTCATTAAGGAACAATAATAAAAGAAGTCACAACGTGTATACTTGTATGGCATTATTTACAGAAACTGTTGTAGTGCCAATGGGGATTCAGTATCTCCTGCTGTCTGACTAGTCTTGAATAGTCTTCAGAGAATGCTCACATCTAATGCCTGAAGAAAAAGAAAAGCTGCAGAGAAACACGGGGTATCGTAAAACTGGAGGGAGTAGAAGGGAGATTTATACCGTTTCCTTTAATCTACCTATCTAGGGTCCTCGATTTAGTCAACCATAAACATCAGAATCTAAGGGAAATTGGACTCAGTAGGGTTTCTGTAAAAAGGTTTGCAGCCAATTCAAGATTTTCCAAGGTTTCTATAAATAATGTTAAGCTTTTTTTTTTTTGATGGTTTTTAAAAGAAATTTTAGAAATGGGATGCCTCTGGGCCTCCTTTTCTTTCTATTCCATTCATAACTTAATTTGCACCAGTCTCTTCAAGATCTACCTTCTCTAAATGGTACCCAAGAGAATCTCTGTGAGCCACATGTCTTAGAAAACCACATATTAATGTTATCTTTGTTTTAATGCATTGCATTTTAATGGTGTTATTAAATATTTCCCAATTACATTTTAATCTGTTGGGTTGGCACTTGGAAGTGTTGTGGACTTCATACATGTTTGACACCTCTGCTTTATACAGAAACTAATGCTATATAGTGTTAAGCTACATATTCTTTTTCTTTTTTTTTAAACTATTACCATCTCTTTTAGAATTAATACTGTATATTGGTCCCAAGATTATTTATCATTTAGACAGCAAGTGACAGCGTATCTAATTTTTAAATAAGTTATATAAAGTATGCCAGATATTTCTTAGAATTTGAAATCTAAGACAAAATAAATACATGCATATTTAAAAAATCATTTCTAATCTTAAAAATAAAATTTACGGGTATATTCCTATATGAAAGGAAGTTAAGAATTTGTAAGACTGAAATGGTACTTCGTACCCAAATTAGCACTAATGGACTATGGAAATAAAAATAAAAAGATGGGAAACAGGAATTGGTGGGGGGAAGTGTTTTTGGAACGCTATGGCTCTTTCCCCCTCTAAGTGGCTGTTATTTAGGAGTGAGGCAAAATTACAAGAGCTGCAGAATGAGCCTGGCCCCAGAAGAACTAGGAAGTAATACTCTTGGAAATAAATGCAACCAGCTATTTGTAGGGATATTTAAAAATATACTGATTATAGCTGAGTTTATAATCAAAGCTGTCTAGAGAAACTATAGATTCTAAACTCTAAATGAGCAGATATTTAATATATCTAAAACAAAGATTTTGTTTTGCCATCCAGATTTCAAAAGATAATTCCCACACCAATAATGAAAATAGCAGCTGGCTATGTCTTGGAATAGGCTAAGCAGATTATAAGGATTGTCTATTTAAAATAAGACCCATTTAAAGTCTAATTGCATTAAATGAGGCCTGTTTTAAATTAGTAATTAGAGCTATTCAAATTAGTTCTGGCCTACAGGCCTGAGTACTAAAAAAATCCAAAAAAGTTTGGTGCCACAAATAAAATTAATTCATACTAAACAAAGAAAAATAAAAAATTGAAAATAGAAATTACAATGCTTTGGCAGCATTTAAGTTGCTGATGTTCATTACCTTAAATATGTTTTGTTTATAGTGATATATGCATTACCAAAAATCTTAGATAGTGATTAATACTATATTAAAGAGAACATGTAAAAATGCATCGACTCTACCAGCTAGAAAATTAAAAACAAAAGGGAAATTGACAGCTAAACATTCAAACTCCTAAAAAATGAATCAAGAGAACTATGTTAATAATAATTATATATGTATATATAAATACATATATATATATATAAATGTAGGTGAGAATTATAATTCCTGAGCCCAAGTACATTTATAGGTCAAGATGACTAACTATATTGTATTGGAGTTAGTGATACATATGATATAAATGTCATATAAAGTCAACTGCTCAGTTCATATAGAAAATTCAAATCAAACTTGGGCAGAAAATAAATTAACTGGAAAGAGTATTGCAAATCATTCAGATGCAAGTAAAAGATCTGAAGGATAAATCCCTATGAAACTATCTCAGAATTGCTGAAGTCCCAGAAAAATCAAGTAATTTAAGTATTATATTCAAGAAAAATCATTTAAGAAAATGTTATAGCATTATTAAAAGCAAGTGGCAATTTATAAATAGAAAGAATACTCAAATAAGGAAAACCTAAAATTGGCTCACCCCCACTTTCCTAAAATATCAGTAATACAATAACAAAGAAACAATATTGTAAGTTACAAGAGATATGGTATATAATGAAGCCCCAGTCAGCATTATCATAGCAGTTTGCCTCAGAAATAACTGACTAACGAAATTAAAATATGACATTCATAAAATTAAGAAATATAGATCACAAATAAAAATTATTCTTCCAAAAATAAAAATAATCTTTAAAAATAAGAGTTGAATCAAAAAGGTTCTGATATAACTTACCTTTTCTCTTTAAGAGACTTTAAAGAAATCACTGAGAGAAATACTCATACTTCACAATCGTTTATGGGGAAAAAAATAGGATCCAAACCTTCAGGCTAAAATAATGAACTGGAGGAATTCCATATGAACTGGAATGACCTCCAGGAATTGATGCAGACTGAAAGGAGCAGATCCAGGAAAACATTGTACACAGAGACTGATACACTGTGGTACAATCGAACATAACAGACTTCTCTGCTAGCAGCAACGCAAGGATCCAGAGCAAGGCTGAGGGATTTATGAGAAAGAAAACTAGCCACTTTCAGAGGAAGAACTGTGGGAGGAGAAATGCAGAAGAAAAACAACTGCTTGATCACATGAGCTGATGGTGATATTATTGGGGATGTAGACACTAAACAATAACTCTAGTCCAACTATTAATAATATAGAATCAGGTCTTAATCAGTGATACATGTAAAACTCAGTGGAATTGTGCATCGGCTAGGGGGTTAGGGGAGTTTGTGGGAGAGGGAAAGAACATGAAACATGTAACTATGGGAAAATATTCAAAATAAAAACAAAGATTAAATTAAATTAAATAAAAAAAGAAAAGAAAAAGAAAAGAAGTTAGATTAAGTTCGTATTTCTGGAATAAAAGAAATAAATAAAAGATTGAAAATCTACTTTCTCAATATCTCTTTAAAAATAACAAAAGAAACTCTCAAAAGGAAATTTTTTATTTAAAAAGTTTTATAAAAGGTACCAACCTGCATTGTAGAGTCCACATCTGGGAATCCAGTGTAGTCATGGATCCTCTCCTCATCTCTATCAACATCAATGTGCTTATATTCAAATGTAAAAAGAAATTAAACAAAATAAACAATTGCATATGAAATTACAACCATCTCCATTAGAAATTGGTTTTCAATATAAATATATCAGTTTCACTGAAATAATCATTAAATTAACCTGCTTCTTTTTTTGTTCTCTTTGAACTTACTTTTTTTGTTTCTGGTAGTATTATTGTTTTTTTACATAGTTGTAGTCAGTACAAGTTTTATTTTGGTTTTGCATTTTTCAGTCTATCCACATGTCTTCTCATATTCCTTTGCTTTCTTTAATTTGTTTTTTCTTATAATTCAAAAATATGATTACATTCACACAAAAGTTTGTTCAGTTTGGACACAGATTATTTCCACTTCTTTTTTATGAATAGTGCAGGTAGGATTCATTTGTTTATTTGGGTCTTTCTTCCTTGTCAATTACTTCCTTTATTGGTCAGTGCTAATATTGAGATTCCTGGGATCTCAGGGTAGGGATAATTTTGCCATACAACATAATTATTTGTCATACTACTTTCTCATAAGATTATATTAATTCTTCTGAGGAAATGGAGCTCAGGTGAGAGAAAGAGAATAGAAACAATAATTAAGAGAAAAGAAAAACCCAAACTAGCAATAATATAAATTTTCTTACAGAGTAATAAACATGAATGCCATTAGCACATACAAAAAAAAAACATCATACAATGCCTAGATATCAGACACCGCTGGCAGCTTTATACTCATGATACCAAAATATAAATAACAATCCTAAATGGCAAAATAAAATAAATAAAACTTAGAAAACTCAGTAATGAACACACATCACTAATTATAAAATCGCATATACATTATATATATTGGGGCAGCTAGGTGGTGTAGTGGATAAAGAATTGTGGGTAGATATAGATTATACTAATGCTTTTATGCTATGCATATTTCCTTATTTCTCATGCTATGATAGAAGGCATAAAAAGGAAATAAAGTGAAAGATCATGTGCTTTGATCTGCAATCAGACTTCAACAGTCTCTTATTTAGTTGGTTGTGGTTTTTATCATGGGTTCCTTGGTATTATCTTGGAATCTTGTTTTGCTGATAGAAATTTAGTCTTTCACAGTTGCTCATCTTACAATATTTCTGTTCCTTGTGTCCAATGTTCTCCTGGTTCTGCTCACTTCACTTTGCATCAGTTCACATAAGTCTTTCCAGATTTTTCTAAACTCATTCTATTCATAATTTCTTATAATGCAATAATTTCCCATTACGATCTTGAAGGAAGCCAGGGAAACCAGTAGATGGTAATGAGGGAGAGCATTCCAGTCATGGGGGACAGCCAGTAAAAATGCCTGGAGTTGGGGGATGGACTCTTATGTGTGAAGAACAGCATTTAAAAGTGTTAGTATGTGATGATGAGGTGACAAAGTCAGTTGAAAGTAATTCTATTCTTTCTCATAAGAAACTTGATAGTATTCACTAGGTATAATCAACACTGAAAACCATTTCCTACTCAATGGATAGTCAGTTTAGGATATCATGAATTCAAAGTAGAATATTTACTTATTCCTTTTGTTTCTCTGATTCAAAAAGTCTGGTACACACAAATTTGTATCTCCTTATTCTTCTCTTGTATCATCACTATAGATGATGAATATGGGCTAGTGAACTCCATGATGGAACCAATAATTCTTTAGATAGTTTATGAGGTCTTACAGCACTTTAAAACTCTTTTCTAACTCAAATGCTACCCAATTGCATAATGATTCTATTATGTGACTAAAAGGTTGATCTAAATGTTCTATGGTTGTTCCCCTGGAGCATGGTTTCTTCATGAGAATATCTCCAACTTGGGCCAATAATAGCTCTCTAAATGTAGTTCATGGAGATTTAACCTTAGCCTTACCTAGAAGTAAAATTTCTCCTGGATTTTAGGATGATTTACAATTTCTCTATGAGCAAATTTTAGTTGCATTTGAGAGTTTCTAGACTTTTAAATAGCATCTCTTTCTCAGAGGGTTTGAAAATTAATTTTCAGATATTATTTCCACCTTTCATTAAGAGGAACTTTTGAATTATAAAAGTTAATAGATAATTCACAGAATACTTCCTGTGTGGTCTCTCCTAGCCTGATCTTGCTATGAATTACTTTATAATCCCTCAAATTTTTTTTGCTCTTTTCAGTGAACTCAAAATGTATTTAGTTTTACATTGTGGATTTACTCTTGATATCAGAAGATCATTGTGTATCTCCACATTCATGATGTAACAATTTGTCTTAGTTATCTCAGTCTCCATTTTTCTTTCCAATTAACAAAAGTTATTTTTATCTCTCCTCCTTTATCTTATTATTGGGAAGGGAAAGGAAGTAAAATCCTTATAAAAACATTCACAAATTGCTCATGGGTAGGCTGAGCTCATATAATAAAAATAACAGTTCTACCTAAATTAATTTAATTTATTATTTTATTATTTCTTATTAATTTATTAATAAAATACTTATTCAATGCTATGCCAATCAAACTACCAAAAAGTTATTTTATATAACTAGAAAAAATGATAATATTTTCTAGTTATATAAATATATAATAAATATTTTCTAGTTATATAAATAAATAAGAATTCATCTGGGAGAACAAAAGGTCAAGAATATCAAGAAAACTAGTAAAGAATGTGAAGGATGGTGGCCTAGCAGTACCAGATCTTAAGCTGTATTATAAAGCACTAATCATCAAAATAGTCTGATACTGGCTAGGAAATAGAAGAGTGAATAAATGGAATAGACTAGGGGGTAAATGACCTCAGCAATCTAGTGTTTGATAAACCCAAAGATTCCAGTTTTGGCAATAAGAACACAATTTGACAAAAACTGCTGGGAAAATTGGAAAACAGTATGGCAAAAATTAAGTTTAGATCAACATTTCAGGTAAAAATGGGTATATGATATAAACATAAAGAGTGATATTACAAGTAAATTAAGGGAACATCCAATAGTTTACCTGTCAGATCTATGAAGAAGGGAAGAATTTATGACCAAAAAAGAGATACAGAACATTACAAGTTGTAAAATGAATAATTTTGATTATATTAAATTTAAAAAGGGTTTGTACAAACAAAATCAATGCAACCAAGATAAGAAAGAAAATGAAGTGGGGGGAAATTTATAACAAATTTTTCTGATAAATGTTTCATTTCTAGAATATGTAAAGAACTAAGTTAAATGTATAAGAATCCAAGTCTTTCCCCAGTTGATAAATGGTGAAAGGATATGAATAGGTAGTTTTCAAATGAAGCAATCAAAACTATCAGTAATCATATGAAAACAATGTTCTAAATCCCTCTTGATTAGAGAAATGCAAATTAAAATAACTGTGAGGTACCACCTAATTCCTATCAAATTGGCCAATATGACTATAATAAAAAATGATAAATGTTGGAAGAAATGTGGCAAAATTGGGACACTAATGCATTGCTGATGAAGCTATGAATTGATCCAATTATTCTGGAGGGAAATTTGGAATTATGCCCAAAGGGATATAAAGGAATGCATACCCTTTGATCCAGTAATACTGCTACTGGCTCTGTATCACAAAAAGATAAAAATAAATGTGAAAGGACCTGTTGATATGAAAATAATTATAGCTGCTCTTTTTGTGATGGCAAAGAATTGGAAACTAAATAAAGGTATCCCTCAATTGGAGAATGACCAAACAAACTGTGGTATATGATAGTGATGGAATGCTATTGTGCTCTATGGAATGATGAACATGATTTTAGAAAGAGCTGGAGAGACCTACATGAACTGATGCAGAGTGAAATAGGGGAACCAGAAGATCATATTATGCATAGAACTGTAATATTGTGGAATGATCAATATGATACTTTGTGACTGGTAGCATCACAAAGATCCAGGAAAATTCTGAGGAATTATAAAAAAAAACTATCTAGCTGCAAAGAAAGAACTTTTGGATTAGAAATGCAGATGAAAACATATGATTTATCAGTTGTTTATTTGGGTATATGATTGGGGGTTTGGGTTCTATAATATTATTCACTTACAAAAATGAATAATGTGGAAATGTTTTGAATGATAATACATGTATGATCCAGATTTAATTGTTTGTCAGCTCCAGGAGGTGGGACAGAAGTGGAAATTTGCTATTAAAAAAGCCCAGATATTCACAGTTCAGCAAAACAAATTCCAAGTATGGCAATGTACAAATATATATATATATATATATATATATATATATATATATATATATATATATATGTATTCAG
>NC_058133.1:155063338-155146252 GCF_016433145.1 Gracilinanus agilis | reverse complement strand
AAGCTTTCTCTGCATATATATATATATATATATATATATATATATATATATATATATATATATATATATATATATGCATTCAGAGTCTATAAACTGTCCATCACCATCAATATATTCTGGAATTGTGATTGGTCATTGAATTGATCAGTTCTTACAGCTTTCAAGATTGTTTTTACAGTGTCATTGTCACATAATAGTTCTTGTGCTCCCTTCACTCTACATCTATTCATACAAGTCTTCCTGGTTTGACTAAAACTGTTCCTTTCATCACTTCTTATGGCACAATAGCATTCCATTACATTCATGTGCCATTTGTTCAGCTCTACCCCATTTGATAGGCACTCTCTTAGATTTCTGCATCTAAAAAATGTGAGACAAAAAGGAAGGGAAATTTTCCTAAAAGAAAACCTAAGCTAAAATTCTGTCAATATAGAAAAACATTCAGAGAGAATTCTCAGAGTCACTAGCTTCAAAGTCCCATAGTCAGAACTACTCAAAATGAAATATAAAGTTAGAAGAAAAAACTTTCTAAAAATCCCCCAAAGAAAAATCCTAATGCAAAACCTATGTCTATTCACTTGGGGGAAGAGTCTGAGAAAGGCCAGAAATCCTCTTGTACCCAAATAAGAATGATTGGTCAGTCACAGTCTGCCAAAACTCAAACATGCACAATCACTCTCCCTCCCCTACCAGGCTAGATTATCCAGGTCTGCAGTCAAAATGCAGAGCTGGCAGTTCATCAAAGTGCCCTCAGGCAAAAGAAGCAACTGCTTGTCCCACAGCATGGCTTTTGGCTCATTTCTTTTTCTCACACCAAGTTTTAAAGGAAATAAGTCTAAGGTATGATCAGTATGCATATGAACTCTGGGAGATCATGAAAATAGTAGCTGTACTTATTCCCTAATTGACTACCTCCCCACCTCAGTTAATGGATAAGAAAAAAAATTAAAACCTTTATTTATTTTGTTTTGGCTTCCCCTCTCTCAATTCCTATATTCAGTAATTAAACTACTCAAGGATGATAGCCCTATAGTAGTAGTTGTCATTTTTAGATTACAATTTAAATAGCACATAAGTTGAAAGTCAAGAAATAAAATTTCCAAATGCCAGCTGCTTTGACTGGCCAATGGGAACAATGATTTTCTTACTGTTGTGATAAGAGGAAATGGCAGAAAGGTGTTACAGACTGTGCTGACACTTCTTACAGCCTCAGCTTCTTTCAAATAGTGTCTATTCTGCACATCAGCCCCTTTTAGATCATGTCTGGGCACTGTCTCTTCCTTCTAGGCTTGGGGATGCAGCACCTCAAGTCCAATTCCTTCCTCAGGCTTCTCCCTGCCTGTGTATTCTGTTGATCCAAAAAATAAGAAACCTGTACTTCTCCCTAGAAAGGACATAAGACACAAATGTCCTCCCTGCTCTCTGGCTTTTTTAGTCCTTGAGACTCTAATTGGCTTCTGAGGATATAAATGTAGATTTGTAAAAGAAATATGGAAACACTCATATGAAGCAAAAAGAAAAATGAGATCAGCAAAATAAGAATAACACATATGCTAATTTTAAATAGCCCACTTCATAGGTACATGCTGGTATTTTCAATGACCAACCATGATGCCACAATATTGATGAAACATGCCTCATACTGACATACAGGTGGTGGACTCAGTGCAAAGTGAGACATGTCTATATTGGAATTTTTGTTTGAATACATATATTAGTATATGTATTGCTTAGATATAAATTATGCTATATGCATTTACATATATGTACATATATGGATATATTGTGTAAGTGTTATACACATCCTTATAAGGTCTACAAGGGAAAAATAAGCAAATATCTAATTATTTTTATTTTATTATATTTTATTTCTCTCCAGTCTTTTGATCTCATCAGTGTAAGAAACTTTAACTATCAAATCCCCTATCATTAGTGCAAATCAGCAACTCCTTTGTAATCTACAGTCTTACCTAAGATCACATAGCTAGAATGTGTTAGAAGCAAAACTTGAACTTCTCCCTTTCTGACTTCAAAGGGCTTTGAAATTAAAAAATTAAAAATTAAAAAATACGCAAAAGATTCCATTGGCACTTCAAGCATAAGATACAGAACTGAGTTTAACTTTTCCCCTAAGCATAATTTCATTGTTTGTTTGATTTTTTTCAGTAGAATCACCATTCACATGTTTGCTGTCTTTGGGTTATATATCTAATTTTCCTCTTGCTTATCACTTGCCTTCAGTTACCACATCCGTCAGAGCATATTGAACATGTGTTTCCAGGGGTGCTGTGTAGCACTGGTCCAGTGATTTTTCCAAATGAAATACTGATTGGAAAAAAATAACAACACAAAAATTTGAGCTCCGCTATCCTCTATTTTCTAGAATCCCACTACTATTCCAACTTCAAAGTAAAAAGAACATTGGATTTAGGTTCAGAATGACTGGGTTCAGCATGACTCAGCCCCAATTCTTAAGTGCTCTGACATTTATGAACTATGAATTTTATGAGACAAAGAATCTTCATCTGCAGATTGACCCTTTGATTCTGCAATCTCTTTTCATGCTTCCTATCAACAGGACCATGTTTCTCTCATCTTAAAAAAAAATAAAAAAAACTAGATACTACTCTTCCCGTTAGTCATTCATTCTGCTGGTAGTCATTGCCCAATATTTCAGATGAGACAGACAAGAAGTCTTCAGAGGGGAGAAACTCCAACACCTCTCCCCCATAGACTGAAGAGAACCTAACTACAAACCTCAATTTCCAGCTAGGGGAAGATAATTTATCAAAGATCATTAAATACATCTGATTAAACTAGCAGAACAGAAAAGGAAAAGATATGAGTAAACAAGAGAAAAAGAGAAAAGAAATTACAATTGACAGCTTCTTTCCAGGAAGAGAAAAGAAAGCAAATGAAATAGAAGAAGAGGGGGAAGCTCCAGTGAATTGGACACAGGCTTTGGAAGATCTCAAAATTCAATTAACTCAAGAACTTCAGGAACTCAGAAAGCAATCAAGAGAAGCTGAAGACAATTTGAAAAAAGAAATACATGAACTAAAACAAGAAAATAAGGTATTAAAAGCCAGAATTGACCAGCTCAAAAACAAAACAAAGAAGGCAAAAAAAAAAGATCTACAAAAAAAATCAGACTAGAAAGAGAAGGATGACCAAAAAGCCAGGGATGAAATTCAGTCTTTAAAAACTAGAACTCAACAAGTAGAAGCAAATGACTTCAAAAAGCAGCAATATAGAAAACAAAATGAAAAAAATGAAAAATTTGAGGAGAATATGATACACCTCATTGATACAACCAAAGATCTGGAGAACAGATCTTGAAGAGACAATTTAAGAATTATTGGTCTACTGGAGCATCATGACAAAAGAAAAAGTCCCTAAGAAAAAATCGCCAGGGCCTGATGGATTCACAAGTGAATTCTATCAAACATTCAAAGAACAACTAATCCCAATACTACACAAATTATTTGATATAATAAGCAAAGAAGGAGTCTTACCAAACTCCTTTTATGATACAAATATGGTACTGATCCCAAAGCCAGGCAGACCAAAAACAGAGAAAGAAAACAATAGACAAATCTCCTTAATGAACAAAGATGGGAAAATCTTAAACAGAATGCTAGCAAAAAGACTCCAGCAATTGATCACAAGGGTGAACATTATGAACAGGTGGGATTTATAGCAGGAATGCAAGGATGGTTCAACATCAGGAAAACCATTCACATAATTGGCCATATCAACAAACAAACCAACAAAAACCACATGATTATCTCAATAGATGCTGAAAAAGCCTTTGACAAAATACAACATCCATTCCTATTAAAAACAATAGAAAGTATAGGGTTAAAAGGACCTTTCATAAAAATAATAAATAGCATATATCTAAAACCATGAACAAGCATCATATGCAATGGGGATAAATTAGAAGCCTTCCCAATGAGATCAGGAGTGAAACAAAGATGCTCCCTATCACTTCTTTTTTTTTAATTTAAACATTTATTAATATTCATTTTTAACATGGTTACATGATTCATGCTCCTACTTTCCCCTTCACCCCCTGCACTCCCCCCACCCATGACCAACGCACATTTCCACTGGTTTTATCATGTGTCATTGATCAAGACCTGTTTCCAAATCATTGATAGTTGCATTGATGTACTAGTTTCGAGTCTACATCCCCAATCATGTCCACCCCAACCCATGGGTTCAAGCAGTTGTTTTCCTTATATGTTTCCTCTCCTGCAGTCCTTCCTCTGAATGTGGGTAGCGTTCTTTACCATAAAACCCTCAGAATTGTCCTGGGTCATTGCATTGCTGCTGGTACAGAAGTCCATTGCATTCGATTTTACCATAGTATATCAGCCTCTGTGTACAGAGTTCTTCTGGCTCTGCTCCTTTCACTCTGCATCAGTTCCTGGCGGTCTTTTCAGTTCACCTGGAACTCCTTATTCCTTTTAGTACAATAGTATTCCATCATCAGCATATACCATAATTTGTTTAGCCATTCCACAATTGAAGGACATACCCTCCTTTTCCAGGTTTTTGCCACCACAAAAAGCGCAGCTATAAATATTTTCATACAAGTCTGTTTATTTATGATCTCTTTGGGGTACAAACCCAACAATGGTATGGATGGATCAAAGGACAGGCATTTTTTATAGCCCTTTGAGCATGGTTCCAAATTGCCAGCCAGAATGGCTGGATCAGTTCACAACTCCACCAGCAATGCATTAATGTCCCAATTTTGCCACATCCCCTCCAACATTCATTACTCTCCCCTTCTTTCATTTTACCCAATCTGCTAGGTATGAGGTGATACCTCAGAGTTGTTTTGATTTCCATTTCTCTAATTATTAGAGATTTGGAACACTTTCTCATGTGCTTATTGATACTTTTGATTTCTTTACCTGAAAGTTGCCTATTCATGTCTCTTGCCCATTTATCAATTGGAGAATGGCTTGATTTTTTATACAATTGATTTAACTCCTTGTATATTTGAGTAATTAGACCCTTGTCAGAGTTTTTCGTTATAAAGATTTTTCCCAATTTGTTGTTTCCCTTCTGATTTTGACTACATTGTTTTAGTTTGTACAAAAGCTTTTTAGTTTAATATAATCAAAATTGTTTAATTTACCTTTTGTAATTTTCTCTAACTCTTGCTTGGTTTTAAAGTCTTTCCTTTCCCAGAGATCTGACAAGTATACTATTCCGTGTTCACTTAACTTATTTATAGTTTCCCTCTTTATATTCAAGTCATTCACCCATTCTGAATTTATCTTGGTGTAGGATGTGAGATGTTGATCTAAACCTAATCTCTCCCATATTGTTTTCCAAATTTCCCAGCAGTTTTTGTCAAATAGTGGATTCATGTCCCAAAAGTTGGGCTCTTTGGGTTTATCATACACTGTCTTGCTGATGTCATTTACCCCAAGTCTATTCGACTGATCCTCCCCTCTGTCTCTTAGCCAGTACCATATTGTTTTGATGACTGCGGCTTTATAGTATAGTTTAATATCTGGTACTGCTAGGCCCCATTCCTTCACTTTTTTTTCCCATTATTTCCCTTGATATTCTTGATCTTTTGTTATTCCAAATGAAATTTGTTATAGTTTTTCTTAATTCAGTAAAGAAGTTTTTTGGTAGTTTGATAGGTATGGCACTAAATAGGTAAATTAATTTGGGTAGAATTGTCATTTTTATTATCTTAGCTCGTCCTACCCTTGAGCAATCAATGGCTATCCAATTGTTTAGATCCAGTTTTATTTGTTTGGAAAGTGTTTTGTAGTTGTTTTCATATAATTGCTGTGTTCGTTTTGGTAGATAGATTCCTAAGTATTTTATATTGTCTAGGGTGATTTTAAATGGTGTTTCTCTTTCTACCTTTTGCTGCTCTAATGTGTTGGAAATGTATACAAATGCTGATGATTTATGTGCATTTATTTTGTATCCTGCCACTTTGCTAAAGTTGTTGATTATTTCTACAAGCTTCTTAGTTGATTCTCTAGGATTTTTTAAGTAGACCATCATATCATCTGCAAAGAGTGATAGCTTAGTCTCCTCCTTGCCCACTTTGATACCTTCAATTTCTTTTTCTTCTCTAATTGCAACTGCTAGTGTTTCTAGTACAATGTTAAATAATAGAGGTGACAATGGGCATCCTTGTTTTACTCCTGATCTTATTGGGAAGGCTTCTAATTTATCCCCATTGCATATGATGTTTGTTGATGGTTTTAGGTATATACTGTTTATTATTTTTAGGAAAGGTCCTTCTATTCCTATACTTTCCAGTGTTTTCAATAGGAATGGATGCTGTATTTTGTCAAAGGCTTTTTCAGCATCTATTGAGATAATCATGTGATTTTTGTTTGTTAGACTGTTGATATGGTCAATTATGTGGATGGTTTTCCTAATGTTGAACCAACCTTGCATTCCTGGTATAAATCCCACCTGATCGTGGTGAATGATTTTCTTAATTACTTGCTAATTTCTCCCTTGATTTTTAGTATTTCTAATTTAGTTTTCATCTGGGGATTTTTAATTTGCTCACTTTCTAATTTTTTCAGTTGCATGCCCAATTCATTAATCTCTGCCCTCCTTAATTTGTTAATATATGCACTCAAGGATATAAATTTCCCCCTGAGTACTGCCTTGGCTGCATCCCACAGAGTTTGGTAGGATGTCTCATCATTGTCATTCTCTTCAATGAAATTGTTGATTGTTTCTATGATTTCTTCTTTGACAAATTGGTTTTGGAGAATCGTATTATTTAATTTCCAATTAGTTTTTGTTTTGCCTGTTCAGGTGCCCTTACTAATTATTATTTTTATTGCATTATGATCTGAGGTTTCATTTATTATTTCTGCTCTTTTGCATTTGTTTGCAATGATTCTATGCCCTATAACATGGTCAATCTTTCTGAATTTACCACGTGCAGCTGAAAAGAAGGTGTATTCCTTTTTGTCCCTATTTATTTTCCTCCACATATCAATTAAATCTAATTTTTCTAGGACTTCATTCACCTCTCTTACCTCTTTCTTATTTATTTTTTGGTTTGACTTATCTAGATCTGAAAGAGGAATATTTAGATCTCCCACTAGTATGGTTTTACTATCTATTTCCTTCTTGAGCTCTGCCAGTTTCTCCTTTATGAATTTGGATGCTATGCCACTTGGTGCATACATATTGAGCAGTGTTATTTCCTCATTGTTTATACTGCCTTTAATCAGGATGTAATGACCTTCCCTGTCTTTTTTAATCATATCTATTTTTACTTTGGCTTTGTCAGAAATCATAATAGCCACTCCTGCCTTCTTTTTCTCATTTGACACCCAAAAGATTTTTCTCAAGCCCTGAACCTTAAACTTGTGTATGTCCACACGCCTCATATGTGTTTCGTGTAGACAACATATGGTAGGATTTTGGTTTCTGATCCACTCTGCTATTTGCTTCCATTTTTGAGTGAGTTCATCCCATTCACATTTAGAGTTATAATTATAAGTTGTGCATTCTCTGACATTTTCATATCCTCCCCTATTCCTACCCCTTCTTCTTAAACTATTTCCTTTTAAACCAGTGGTTTGCTATTAAGCCCCTATTCCTTATCCCATCCCTTGATTAACTTCCCTTTCTACCCCCTCCCTTATTATTTACCTCTCTTTGTTTTTAAAGGCCTAATGAATTACCTCCCCCTTCTTCTCCCCTCCCTTTGACTTCCCCACTTCCCTGCTCCCCTTGGTTTATCCCTTCTGACTTTCTCAGTAGGGTTAGATAAGAGTTGTATATCCCAATGGATAATATAGCTACTCTTCCCTCTCCGGGTTGATTACACTGAGAGTAAGGTTTAAATATTACCTCTTAATGCTCTCTTCCTCTCCTTCTTATAATACTATTTGTCCCCCCCCTTCCCATGCCCTCTTTGTGTTTAATAGAATATCCTATTTTTCTTATTCTCTCAAGTTTCTCTTGGAGTCTCCTACTATTCACCCCCCTCTTTCCCACCCCCAATATCATCTTAGACCATTTAGTATTCCACCCTCTCCCTATGAATTATTCTTCTGATTACTATAATAGTGAATACTATAATAGTGAATAGAATTCACTACAGAGAATTATACATAGCATTTCTCCACATAGGAATACAGATAATTAGATCTTACTGAGGCCCTTAAAAAGGCAAATTTAAAAATTATGAGTTTTCTTTCTTTCCCCTCTGTTTCTTATTTACCTTTTCATGTTTCTCTCGATTTTTGTGGTTGGATATCAAACTTTCCATTTAGCCCTGGTCTTTTCTGTGCAAATACTTGAAAATCTTCAATTTTGTTGAATGCCCATACTTTCCCCTGGAAGTATATAGTCAATTTTGATGGGTAGTTGATCCATGGCTGAAGGCCCAGCTCTCTTGCCTTTCTGAATATCATATTCCAAGCCTTGTGGTCTTTTAGCGTGGAGGCTGCCAAATCCTGTGTGATCCTGATTGGTGCTCCTTGATATTTGAATTGTCTCTTTCTGGTTTCTTGTAAGATTTTTTCTTTCACTTGGAAGCTCTTAAATTTGGTAATTATATTCCTGGGCCTTTTCTTTTCTGGGTTGAGTGTCGAGGGTGATCTATGGATCCTTTCAATGTCTATATTGCCCTATTGTTGTAGGACTTCAGGGCAATTTTGCTGAATAATTTCTTTTAGTATGGAGTCCAGGTTTCTATTAATTTCTGGTTTTTCTGGAAGACCAATGATTCTCAAATTGTCTCTTCTAGACTGGTTTTCTTGGTCTGTCACTTTCTCATTGAGATAGTTCATGTTTCCTTCTATTTTTTCAGTCTTCTGACTTTGTTTTATTTGTTCTTGTTGTCTTGAGAGATCATTAGCTTCTAATTGCTCAATTCTAGCCTTTAGGGATTGGTTTTCAGCTATAATCTTTTGGTTTTCCTTTTCATTCTGGTCATTTCTGGTGTTCAATTTGCTCATCAGTTCATTTGATTTCTGAGCCTCACTTTCCAATTGCAAAATTCTGCCTTTTAAACTGTTATTTTCTTGCCTGATTTCCTTTTTCAGCTATTTCCCATTTCTCTAGCCAAATCTTTTCCAACTTTTTTGTCATCTCAAATTTGAACTCTTCAAGTGCTTGTGACCAGTTTTCATTATTTTGGGAGTGTCTGGATGCTTGTTTGTTCTCCTCTTCTGTTTGCTTGGTTGTCTGGATTTTCTCTGTTTAAAAGTTGTCGAGTGTTAAAGATTTCTTCTCTTCTGAACTTCCTGATTCTGGGTAGCCATCATTAGCCCAGCAGCTTCTCAACTTTATCCTCACACTCAGGGTCTGTCTGCGGTCTTTTGGGTCCTGAGGTCTGAGGTCTGGCTGTTCTCAAGGTCAAGCCCCCTGCTGGACCCTCTTGCTTGATCCTCTTCCAGAGGCTCCTTTACAAGTCTCAGGGAGCTGCTTCCACAGTTGTATACCTGTCTGCACTGGTTTTCCACTCAGGGTTTCAGAGCCTTCACTTGCACCTGTGTCTGCCTTCATCCGCGCCTCTGCCCGCACCTGCGCTCCGTGTCCGCACTCAGAGTCTGTGTGCTTTCTTTAGCTTTTTGGGGTCCTAAATCTTGCTGCTCTCAGGAAGTGGCCCTGGAGCTGCCAATGACTCAATGGGTGCCCCAAACTTGCTCTATTTCTTTTTAGCTGGCTTTGGTGTTGTAGGTGGTTTGTGTTGAGGTGGTTGGGGTGGTGGTGGCTCAGCCCGCTATTTAGTGAGAGCTGTTTCACCCCTTTATAGCATGGAAATGTCCCTATTCCACGTGCCTTCCACACTGCACCCTGTTGTGTGGTCCTTCCATTGCTCTGGATTTGTTTTTATGTCCCCTTGAGGAGTCCTGTATGTATCTGTCAGGAGAGGTTAAGAGCTGCTTTTTACTCTGCCGTCATCTTAACCCCAAGCCACTGTTTCTATCCCTATCACTTCTATTATTTAACTTGGTACTAGAAACACTAGCAGTAGCAATTAGAGAAGAAAAAGAAATTGAAGGTATTAAAATAGGCAATAAGGAGACTAAGCTATCACTCTTTGCAGATGATATGATGGTGAGAATCAACTAAAAAGCAAGTAGAAATAATCAAGAACTTTAGCAAAGTTGCAGGATACAAAATAAATGCACATAAATCATCAGCATTTATATATATTTCCAGAACATCACAGCAGCTAGAGGTAGAAAGAGAAACACCATTTAAAATCACCCTAGACAATATAAAATACTTAAGAATCTATCTACCAAAACGAACACAGGAATTATACAAACATAAGTACAAAACCATTAAAAGTAGATCTAAACAATTGGAAAAACATTGATTGCTCATGGGTAGGATGAGCTAACATAATAAAAATGACCATTCTACCCAAATTAATTTATTTATTTAGTGCCATACCTACCAAACTACCAAAAAACTTTTTTACTGAATTAGAAAAAACTATAACAAAGTTTATTTGGAATAACAAAAGATCAAGAATATCAAGGGAAATAATGGAAAAAAAAAAGTGAAGGAAGGTGGCTTAGCAGTACCAGATATTAAGCTATACTATAAAGCAGAAGTCATCAAAACAATATGGTACCGGCTAAGAGATAGAAGGGAGGATCAGCGGAATAGACTTTGGGTAAGTGACGTCAGCAAAACAGTGTATGATAGACCCAACGAGCCCAACTTTTGGGACAAAAACCGACTATTTGACAAAAACAGCTAGGAAAATTGGAAAACAATATGGGAGAGATTTGGTTTAGATCAATATCTCACACCCTACAACAAGATAAAATCAGAATGGGTGAAAGAGCAGAATATAAAGAAGGTAACTGTAAGTAAATTAAGTGAACACAGAATAGTATACTTGTCAGACCACTGGAAAAGGAAAGATTTTAAAGCCAAGCAAGAGTTAGAAAAAATTACAAAATGTAAAATAAGTAATTTTGATTATATTAAATTAAAAATATTTTGCACAAACAAAAACAATGCTACCAAAATCAGAAGGGAAACAACAAACTGGGAAAAAATCTTTATAACAAAAAATTCTGACAGAGGTTTAATTACTCAAATATACAAGGAGCTAAACCAATTGAATAAAAAATCCAGCCATTCCCCAACTGATAAATGGGCAAGGGACATGAATAGGCAATTTTCAGATAAAGAAATCAAAACTATCAATAAGCACATGAGAAGGTGTTCTAAATCTCTAAAAATTAGAGAAATGCAAATCAAAACAACTCTGAGGTACCATCTCACACCTAGCAGATTGGCTAAAATGACAGAAGGGGAGAGTAATGAATGTTGGAGTGGATGTGACAAAATTGGGACCTTAATGCACTGCTGGTGGAGTTGTGAATTGATCCAACCATTCTGGCTGGCAATTTGAAATTATGCCCAAAGAGCTCTAAAAGAATGCCTGCCCTTTGATCCATCCATACCATTGCTGGGTTTGTACCCCAAAAAGATCATAGATAAACTGACTTGTACAAAAATATTTATAGCTGCACTCTTTGTGGTGGCAACAAATTGGAAAAGGAGGGTATGTCCTTCAATTGGGGAATGGCCGAACAAACTGTGGTATATGGTGGTGATGGAATACTATTGTGCTCAAAGGAATAATAACCTGGAGGAATTCCATGTGAACTGGAAAGACCTCCAGGAACTGATGAAGAGTGAAAGAGCAGAGCCAGAAGAATGTTGTACACAGAGGCTGATATACTATGGTAAAATCGAATGTAATGGATGTCTGTACTAACAGCAGTGCAATGGCCCAAGACAATTCTGAGGGATTTATGGAAAAGAACACTACCCACATTCAGAGGAAGAACTACAGGAGAGGAAACACAGAAGAAAAACAACTGCTTAAACACTTGGATTGATGAGGACATGATTGGGGATGTAGACCTGAAAGGACCACACCAATGTAACTATTACTAATATGTAAATAAGTCTTGACTCACCACACATTTTAAAAACAGTGGAAATGCGAGTTAGCTATGGGCGGGCAGTTTAAGGGGGTGAAAGGTAAAGTAAAAACATGAATTATGTAACCATGGAAAATTTTTCTAAAAATAAAAAAATTCATAAACAAAAAAAAGAAACCAGTGGAAATGTGCATTGGCTTTTGGGGGGTGGGGGTTTCTTGGGGTGAGAGAATAAGAACATGAATCATATAACCTTGGGAAAAATTTTTTTTTCTAAAAAATAAAATTAAAAAAAAAAGTGTTGCCCTCACAAAGGCTGTTGCACTTTTCCTGATCTCCAGTCTTTCAAAGGCCACTGACCATGGTTAAGCTATCACATCCATTAGTTTCTTTAGTACCCTAGGATGTATTTCACCTACACCTGAGGTCTTGAACTCAATAAAGGCAAGTAAGTGCTCTTTCACTATTCTCATAATTATCTTATGCAGAAACTTTCTATTTGTCATTTTTGTTCTTTCCTTTACATTCCAATAATGTTTCACCTTGGTAGAGGAAATAGAAGCAAAATGAATTGAGCAGCTCTGTCTTCTCTGTCACCCACAGTCATCATTCCATCTATTCATCCATCACCCAAAGCAGTAGTCATAGCCCTTCTTTTATCATCTTTTACTCAATATAGGGGAAAAAAAATAAAATACCAAAATATCTTTTTGTTGTTGCTGGTTAACTTTGCCTATAAATGTTTATGCCATGGAATTTTACCTCACCTTTTTCTTAGCCCTTTCAATCTGCTTTTCTAGAATATAGGATATATACCATACTATTCTCACCTTTTCTTTTTATCAATAATTATAGGATGAAATGGCCATCAATCTCCAAATTAT
This sequence comes from Gracilinanus agilis, assembly GCF_016433145.1. Taxonomy (NCBI): domain Eukaryota; kingdom Metazoa; phylum Chordata; class Mammalia; order Didelphimorphia; family Didelphidae; genus Gracilinanus; species Gracilinanus agilis. The sequence goes on along the minus strand of NC_058133.1, from coordinate 155,133,426 downwards.
CATTATTTCTACTTTGTGCACTAATCCTTGTTGATGCGAATCAGTTTCATAATTGTAGTTGTTCCAGGTTGTTTTCTCATGTTTTTGAAAAATGATCTTGGAATACTCACTATGCCTCTGCTTATGCTTTTGTGTATATTATCTACCCTTCCTATTTTCACCTATTGACATAATGAGATCTTTCATCAAGTCACATCTCAGATAATACTTATACCATGAATCTTAGCATGAATCTTTCCTCTAGCTAGAATTAATTCCTTCCTCAAATCAGTCAAGCCACTTTTTGACCCTTTCTGTACTTTTGTTGTCTAATAGTTATGATTGTTTATGTACCTACTTCTTTTGCCTACAAAATTTTTATTTCTTTGAGGGTTCAATATATTTTTCCCTCACATTTTACATCCCTGCAACCTAACATGATATTTTATATAATGCATATATTATACATATTATATATATACATATCATCTCAATACATCAAGAATCTTTAATTTTATTGATATGGGAACTCCCACTAGTAATGAAACCTTTGGTATTTATCAAGGCAAGTACTTGAGACTTCAGAAGTTAAATAAACTGGGTGTCTACTTAACACAGTTAAGAAAGAATGAAATTTAACTTCATACTCAAAAATAAGATTTAAACCTGTCTTTCTGACTCAAAGTCCAATACTTTATTGATTCTTCTATAGAGCATACAATAAGAGAATATGAAAAAACACTGAAAGTTGTTTCTGTCTTGTCTGACAGGCATTTAGAAGTACAGAATTTTTGTATTTAATTATGTAATTAACTGAGTTTGTACTTTCCTATGAACAACACACTTAACTTCATCCTACCCAAGGACACTAGACTAAAGGTGTTTAAAGGTCTATCTCAGCTCCCTGAAACAATAGCTTAAGTTTTGGGGGCTTTAAAAATATTTTTACAACAAATATAGCAATTGTTTTTACTTCCTGTGTGAATCTAAAACACTGACCCTAAAGCTGGACTTATTTTTCTGTCAATGTTGATATAGCCTCCCAATCTGTCTCATTTATTGACCAAAGATGGCTAGCTAGGGCTAGAGATGCAAAACATTGAGTGAAAATAGATGATTCAAATGCATACTTATTTACTTGAGAGAGAAGGTAATTGATCTACCCTTGATTAAAAATCTGATCCTGAATTTATTATATTCTAATCAACTGAGCTAAACAGCTTGGTAAACAATCAAACATGATAATTCATGTGAAAGCATTTTATTACTTTTATTTATAGTACAATTCCATGATAATCATGGTAGTTTTAGCTTGGGATGGGCCAATAAGTATGGCATATATACTATATAGAGGTGTTGTATCTTATGAGAGGCATTATAAAAAGAACATGCACATTTTGGAAACTTTTTTTAAACTTGATTCAGCATGTGCTTATTTTCATAAACTTTCCAAAGATACATTCAACCAAAATCAATTCTCTATTATTTATTCCTTCAACACACCAGGTTTCTGTATCACATCATTTTGCATTTAGATTCAACAAACATTTCTTAAGCAACTATTATGAGCAGGGGGTACTTATATTCTTCTGGAGGGAGGAGGTTTTTTTTTTTTATCATGTATATAATAAGCCTATTACAAAGATATTTTAGAAGAGGATAAGCACTAAATATATGAGGATTCAGAACTTTCCTCATTTTAGGCCCCTATTATGTTCAAAGATGGTATTATGCAGAACTGTGGAAGATGGTTTTTAATCAGGGATAAGTGGAGTCTCTCCAATGACATATTAAGCTTCTCAAGGTCACAGATTCACAGATCATAGGTTTAGAGCTGGATGGGGCATTAAAATTTATCTGTTCCAATACTATCTTATCTTTTTAGTGAAAAATTTAAGGCTTATAGGAAATAAGTGATTTGCCTAAGGTCAAATGGACTATAAGCATCAGAGCAGACTGAAGTACTACCTACCCTAATCTGCGGTCGCAAAATACCTTTCCACATTAAGAACTGTATCTTACAGTAGAAAGGGAACTGGATTTGGAATTTGGAGATCTTAATTGAAACCCTAACCTTGTTATTTACTACCTATGTGACTTTGGGTAGGAATTTAGTACTTCTGGTCTTATTTCTGCAATATGAAAAACAATGGATTTCACTAGATGATCTCTAGGATCTTGCATATGTCCATTATCATAATTGGCATCTCTAACTGGCATAGTAGATAGAAAATACTGGCAACGAAGACAAAAAGACCAGAGTTTAATTCCTGCCTCAGACACTAGCTGTGTGACCTTGGACAAATTACCTAATTGTTCTCTCAGCCTTAGTTGCCTTATCTGTAAAATTGGGATACTAGTACCTTCCTCGGGGTTTTTGCTAGGATTTAAGGGTGCTTACATTTGTAAAAGGAGCTTCTCAAACCTTAAGGCACACAGAGACATTAGAAATTACTATTACACACACACATACACACACATATATTATATATCGCTTTCCCTATAGGTTCCTAATACCTTTTAGCTTGACCTACTCTACACCCAAATGTCTTAAAGGGTTTGTATTTTTACAATTGTTTTCTCAGATACAGTAGCCATCAGGAGAAAGGCAGGCTGTGGGGACACCCCTCCCCCATAACCTGTTTCTTCTCCTCCCACAAATTCAGGTATGAGATAAGAGTAGTTCCTGGGAAGTAAGAGTTCTTGGTTTTAAAGATTCCAATTCCTTCCTCCCCTCCCCCAACCCCTCTGTCTCAAAAGAAAAATGCTGGCTACAGGGACCTTAATCTCCCAGGTGGAGCTGGAAGGATCAGAATATCCTAGTGGTTTGGAGGTAGATGGGACCAAGAGGCCATCTAGCCCCACCCACCTCTAATTACAGATGTGACACAGAGGCTCAATGAGGTTAAGAGAGCTGTCCCAGGTCCCATAAGGAAACAGTGACAGAGGTAGGATCCGAACCTAGGTCCGCTCCCTCTTTAGAAGAACACTTTATGGGAACAAATCAGAAGATCTCCAATTCAGAATGAAAGAGATAAGTGAGTAAAGTCCCACTGACTGAAATCACATCCCACCACTCTCGCGAAAAGCCACGACCGCCCCGCCCCCTTTTCTAGTCTAGTCTCTTCTGACTTCCTGTAGATTTCACGCCCAGCGTCGCCCTGCCCAGATTCTCGCGAGAACTCAGTTCCCCAGTTCCGCTTCCCTTCCTCTGTGGCGGGGGCATCGTAATCTCTTAGGGCAACGAGATGGCTGCAGAGACCTTATCCGATTCTGAGCGGCTCTTCTCCCTAGAACTGCTGGTGGACTGGGTACGCCTGGAGGCGCGGCTCCTGCCGCCTGAGGACCAAGAGGAGGCCGGGCCGCCCCCGCCCAGTTTTCTCCGCCTGGCTGTGGCCTTCCGTCTTCTGGACTTCCCCACGCTGCTGGTGTACCCTCCGGGAGGCCCCGTCGCTCCTTCTCGCGGACCCCTGCCTGGCTCCTTCCCTTTTGGCCGCGGCAAGTCCTGTCTTTTCCGTTTGGGTGCGGCCACTCTGCAGCGTCTGTTGGGCTTCTCACCTCTCTATGCGCTGCTCCTGACTGTGCCCCCCGGCAGCCCGACCCCGGCTCCGAAGCTTTTGGGCAGCTGCAGCATCTCACTAGCCCCCGCTGCCCGAGGGCTCACCGGAGGAGAGGAGAATGGGCTCTCTACCACGGGAGCTTCCCAGGGTCACCGAGGTCTTTATGTCCTGAGAGACCTGATGGGGGAGCAAGTAGGGCAAATTTACCTAGGTTATCGCTTGACTGATTTGGGGAGCACTTTGCTGGGTCACATTCCCCCAAAGACACCTGTGACTTTCCAGAGGGAGGGGGAGAGGAATGCTGCTGGAGCTCTGGTCAGTAGAGTGGAAAAAATGAGGACAAATGAGAGTATATCTCCAGCCCCACAGGGGAAACAGCCATCTCCTCCACCATTCATAAACATTGTTCAAGTGGAGCCAGAGGATTTGGATGATTTGGAAGAACCCAAGCCACAGGATGATGTAATTGAGATAGTTACCTGTGACAAAACTAAGCCAAAGCAGCAGGAATATGTGGTTAAGATAGTTAAAACTCCCAGTAAATACAAGAGGAGTGATATAGATTTAGAGTTGACAGATTCTTCCCAGTCGGAGATTATGAGATTAAATGAGGTTAGAGAAAACAATAGTACAACAAATCAGGAAGTTACAGAGTTAGAACTTGAAACTAACATAATTTGCCCACCACCTCTGTATTATTCTCATCTGGAGCCAAAAAAGATCCCCCCAGCTAAGGGCAAATTCATAACTGTACCTCAAATCACTATGCCTAAAGAATCAGATGATGTGGTTCAGGAAGAAATAGCCCCATGCCCCTTGGTAAGGAACCATGATGTACCATCAGATCAGAATCAAACTTCAATGGCCCAATCTCGTCCTGACCCAGGTGAATTTTTTGACCAAGATAAACTTGACACTATAAGGCAGCTGCCTCTATTAAATGCTTTGTTAGTTGAGTTATCTTTATTATATAACCAGCCCCTTGCAACTGCTACTGGTATACACCCTCACTTAGCCTGGTTATATAGGCCTGAGGACAGGAAGGCTCCAGAACCTTCCGAAAATGCCACTGGTAAAACTGAAGAAGTTGGAGACAAGTTTTTACCCAGGGAAAGAGAAGAGAACTTAAATCCTCAATTAACAAGCAGCCAGGTTGAACACAGTCTCAAAAAAGGAGTATGTTTTGAAAAAAAACATATCATCCCAAAAAAAGTAGTTCAAAAAAGAAAGCTGTTTTATGGCCTTACAAATACACTCAAACTCCGTTTAAAGCGTACAAACCCAGCCATGTTAATACTACATGAAAAAAGAGAACAGTATAGAAAAATGCAAACAGAAATGCCAGAAACAGAAAAACTTAGGCTCCCATCATCTAAGGGGAAAAGTTATACAGAAGAGCATGGGAAGCCACACACACTTCCCAGCAATCTGTGTTCTACTTCAAATATTCTTGCTGAAAACATTAAAAGTTTAAAACAAAATGAGGTGGAATCTGAAGGCCAAAGCTTTACAAAAGAAACTCATGTTTCAGGAAGTGGAACTGAAAAGGAGATAAATGTTGAAGTCGAAGTAAATAAGGAACCAGCTATAGAAAAAGACAATGTGATAAGCCCCATTTTACCTGAGAAGGTCACTCCTACAGATGTTTCAGAAATATCTAAGAAAGAAGTAAAAGTCCATCATCTAGATACTGACTCAGAGAATAGCAGAATAGACAATATTGTCATAGATTATAGTAATGAAGCAAGTGACAAACAGGTTGAAACTATGGCTTCTGACTTTCATCCTCTTGATTCAGATGATAATAAATCAAGTAAAAATAGCTATTCTGAAAGTGTATTAGAAGTAAAGTATTCTGAAGACTTTACTAGCCCTTGCTATTCTGAAGATTTCTCCAGTGTTGCTGATACTGTTGGAAGTTCTAGGATTCATGATAGCATTCCTGAACTGGAAGCAAATAACCTCAGTTATTCTCATTTAGATACTGATTGTAAGTCTAGTGAATCTAAAACATCTAGAAAAAGTCATAAAAATGAAATGAATTCTGTTCTTACCCCACCTTTTTCAGCTGGCTTGCCAGTACATTCATATAAAAAGTCTCATCTTTCAAAGTCTCAGGGCAAAAGCCTCGTAGATGCAAATAATATCTCCAGCAGTGACATTTCTTCACATTGGAGTGAAAGGAAGAAAAAACAAAATGACCAAAATAGCATTCATAATTCTGAAGTGAATAGTCAAGGGATTGTTGATAAATCTAACCCAAGAACTGTTCAAAAATCTTTAGAAAAAAGCCAGTCCCTGAGAACCTCCCAAGTGAGTTCTTATTTGCCATCTAATATGTCTGAACTAGAACTTAGTGCTCTGGATAGCTTTACTTCAGATCAGATTGAAGAAAATGATGAACTTGGCTCACTAAATATTTGCAATCAATACAAAGACATTTGTGAGTTAGTAATAAATAAGCTTCCTGGGTATACAGTGTAAGATTGAAGTTTTTTCATATTTAACTTTTTAAACATGTAGTATTACTGAATTTTATAGCATTTATATTGCTTATTTTTATATACAAATTATGTGACATCCATTTTGGAAATGCAAAATAAAATTGTTCTTATATACCATGCTGTTACTGTTCAAAGTCAGTATTCCTCTAGAAGCAATTTGGAATAGGTTATGAAACCGTTATAAGTCTTATAAGGTTTTGTATTTAGAGGTATATATGAAAAGTTACTAATGGCTTAGAAATTGTTTGAATGAACTATCTAAAGCAGTTTTTGTCCAAAGAAGTTGGAAATAAAAAGCAATCCTTATGCTAGGGAGGAGGAAAAGGTGGGGGTCATATGAGGACAATTTTAAATGGTTAAAGGAGTTGTTTTTCATTATGGGGCATCTCCATTGTATTCAGGTTGCTGTTCTAACCACTATGAGTGACATAAAGATAAAATGTAGTCTCTAAATGCAATGTCATTGTATCCTAGTAGATGTAATTACAATTTATGTAGAAAACTGGCCTGAGGAAAGGGAATAGGCATAAAATCTTCCTCCAAAAGAAAGACAAAGCCACTGAAAAAAATTATCATTGAGGAAGAACACATATTTGAGCTACTAATATAAAAATGTACAAATTGTTTTATTTTTCCATTTTTGCTTTGTTGGAGGGCAAAAAGCAAGAAACAACAGAATGAGGTGCTAGTTTGGAGAGGGAGGAGAGAAGACAAGTCATAGCTATGAAAGAAGCTTTAGGGATAGGGACTTCAACTGTTAAATCACAATCCAGATGTATAAACGGGAATGTGGACCTGAATCAGAGATAAAGCAAAAGTTATGAATTTCTTAAGGGAACTGTGAAGGGAAAGGATTAATGATAAAATCTTAAAGACTAATAAAATAAGATCTTGAATTGTAATTTTATGTCTTAAATTTTGTGTCATACCTGTAACAGAAATAGGAATAAGCAGTGCTTTTGGTAGAAAATTCTATTATTGATACTATACTGTTTGGATTCAAAGGCTTTGGGTTCAAGCCTTAGATCTGGTATTTATTGCCACATAACTGTGGGTAGGTCATAGAATCATAGATTTATTAGTCTAATCCCATCATTTTATACATGAGGAAGTAGAGACCCTGAGAGTTTAAGTGACTTGGTTGATGATGAATTTAGTGACAAAGATGAGGTTTGAACTCAGAAATCTGACTTTAAATATATCTGAGACACTATCCAGTTGTAAATCCTAAAGGATAATGATAATAAAAGTGTGCTATGAGGCTCAGTTTTCTGTGTGTAAAGGGAAAGGCTTGCCTGTAGATACTGTCAATTACTGAGGCATAGACGGGTAGTTTGCCGCGATTACTGAAAAAGTACAAGTAAACAATTTCATTGGTGTTGTCAAAATCTTGTGATGAAAATAGTATAAGTGTTTATGCCTATGTAGAAGTGGATTGGAGGCAAGGATTTTAGGATTTGGGTTTATACCTTCTTCCAAATAGAAACAGGAAGTGTTCAGCTCTCCCAATTCTCAGCTATGCTCCAACTAATTTACCTTTTGTTATCTTAATATTGTTTATGATAAAAATGACTTTGGAGTTGGAGGACTTGTGTTTGAATCAGTGTTCTACTGTGACCCTTGTAAAAAAGATGGGGCATCAGGGATGTAAATGTGTCCTAATGGTTTGTGGGTACACACACTGGGTTAAAGGAGAGACAGAACCAACCAGGATAGAGAGACCTGAGTACACAGCTCAGCTGCTGTTAACTGTCAAGAATGGCTGTTGGCCAACTGTCACCTAGCTCACCACTAGGCCAGAGTCTTTGAAACCAGCAGACAAGGTAAAAGGTTTTAACAGTTTTAATTATGTTTAACTAAATAAAGGTGAGATAGGGGATTCTACACTAAATCCTAAAAGGGCAAATCACAGGGCAAAGGGGAGGACTTGTCAACTCTAACTCTATTGATCTAGGCCAGGCAGGGCTCAAAGAAGCAGTTCTGGAATCACTGGGAAGCTGCTTCAAACCTGGTTCCAGCCAGGTTTGACCAGCACAGCTAAAAGGTCTGAGGGTGGCTTTGAGGGTTCTCATAGTAATCCACAGATGATCACAGGATGCCAAAAGCTAAGGTGGTCCAAGGTATCCAAGTAGAGAGAGTGTACTTGAGATGCTGTCCACCAGATCCCAAACTCCTCCTCCACTTGGTGCAGCTCTGCAGGTCTTGTTCACTTGCTAGAAGCCACCACCACTCAGGATCCCAGGGAATCAGGATGCAGGATGTCCTTAACTCTGAGATCTTCCAGGGCTAGCAACAGTTTGTGCCAACCACTAATGGAGTCCCTCTCAGAGCACACCCCTACTTCCTTCTCCCTTCCTGCTAGGTCCAACCTTAATACTTAATTAATTACTAAATAATCTTCCTCACATCACCCTGGACAAGTCACTTAACCTCTATGGGTCATAGTATCCTTCTCTGAAAAATGAAGCAATTGGACTAGATTACTTCTGAGGTTCTATAAAAACTTTCTAGAACAATTTGCTCATTTAAATGGAAGGTAACCATTGAGGGCCACTGTCTACAAATAAGTAATTTAATAAGGAAACCAAGAAGGAAACAGTGAACAATACAATATATAAGTAATAGAGGGTATATTCTATGGTAGTCTGCCAAAACTGGAAGTAGGTTGGGAAGATATAGGATGTAGATACCACTACTAGGTCTGCATCCCAAAGAGATAAAAAAGAATAGGAAAAGAGCTGTTTGTACAAAAATATTGTAGCTGGTCTTTTTGTAGTGGCAAAGTATTAGAAACTAAAGAGTTGTCCCTCAATTGGAGAATGGCTGAAATAACTGGTATATGATGGTGATAGAATACTATTGTGCTCTAAGGAATGATGAACAGGATGATTTCCAAAAGAGCTGTAAAGACCTACATAAACTGATGCAGAGTGAAATAAACAGAACCAGGAGAACATTATACACAGGGACTACAATATTGTGGACTGTTCAAATGTGATAGACTTTGCTACTAACAGGAATATAACTTTCCAGGACAATGCTGAGAGACTTATGAAAAAGAATGCTATCCACCTCCAGAGAAAGAACTGTTGGAGTAGAAATGCAGATGAAAACATGATTTATCATTTGTTTATTTGGATATATGTTTTGGGGTTTTGGTTAAATAAGATTATTCACTTAAAAATGAATTATATAGAAATATGTTTTGAGTGATAATACATGTATAATAACCCAGATTGAATTGCTCGTCAGCTCTGGGAGAGGGGAGGAAAGAATGGAAGGAGACAATATGGATCGTATAACTTTGGAAAACTTATGTGGAAATTTGTTATTTAAAAAATTTTAAGTGAGTAGAATTTGGATTGTTTTTAGAGGGGAGGAGGAAATCCCAGGAGAAAGAGATCAATTAGAGCAAAGGCACAAAAGTGTGAATGATCCAAGTATGTTGATGAGACAGAGAGGAGAGTAGTTTGAGTGGAATGTAAGTTCCCTGTTGGAAAATACAGAGAAGTAAATTGAACAGAAAAGTACATCAGCACAAACTAATGATGCTCGCTCTCAGTAGTAGGGAGGTAGACTTGAAAAACAGACTATAGCCTTTGAGTGAATGAGCATCTTTTCCCACAGATTGCACAACTCTGTACAGAATCCGTTTGGGACCTCCCTGTAAAATTATTTTCCATGCTTCTTGAATTCACGTTTAGTAAATTGGTTGGTACTTTTGGTTTTATCTTCATGGCCCTTGATACCATGTTCCCCCCACTATGTTACATGGACAGATTTCTGGATAGACCACAGCTTATATGTGTCTTACATCCTGCTTTGCTTTATACTTTGTCCTTGATGCTTCCAAGTTCTGATACTTTACTAATTACAAGCACAAGGTTTTGAAATCAAAAGTCAAATTTAGACTTTGTGAAATGGAATTACTTTAGGTTATTGACCAGAGGAAGCATAGCTAAAAGTGATTCTGCAGAGTAATTTGACCAGGATACAGTATTTTATTAAAAGTGGGTGATGGGGGCAGCTGGGTAGCTCAGTGGATTGAGAGTCAGGCCTAGAGACAGGAGGTCCTAGGTTCAAATCCGGCCTCAGACACTTCCCAGCTGTGTGACCCTGGGCAAGTCACTTGACCCCCATTGCCCACCCTTACCACTCTTCCACCTATGAGACAATACACCGAAGTTAAGGGTTTAAAAAAAAAAGCGGGTAAGAGAGACAAATTTTTAATAGTAAAATGCTGATTACAAAATATGAAATATTTTCATTTTCATTAGCTTCATATTCTTTCCTCCAAAAAGTATATTATTCTCATAAAATAAGAATAAATGTCAAATAATAGTTATATAAATATACAAATATAATTCAATTCAACAAACTTTTACTAAGTGCCTACTATGTGTAACAAATGACATTGGAATTAGTGGTTAAGTGGCCTTGCTAATATTTTCTCTTTTAAAAAAAATCTGTTATTCGAGTTTAACAAACACCAAGTAGAATGAACATTTTCATGTACAAAGTATAGCAGATAATAAAGATTATAAATAAAACCTTTAAACCTCTGCTTTAGGGGCAGCTAGGTGGCTTAGTGGATTGAGAGCCAGGCCTAGACATGGTAGGTCCTGGGTTCAAATTTGACCTCAGACACTTCCTAGCTGTGTGACCCTGGGCAAGTCACTTAACCCCCATTCCATTGCCTGGCCCTTACTGCTCTTTTGCCTTGGAACCAATACACAGTATTGATTCTAAGATGGAAGATAGGGGTTAAAAAAAAACCTCTGCTTTATTTAAAAATATGTATAATAAATTCAGTGTTAATATCAAAGCTAACTGGTCTCCTGAATATCTCTTTTTTGATTTTAGCAAGGCTTCATTCTGTCCTTTTCTCCCGTAATGCCCTTTATCTCTGTAGATGGAAGCAGCCACATCATATTCCAAAAAGGAGCTAATTTTAAGATGGGGGGGGGATTTAGGGGGTAATAACTTCCTTGTGGGAACTGAAAAGTTAGGCATACAATTACAATTGTAATATAATATAATTATAATTACAATTACAATTTCTCAGAACCCTCAATTAGAAAAAATGCCCAATGTTTAAGACAGAGGTTTTTGTTGCCTAACCTCTGATATCTTTGTAGGCACGGCAAAATTATTAATTTAGAAATGTGCAGAATGTTACACTGACTGTTAATAGGCACTGGGAGGGGGGAAACAGACCTTTTCTTGGAATTTCTTACAGTTTTTGAGAAGGTAGGTATAACTGTGGACATTAGTCTGAGTCTTTGCTCAGATCTCTCAGCTCTTTGCCACAGCTTTGTCCCTTCTTGTTTCCCGTTCGGTGCAGATTTTTCTCTGGCTCAGTTTTTGAGGGTCTCTCCTCCTGCATAGAGCAATGGGCCTGGAAGCCAAGAAAATGGCCAGTGTAGAACTGGTATCAGCAGAATACACAGGGAAGCACAGGAGAGCAGAAAAGGGGAGCTTTTCACACATTCTATGGCAGGCACTGTGCTAAGCACTTTCATAAAATATTTTCTCGTTTGATCCTCACAACTGTGGGAGTAAGGGGCTGTTATCCCCCCCCCCCCCACTTGACAGCTCAAGATGTAATTAGTTCATAAGTTCTGTGAGCTCAGCCAAACCTAATGAGCTTGCAAAGATTCTTTGGGGGTCCTGTGTTCTTATCTTTCATTCTCCTAGCCCTCTCTGGCTGCCTATCACAATTCTTGCAAGTTTAGTTGTGCTACCTTTAATTACTTACCAGAGTCCTCTACTGCCAACACGCCAGTATAGATTGTGAGTGAAGGAAAGAACCAACCTTAAAAAACAGAGTTTGAGCAGAAGCTGGCGTTTAATCTGGGAGAAATAATAGAGTTTTGCAATAATAGAGAATAATAGAGAATTTGCAACCTATTGCTGATACTGTCACATTCGGCTGTAATGGATATGTTCTTGCCACCAGCCTTGCCCAGGACTCTGCAAAAAATAAATAAATAAATAAATAAATCTCAGTTTAGAATAAATATTGTATCTTTTAGTTTAGTTTGAATGTTCTGAAGATAAGTCTAAAAGTTTTACTAGGCACCAAATAGAAAATTCCATCAGTAACTTTGTGCCAGGTCCTGGCTAAGTACTTTATAAATATTCTCTCAATAAATCCTCACAAACGACCTTGAGGTAGGTTCTAGACAAAGCATTCTCCAAAATATGAATAACTAAGTTAAGATGAATCCATGTTTTGATTTAATCCAAAGCCCCCTTTCTTGTACAGACTTCACTCACTTGCCCTTTTCAGTCCCGAGGGACAGCTCCCAATGGACAGACACTGGGAAATGACATGACCTCTCAAACCAGTCTCTCATTAATATTTGAAATGTTTTTGAATAATTAAACTGTCCATCCTGGAGACGATGTCCACACACACACACACACACACACACACACACACACACACACACACACACACACACNNCATACCAACACACACACACACACACACACACACACACACACACACACACACACACTGTGACTCTTCCTAATGGCCTTGTGTAATTCTGAGTAATTTAACGTTAAGGCACTTCCTTTTCTGTGCTTCTTTCTAAGAAAGCTCAACATCATTTACCTTTTCTCAATGGAAAGCTCCTTAAGGCCAGGTAATGCTTTATTTGCCATTGTATTTCCCTAGACCCCTCAGTAGCTCTTTGAGCATAAAATAAGCAATAAATGGTTAATAAACTAAATGAGATTTTAAAGCTTTTGGTACCTTTTTAGAAAAAAGCAGTGTTGCCTGGGTGGGCTTTGATACATCTTTCACTGGTTTAAAAAATGTTCTTAATTTGATTTTCAATGTCCTAAAAAAAATCTAACAAATAAAGTATTATTTTTCACTTTTCAAAAACTCTTTGAATCTTTTTAGAGCCACGAAAGCCTAAATTCCGTGGATTCAGCCAGGATTCATGAAAATTTCTGCTCAATTTTGTGGACCCAAGGTTTCTCTGAGTCACTTTGGGTTGTTTTGAGAGCTATTTAAATTATGATTTTCTTGTGACTACAGTGACACACCAAGTGTTTTGTTGGGTATCTGCATTTAAAGGTAGTGTGCATTGCTATTTTTTGCTATATAAAAATACTACAATTTTAGATGATAATGTCAGACTGAAAAGCTTATCTATAAAGGATCAAAATGTGCAATGTCTCTCTCCTTTCAAATAAGTGGAAACATAGATGATGCAGTAAATTATTTTTAAAGTTACTTTTCCAGTGGCATGTATAATGGTGAAGATTTAATCCATTAATGAGTCAACAAGCATTTATTCAGGCTCATGTGAGACAGCTACATGACACAGCATTTATTAGTCTGGACTGGGAGTTAAGACAAATTCAAATCCAGACTCTCACTCTAGCTATGTGATCCCAAACAAGCCGCTTAAACCCCATCAGCCTCCGTTTCTTCCAAAAGTAAAAGAAGGATAATAGTTGTTGTGGGGATCAAATGGAGTAATATTAGTAAAGTGCTTAACTTATACATAGTAGGCACTTAAAAAATGTCTGTTCCTTTTCCTTTCCTCTTCCCCTATGCTATATGCCTGTCACTGAGCCAAATCTTAGATATGGTTTTTTAAAAGGACTTGTTTTCTAGGAACTTGCACTCTATTTGAAGGATACGTGTTCCTGGGTAAGTAAATACAAGATTCATAAACCATAAAAAAAAAAAAAAAAAAAAAAAAAAAAAAAAAAGGAGATGAGGATCATTAACAATTGGAAGGATGAGGAAAGGCTCCCTGGAGGAAGCAGAATTGCACCAGAATGTTAAAACAGTGATTTCAGGAGATGGAGGTTAGGAAGGAGAAGATTCCACGCATGAGGACAATCTGTGAAAAGGGAGGAATGTAGTGCTGAGGAAAGAGCATGTAGGCTAGTTTGACTGGAGCTTAGAATTCAGGAGGAAGAATTATGTAAAATCAAGCAAATCCCTAAACCGGTGAAAAGATGAGTCTGGGACCAGGGCCATACTGGGGCTACCTCAAAATGGCTAAGAGAACTGAAAATCAGCAACACTGTAAATCAAGGCTTGATTCATTGTTTGGTTTGTTTGCTATTTTGAAGAAGTGATAAGGAAAGTATTAATAAAGCAGATTAATCTTTAAGATGTTTTAGAAGTCCTTTTCTTTTTTTTCTGTAAATCCAGTTGTTAAACATTTACCAGCGCCCAACTGATCTCGACCCATGCATAGATATATGAGTGATCTTCTTACCCGAGACTGGTCAATATTAGATATTCTTTGCAAGTTTAGAGAAGCAACATGATGTAATGAAAAGAGAATCAGATGGGGACAATAAGCTGGCTTTTATTTGTTATTCTAATTTTTATTAACTTTGTATAACCATGGACTAAAGCTGACCTTCTCCGGATCAATTTATTCATCTGCAAAATGAGAATACTTGATCTAAAACTTGTTACAAAGAAAATGCTTTATATGACTTACAGTGCTTAAATAGAATCTATTTTTTCCTAATGAGGGTCCACAAAAAATACATTTAGTTCTAATGAAAAGAAATTTCTAGCAAGCAATGGAGAAAGATACAGGCCTTAAGAATTACAATATAGAATATGAAGATGCATTCCATTAGGTATGCCCAGCAAAAGAAAAAGAAAAGGCAAATTGAAAACCCAGTGGGACAGTAAATCAAATGTGAATCAAATAATTGCCTCCCTTATAGTCGCTGGAGTTTTATTTTTAAAACTTAGTTCTTTGGATAAAAAACCCTTAGTAATTTGTATAAAAGCACAAAAATTCAAGATGGTCAGTCTTTGACAAGAAAGTTTTAAAATATTTTGAATCATTGATGAAAGTTTTTTTCCCCATAACTATCCAATCTGTAGTGATCATCATCTCTTTTCCCTCATTCCTTTGGCAGGCCCTGATTGTCTCAACCCTTGTGTTATCTTTACTTTCTCCATCTCATTTATCTAATTGGATTCAAATACTTTGAGGTCAGAGATGAATTTTTATACGTTTTTTTTTTCTAACTACCTCATAGTACCATCTATAGGGCCTTCTAATAGGAGGTATTTTAAATTTCCTTTTTTATCTGCTTCCTCTTCAGTATCATACCCCTAATTATATATATATGTATATATATATATATATGTATATATAGTCTTTTGTCAAATCAAGAAATTATTTATTGTCACTATATATTATTGTTATTTTTGTCCTTCGTTTTCCAAACAGGACCAAGATAATATCATAAGGTGATGGCTTGCTCAAGAGTTGAATTTAAGTGAGGCAGAGTTGCCATTGAATGAAATTGTTTCATCTCCCCATTCTGCCAAGGAAAGTCAGCTTAGAGTAGACATCTTCCTAACTCACTCATGGGTTTGAGGCCCATCGGGTAACGTTCAGCCTGGTTTATCCCACCTGACAAGATGGTTTTATAAGGGTAAAGCGATGAACTTTAAATATATAGTAAACTCCTAAAGTAAAGTGTATAATCAAGAGAGAAGTAGGAGCAGTTTCTCTCTGTCTTCAGAAGTCAGTGAAGAAATAGGCCTTCTCACAGTTAGTCTCCTTTCACTCTAATCCACACTGTGTGAGAGAAAAGACCCATCCACCTCTTCTTGAGAGGAAGTCCAAGAGGCAGGCCCAGAAATCTCCAACTGCCCCTCTTTTATCCTAGGTCTCTTAAAGAGCCATCTGCAAGTTCTGTGGGTTCTCCCTCATAAAGGGGACAACATAAAAGTGGGCAAACCCTTTCTCTGACCTGAAACCTGTTCTTAATGAAAGCTAAATAAATTCTTATCGCTATAATCCCCCCTGTGATTCATTGGTAGACCTGTCTCCCCAATGAATCAATTAACTAAACTTATTCTAAAATTAAAACAGGGAGAGTTAAAGAGAGGAAGAAAGAAAGAAAGTAAAACATCTTACAAAATGCAAGTCACATATTACATACAGATATTTGTGAAGATGGGATTGTTTCTACTTGCCCACATTTAGATTTAATCACCAGAAGTGTATATACTCTACTTATCCTTAAGTATGGAGAGGTCTATGACTCACATATGCTATAGTGGGTAATGCATCAGAGACAACTAACTGCCCCCGGACAGCCCTAAGCAAAGCTAAAGCTACAATTGGTCCACGTAAAGTGGAAGTAATGCACAGGAAGTGATGCAAAGACGTGTCTGTAAAAGCAATGGCAACTTCCTGTGAAGGGAGTTCTTTGGAGTTCTTCAGAGTTTGGAGTTGGAGTTGCAGTTGGAGTTGGAGGTTGGTGAAGGATATGCTTTGTGGACCTGAGACTCTGAAAATTGGTGAGACTGTTCTTGAATTGCTCCCTTTGAACTATCATATGGGTGAATGAAAAAGGCTCACTCCTTTTCCTGGCTTTTCTGGAGGTACTCGCCTCTAGGGAGGCCCCTCATCTTGGAGGAAGCCTCGTGGCTAGACCCCTTGTTTAACTTACCTCTGAGCCCCTCTTTGCTGGGGCCTCTGAAGCCCTGCCTCGTTTGGACAGGGCCAGAGTAATTATCTACTCTCACTCTCTCATTTCCTTACTTTCACCCTTTCTCCTTTTGTAAGTAAAACTACCATAAAAATCATCTTGACTTGAGTAATATATTTTCGGCAACCACATTTTTATACATTTAGTACAACCTTTCATTTTTAACCCTTACATATTACAGTTATAAATATTTCCAATTATAAAAATAACACACTTCTAACCTATACTTTTACAAATGAAAATCTATTTTTTTTAGGTTTTCAAAGGTAATAATTCAAATTCAACTTAGTTATTATGTAAAAAAACTTTGCAAATATTATTACATTAATGATATACAATAACATTCACCCCCTGTGATGGGTATGTGCTACAGTCTCTTGGAGCCACAGGTGAGAGATGGGTAAAAGGTAGACACTAAAGGTAAATGAGCAGCCCTAAAAAGGTGTTAGTCCTCCCTCAGTACCCCATATGTCTCCTAGGCCAACTGGGTGGCCCAGTAGAGAGAGTCCTGGGCCTAGAATCATGATGACCCAAATTAAAATCCAGCCTTAAACACTTAACTAGTTTTATGACCATGAGTATCTCATTAACCTCAGTTTCCTTATATATAAAATGAGCTGGAGAAGGAAATAGCAAATCACTCTAGTATCTTTACCAAAAAAACTCAAATGGGGTCACAAAGAGTCAGAAACAATTGAGTGAGGACCAGGCTAATAAATGCTTGCTGGTTCCATTCCCTCCCAAGAAGTTCTTAAAAGGGCAATTATAGTTTTGTACTCATTAGGTTTGAAGGAAAATTCTTTAATTACTCTTTATACTATTGTACTATAATAATGCTATGATTATTTCCTCCAGTCTTTTCTTCCAAAATCTCAATGCCAAAAAATTATGTACTTAAAATTCTCTTTTACTATATTCCTCATAAAATTTTATCTGAATTCAGAGAAAAATGCCCTATTGATTATTTTATTAAATAAGTAAATGCTTTCTTATATTCTATAACCAGAATAAAATAGAAATACCTCAGAAACTATGCTATAGTGACATGTGTAATTTGATTTGATCCAACTACCATCCTGGAAATGGGGTGAGGTAATTTAATTTTCATTTTTTTTTGTTATCACTTAGAAGCTCAGCATAAGGCAAGACTTCCTTAAAGCAATAGACCACAAATAGAACAAGTCACATCTCTTTCTCTATAGCCAACAAATTTACTCTTCACAAAATGTTCAGGGAATCTTCCATATAAAGTGATGTCCTTCATGATAAATTCATTTGGCCTGCCAATGACTTGGGATTACAAAAGTATCAAGTAAATTCTATCCTCTATATCCTCTTTCCATCCCTTGGTTTTAATTTCAAGTTCATCAGAGTGCTGATTTTCTAACTCAGGTTTTGCTTAGAGTTACTAAAATCAATCTGATACCTTTGGCTTTCTCACTGTACACTCTTTAAAAGCTAGAATTACTTAAGGCTAGCATTTCCCTTTGGATCCACTTCATTCTTCTTTCTGAGGGCTTGACCATACTAGTCTAGAGAATCAAATCAAATATACTGCCATGCTAACTCTCACCCATTCCTTTATATGGATCTGTAATTATAATGACTTTCCATCTATATGTTTCTAGAAAAGAAGGACCACAATTTCTTCATACCACATATAATGTAGGTTAACACTTCTCTGTGACTAAGTTTTAGAGATCCCTTTTATTTACCAAAAATCACAGAGCCAATAAGAGGCAAGACTTGAAACCAGGTCTTCCTGACAGTGAGTGAGCTCTCCATCCTGCCTCTCATCCAAATAAAGCCTAGATAGATCTGTGAGCACACATACAACATAACATGGGCAATGAAACTCATCACATGCTCACATACATACATGAGAACATGCACACACATATATAGATTAGTGAAAACAACCTGAGGAACTTTATTCCAGAGGGATTTGTTGGTATTTGATAAAAGTCACAAAGGATAAAATGAAAAATTTACCCTTGGCCTTAAAGCTTAGAGAGAAACCAGAGTATGGCAGAGAGGGAAGTCAGTCAGAAAATTTGCATTCAAGTCTTAGTTCTGTCATCTCCCAGTTTTGTGACTGAGCAATTCACTTCTCAGTTTTCTTATTTTTTTAATTGAGAATAATATTTGGCTAGAAAAGTTTCAGGAAAATTAACTTAGAAACGCTGTGTTCCTAAATTCATAGCATGAACAAAAAAACCAGTGTGGGTGTTGTTTTTTTTTTCTTCTCAATTGCATCTTTTCCTTCTGGCCACAGTTATGTGAGAATCAAGAAATCTAGAACCTAGAAACAGAAAGTGAGGGAAAAATTATTAATTCTATTAGAATTTAATGAGACTGACAAGGTGAAATTAAAAGCTATTCATTAAGGGGACATCTGGGTAGCTCAGCGGATTGAGAGCCAGGCCTAGAGACGGGAGGTCCTAGGTTCAAAGCTGGCCTCAGACACTTCCCAGCTGTGTGACCCTGGGCAAGTCACTTGACCCCTATTGCCTACCCTTACCACTCTTCTGCCTTGGAGCCAATATACAGTATTGACTCCAAGAGGGAAGGTAAGGGTTAAAGATAAAATAAAATTTAAAAAAGCTATTCATTAGACTGCCAAATTATTTTTTTGTCCTTAAAACCATTTCAGGAAATAATCTTCCAGAGAGTTAGAACACAGTCAGTGGAACCTTGTTGGGTTTCTTTTGTTTCAAAGCCACATTATTTTCTTACAAAAAACCTTAGTGGAACAGAGTGAATTGTGGGGAACAGAGGGTCAGGATGACCTTCTGTCTTGCTTAATAGTTTTAGAAATCTATTATTAGAAGCAATGAAGCAAGATTACCTACCTCCAAGAGCTCTTTTAGAATTTGTTATATTTTCCTACTCTTGTAAGTCCTTGAATGTCCCTGAATTCTATAAAGCCCAAATAATTCCCTTTGATACTAACTAAAATTATCTGACACCCTGTTCACCAAATCACTTAGACATCTTCCTATTAAGAACAAAGTTAATCCATGTTATAAGCTCACCGGACTGCAACCAAGTCTAATATCACATTATTATTACTTCAGAATTGATTCTGGTCTTTAGACTTTTAAAGTCCCTCCAATGAATATTACATTTGTTCTTCAGTTTGACTCCCATAGATACCATCAGGTATTTAGCACCCTATTCAAGCCAATTAAGAATTTATGAAAACATAACAGGAATAAAAAATCAGAAACAAATACTTCTAGTTCATAAACAAAGGCTAAGCTTTCTATATTTTTATTTTTATTCTAAAAACATTTTAAAATAATCTAACAATTTCATATCATATAATATACAATTATATGTTATGCATTATATTTTTATGGTTTATATATGTATTATATGTTATATAATAATTTTATAATAACTTGTATTTATTTTTATTTATATGCCATCCTGCAACAGTGTCAAACTTAAAAAGAAATGGGACCATTAAATGATATATAAGGATCTCTGCAGGCTGCATATTGACCTAGAAAACCATAGATAGCATTAGCATTATCTATATTCCATTGTATTTTCATTTATGTTAAATTTTTCTAAATTCCATTTTAAATTTTTAGTATGTCTGTAAAGTGTTTGATAATCATTTCCTGACATTTTGTGATCCATGTTCCCTCCCTTCTTTCCGTCTCTCATCAGGTAATATGGTATAGATTGTTCATGTGTTATATTTTAATGTTCATTATGTTGTGAAAGAAGACACATCTCTTATACTAGAGAAAATTTGATGGAGAAAATAAAGTGAAGAGTGGCACACTTCAATCTGCATTCAGACTCCATCATTTCCTTCTGTGGTGGCAAAGGACCTTTTTCTTCATGTGCCCTTTGGAGTTTTCTTGGATCCTGCAATGCTGATCATCATTAAATCATTCACAATTGATCATCACCCAATTACATTGAAAAAAAATTTTTTTTTTACCTTCCCTCTTAGAATCAATACTCTGTATTGGTTCTAAGGCAGAAGAATTATAAGGACCAGGCAATGAGGGTAAAGGGACTTGAACAAGGTCACACAGCTAGGAAGTGTCTGAGGGCACATCTGATCCCAGGACCTCCCTTCTCTAGGACATGCTCACTGTCCACTAAGCCCCTAGCTATCCTCTTGCCCATTTACATTTTAATATGACTGGACTGCACTCCAGATTATCACTGCCTGTAGGCTGTCTTTGACATCTCTCTTGTAATGGCTGGCCTTGAAATTAGGGGGGTCTGGGTTCTAGTCATGACCCTCACCAATGCTGTCCGTGTCATCAATGATCCTGGTAATTTTCTAACAGTCACTTACTAATCTGCACCAAAGGTGGTAGTTTTCATCCTAGTAAACTCCTAAATTGGAGCCCCACAAAAATATTGTTTCTAAACTTGGAATAAAATGAAAAGATACCTTAGTTGTTCTTTTTTTTTTTTTAAGCATTATTTATGATTCTCTGTAAACTCTCCTCATTTTTTCACTTTAAAACATTTGGAACTTGACCTCATTTATTCGGAAACTTAAGACTCCTGGTCTGTAAAGACTTGACCCCGTGAGCCATGGACATTTGCCTATTGACACCCTGTCATGGACGTAGCCTGATTTGACAGCACCATGACAGTTTCCACTGTTATCACTTATGCCAATTATTTCTCCCCAATTTCTTTTTAACCTAATTAAGGTTTCATTAGTTGAACTGTATTGGAAATATTTTTTTTCTGCTAAAAATCAGCCTTTTGTCCTAGAGATATCCATATCCTAAGGCTGTTGTAACTATTTCCCTTTGACCCATTTCAAACTGCCATCCTCCCCCATCGCCCAAATCAGAATTCACATTAGGTTAACTACTTCAGGGAGGTGCCTTCCTTAATTAAGATTCACTTAGCTGGCCTAGGGATGGTCCCTCCCTTTCAAAATGGTATTTTAAAAACTCATGCCCCATCCCCTATCATGAAGCTGTTTTTTTTTTTGGTTTGAAAATTTTTATTTATTTAATTTAAAATGTTTTTCCATGGTTACATGATTCATGCTCTTTCCCTCTCCTCCTCCCACCCCAGTCCCATGGCCAATGAGCAATTCCACTGGGTTTTACATGTGTCATTGATCAAGACCTATTTCCATATTATTAATATTTGCATTAGGGGGATCAATGAAGCTATTTTTCTGCAGACATATACCATAAAGGTTGTATGCATGGGAAGACCAATATGAACTGATGCAAAGTGAATCAGGCTTGACCAGGAAAGAGAAAAAACACAATGACTGCAGCAATAAAATGGAAACAGCAATAAAATCAATAAAAGGACTTCTGAAAAATTATAATGACCAAGCTTGGCATCAAAGAGGAAATGAGAAAATATTTCTCCTACCCTGTTTTTTCAAGGTGGAGTAGCAACTGTGGCTATGACACAATATGTTTAATCTAATTACTGATGGTTGGCTAGTTTTGTTGTCCTTTTCCTTTTCTTTTTATTCTTCATTATAAGGGATGAGTTTGAAAAGGAAAGGATTGACGAGGGAATATATTGGAAAATATAAAGAATATAGAAGCAAAATGTGTCCATTTTTAAAAAGTTCAGTTCAGTTAAACAAGTATTCAATTCAACAAGTTAGCTTCTGCCTACAGAGCACTTTCTCTTAGGGGATGTATCCTCAGTGTGATTTCTGCTATCCTTGAACTTACTATCTGTTAAGGAGACAAAAATATATATATAATAATTTTGCAAAAAAACACATGGCAAGTATTTTAAGAAGAGTTCAAAAAGCTTTGCATGAAGGTCAAAGAAGAAAAAGTCTTTACTCACCAGGGGGAACAATGAAAGCTTGGGGTGGGGGTAGTACTTGGCTTTAAAGAATTGGACAGGAATTCAAAAGATTTGGAAGGGAAGAGAGCATTCCAGAAATTGGGACTAGTGTGAGAGAAAGAACAAAGATAATAAAAAATGTAAGATATGAACTAAGACTATCAAGTAGTCCAAATTAGGACTTGTGTTCTCTAGTCCTGGTTCTTAATCTATTGAGCCACTTAGTTATCTCCTACTGAACAGAGGAGTAGCATTATCTGGAATGGGCATAAAAAAAAGAGTAATCTGGCCACATCGTGAAAAAATGTTTTGGAGAAGAAGAAGGAATATAAAGGTAGGAAAAACCTAGAGGCTATTGCTGGAGTTTGGGCAGGAGAGAGCTAAAGCCAGCTTGAACTAGATTGCAAGAACCAATTATTAAAGTTTCATGTGAACATTTTTGTAAATATTCATCCATTTTACCTAGATTTCCAGAATTATTATCACATAGCTGGGCAAAATAGCTCCTAATATTGCTTTAATTTCCTCGTTATCAGTGGTGAATTTACCCTTTTCATTTTTGATACTAGTAATTTGATTTTCTTCTTTCCTTTTTTTAAATCAAATTAACTAATGCTCTATCTATTTTATTTGTTGTTTTTTTAATAAAACCAACTCCTACTCTTAATTATTAGATCAATCATTCTCTTTTAATTTTATTGATTCCTATTTTGATTTTTTTAGGATTTTCAATTTAGCCTTTAATTGGAAATTTTTAATTTGTCCTTCTATAAACCTTTATTGATTATAATTTTACTGCATTATAATCTGAAAAGGATGCACTTATTAGTTCTAATTTTCTATATTTGATTGTGAAGTTTTTATGCCCTAGTAAATGGTTATTTTTTTGTGTCTATACCATGTGCTGCTGAAAAGAAGGTATATTCTTTTTTATTACCATTCAGTTTTCTCCAAAGATCTATTAAATCTAACTTTTCTAAGATTTGATTTACTTCCTTTATTTCTTTTTTGTTTATCTTTTGGTTGAATTTATCTAGTTCTGGAAGGGAAAGGTTGAAGTCCTCCAATAGGATTGCTTTACTGTCTATTTCCTCCTGAAACTTATTTAGTTTCTCCTTTAAGTATTTGGAGGCTAGTGCTCTTTGTGGTCAAAAAACTGGAAAATGAGGTGGTGTCCCTCGATTAGGGAATGGCTGAACAAATTGTGATATCTGATTGTGATGGAATACTATTGTGCTGTTAGGAATGATGAACTGGAGGATTTCTATATGAACTGAAAAGACCTCTAAGAACTAATGCAGAGTGAAATGAGCAGAACCAAGAAAACATTATACACAGAAAGTGAAACATTGTGGAACAATTCAGTGTAATGGACTTTGCTAATACAATATAATCCCAAGGGATTTATGAGAAAGAATGCTGTCCACATCAAGAGAAAAAACTGTGGGAATATAAAAACAGAACAAAACAACTTATCATCTGTTTATATGATTTGGGGTTTTGGTTTTAAAATATTGCTCTAGTGCAAAAATTCATAATATGGAAATCGGAATAAGTGATAACATTTGTATAACCCAGTGGAAATGCTTATTGGATCTGGGAGGGAGAGTCGAGGGAAAGAAAATGAAATATGTAAACATAGAAAAACATTTTTAAAATTTAAAATAAAAAAGAGCATTTGGTGCATATATGTTAAGCATTGATATTATTTCATTGTCTATGATATCTTTTTTCAAGATAGAATTTCTGAAGGGAATGACTCTTAAAGCAGTTTCTGCCTCAGTCCTTTGATTCATACATTCAGAATAGATCATGACTTACCTGTCCCTCTACGTTTTCTTTGGCTGAAACCATGCTTTACTCTGCCTTTTGTTGGTTCTACCACTCTAAAATTTTAAGCATTTTTTTGTATATGTAGTTTTTTTGGGGGGTAGATTGGGTAAACTCAGGATGTTCCTTATGCCACCATCTTGGCTGCTAGAAGTGGGAGCCCTGGGTTACCTGGAATAGATGAGTATATTGAGAGTTTTCAAGCTATATACCTGGTCAGGCCCTAAAACACTTACTACATTTGATCTTGACATTTTAAAAGATTCAATCAATGCATAGAAGGAGCAATGTCTATTTGAAATAGAGAGGCTGCCCTATTATATCTGTTTGAAGTATACAGGAACACGTTCAATTATCCAGTTAAGTATTTGATATGAAAAATTTTATTTTAATAAGGATTAAAACAGTCAAAAATACAAATCAGTAATATGCATTTCTTTTTTTCCAAAATTCTGTGTTTTCCTTTACTCCCATTTTTAAAAGTTACTTTTGTAATTGCTTATATTAATTTGGTTGGTTCTGAACATTTAATTTAAATCATTAAAGCAGGGTTCCAGATAAATTTTTATGTGAACTCAGGTAGTTATTCTCATTGCCAAACACTCCACACACTGATATGTTGTCTTTCAGTTTTGCAACTGAGCTTCATGTCACATGGCATCACTGGCTTATGGCATTATTAGTTCAGAAAAGCCATAAAATGTTGGAACTGGAAGAGACCTTAGAGTTATCTGTCTATGAACTGATACAAACTAATCACCTCTACTAGGGAGGAAAAAAATCAGGTTCTATGCTACTGAGAATGGGCCAATAATATTACTTTTGATACTAAAAGGACAGCTCCTTATTCCTAATGAATTTATCCAGGAAATGGCTAAATATGAGCCTTGAAGAACAAGTGAAAACTGAAAATATTCTTTTTTAAATCTCAGTTCATGTGTCCCCTTCTTTAAATAATTATGCATATTCTTACTTGTTTGTAAATTTCTTTTTCCCCTGAAAAATCCAACCTACTTGAGAACAAGCATTGTTTGTTTTGTTTTATTTTGTTTTATTTTTGTTTATTTTTATCTTGTCTTTGTATTCCAAACTGCTAGCATAGTGCCTAGTATATATTGGTTGCTTAATAATTTCTACTTGATTGCATTTGAAAATGTATAAAATCACATGGTAATAGTTAAATTTTTCTAAATGTCCACTTTTGAGTGACACCTAGTCAGAAAAAGTCACATTAAAAAAGCTGGGCCTTGTGCCATAGCCTGAAGTGCTAAAGCCAATTTCCATGTATAAATTTTGCTCCATTTTGGATCCACCCTTGCAATTTTTCAAATTACTGTCACTGCAGACATATCTTGCATTTCTTTTACTTCTCTTATTCCTTCTTCCTGGCTTGAATCTGGAAAGCCTCTCTTTAGATTGTCATTCAGTAAAAAATCAAGGAGATGTTTTCATGTAATTGTTTGTTATTCTAAGAGATATATATATATATATGTAATATATATAAACGTAATATATATATTACATATAATATATATATAAATACTGTAACTATTTTTGTTGTTGTTATCTTTTTCAAAGGACTAGATAGTCCAGCGTCATAGATATTCCAACCATGCAAGGCTACGTTTTTATCTTTTATTTCGGGGAACTTGGAGGAAAAATAAAAAGGAAAAAAGAAGCAGAAGCAGAATCTCTTTAGATTTCATAACCTTTCCTGAGAACCTTAACCTGATTAAACCATGGTAATGCTAAAAGGCTCTATTACTAGATAGGTTCTACCAAACCATCCTTATTCTCTCCTCACCACACACATATCTAAAGGTCCTTAAAGTGCTGGTTTTTAGAAAATATCTTTAGATATCTTTCTTCAGGGGAAAAAGATTCCACTTTTTTTTAAAGCCCTCCAACAGTGAACTGAATGAGTTTCACAAATTTTGCATGCAGAAATGCATCACTTCATTCCGAAATGCACTTTGTTTGAGCTTGCTGGCCCTTAAAATTAACTTTTAAAATTAAATTTCTTTTGATTCCCAAGTGCATCTATGCTTATGGGATAATTTACATCCTCTCCATTTGCAAACTTGATACCTTTAAGTCCCCATAGATACAAGACAAAGTGCATTCACTTGGAACCCAATTCAGAATATTAGTTCTAGTCCTTTTGGAGTTGGTTAGATTTTATATTCTTTTTCCTCATCAATGTCATAATGAATAAATGAACATATGAATGAAAAGGTATTTAAATGCTTGCTATGTGGCGGAGAGAGGTAGCTGTTGTGCTTTGGATAGAAAGCTGGCTTCAAAACCAAAAAGGTCTGGCTGTGGATCCCACCTCTGGCACGTGCTGGTTCTATCAGAAAGTGAAGACTTTCTCATGGTAACTCACAAACCTGATGGTGTCATTTTTCATACTATAAATTGCAGAGAAGTCACTGACCTGTATAGTTTCATTCACCTGGGACTGTCCCATCCTGATTTAATCACAGATCTAGCCTCTGCCCTTTTCTCCTTACTACGTGCTAGGCAAGGGATATAAACCTGGAGAGACATTCTTTACCTCATGAAGATTACATCCTAATTGGAAGAAATAACACAGATTGGGTAGTGGAAGGCAGGGAAGGGAGTTTTGATTCAGGGACTCATAGGGATGATAAATTGACTTATAGGGCTTTATTTTAAACCCTTACCTTCTGTCTTAGAATCAATACTGTATTTTGGTTCCAAGGCAGAAGAGCAGTAAGGGCTAGGTTATGGGCATTAAGCGACTTACTCAGGGTCACATAGCTAAGAAGTATCTGAGGCTAGATTTGAACTCAGGATTTCCCATCTTTAGGCCTGGCTCTCTTTCCACTGAGCCACTTAGCTGCCCTAATAGGACTTTTAAAAAAGTATACAAAGACATGGGACATGATATAATTACTGGACATATGTTTTGTATTTACTTATATTACATACATTGTTTTCTGTGATAGAAAAGAACCTCCCTGAAGGTAAAGATAGTTTTGATTTTATTCTTGAGTTTCCAATAACCAACAACCTCTGGTGTGTGTGCTATGTCAGATCAAGGCTCTGCTGAAAGATTGATTTATCCTCCATCACTTTCAAACTGGCTTCTACTCTCACCATTGGATGGAGCCTGTTTACACAGCTTTCTGGGCACCTAGGTAGCTCAGTGGATAATAGAGTGCTAGCCCTGGTGTCAGGAAGACCCAAGTTCAAATTCATCCTCAGATTCTTTCTAGCTGTGTGGCCCTAAACAAGTCACTTAATCCTATTTGTCTCAGTTTCCTCATCTGTAAAATGAGCTGGAGGAGGCAGCAGCTAACCATTTCAGAATCTTTGCCAAGAAAACCTCAAATAGGGTCACCAAACATCACCGAAGTAACTGGAGAACTGAAGTTCAAATTGTCCTCATCTCTCGCCCGGATTGTTGGAATAGTCTCCTAACTGGTGTGCCTGCACAGGCTTTATCCTCTGAGAATGATCCTCCATACTCTGGCCAAACTGCAAGTCTAACCAGGCATTGTTTTCATGACAAATCTTCAGTGGCTCATTATTTCTAGAGTAGGAATATAAATTTAGAGCTCAAAGAGACCTTAGAAGCTACCTAGTCCAACCCCGACCTTTTTTCTTTACAGATCAGAAAACTGAGACCTAGAGATAGTAAGTTGCTTGTCCAAGTCATGCAAGTAATAAGTGATTGAGGCATAATTTGAATCCAGGTCCTTTTACTCCATATTTGTTGATTTTTCCCATTCTACTTCTCTATAAGATATATACCCCTATATCATTCAAAGCCCTCGTGTTTCATCTTCCCAGCCATACTTCCCATTTCTCTCCCTCATAAATCTTCTGTTACAACCTACCATAAATTGTCCTAGTTTTAGTTTCCTATATTCCACATTCCATTTTTCTACCCTGTGCATCTTCACAGATGATCTCCTATGCCTTAAAAGGCCTTCCTCCTCATGTTTCCTCATTAGAATCCTGCAGTACCTGCCACGACTAGCTTATATGTTGATTCCTATTTGAAGCCTTTGCTATTCCCGTGAGTTGTTAGTACTTCTTCTCCACATCACCACATACCTGTAT
The DNA here is from genome assembly GCF_016433145.1 of Gracilinanus agilis. Lineage (NCBI taxonomy): Eukaryota > Metazoa > Chordata > Mammalia > Didelphimorphia > Didelphidae > Gracilinanus > Gracilinanus agilis. The sequence goes on along the minus strand of NC_058133.1, from coordinate 155,105,138 downwards.
GCATGTTGTTTCCTTCCAGGAGAATGCAAGTTCTCTGGGGGCAGAGGTTATTTAATTTTTGTATTTTTGTATTTTTTTATATTTTTGTATTTTTTGTATAAAATTTTTGTATTTTTGTACCTCTAAAATGTTTGTACATATAGCAGGCACTTAAATGCTGGCTGAATTGTGCTGATATTCTCAAAGGGAAAAACATGACAAAGAGGAATAAGAAGTTACATACATAGAAATGAGTATTTTCTTATCAAAGGCGGCAGGTATCTGGGTGGAGCTTTGTTCAGTCGCCAAGAGAATGAAGACAGAGAACCAGTTCTCAAGTAGCTTTCTTGCTAAATCTCAGTATTCTTACAGAGTGTGAATCGCCATTCTTCTATAGGATTGCAGGGTTTGTTTTTTTTGTTTGTTTGTTAGTTTTTTTAGTTGGGAGTACTATTTTCCTGGAAGTGTTTGAAAGATTAGCTAACAGAATTTAATGATAACCTTCAAGGTTGATTAAATAATAGTTAGGGATATATTTAAAACACAACTTATATAGTCCAGTTAAGTAAGGATAAGCTTTTATTTTTATTTTTTTTGCAAATATTTGAGATATGATTTAGGATGGTATTCGGGGATATACAAAGGAGTAATAGGATGAAATTAAGAAAGGAGGATTAAATCAAAAGATAAGAAAAATCCTCTAGACAGTGAAACCTACTAGACTGTGAAATAGGCTTCTAAGTAAAGTGATGGAAGCACAATCTCTCGAGACACTCGAAATAAAGGGATAAAGAACTCAAAAGCACATTGCAGAAAAAAAAATCTGCATTAGCAACTGAAGCAAGGAATGGAAGGTGAAGAAGAGATGGACAATGGACAAAGAGATGATCACTAGTGAGGCAGTACTGGAGGTCAAAAGATATGGGTTCTAGTCTGGGCTATGTCATTAATAGGCTGCATGGTATTAGGTAAATCTTTCACCTACTTGGACCTCAGTTTCTTCATCCATAAATTGGGATTCCATGAGACAATCTCTAAATTCCCTTCCAGCATCAACTTTTATGATTCCAATGGATTTTCCCATCTCCAGTTTTGTAGCTGAGATTCTCTTTCTCTTTGTTAGAAGGTAAAAGACTTGTGGTCCAGTAGCATTCTCTTTATAGGTTGCAATGAAATATAAGTATTTGTTGAGGAAGGGGAGAGAATAGCTAACCTGCAGAGAGATTAGCTAACCCCAGAGAGAAAATAATACAGAGAAAAAAGCTATGTTTAGGCCAGGGCTCTTGATGGATTGTAGCATGCCACCAGTGCCAGAGTGAAAATGGATCAGATAAATCAAAAGAAAATCACATATTTAGAATTATTTTTAAAGATCAGAAAGAACAGAGCACTGACTATAAATTAGGTTTCTTGGTTAATCTATCTTCTATCCCCAATGCAAAAAGATTTTAATCAGTCAACAAGCATTTATCAAATGCTTACTATGTGCACTCACCTGTTGATACAAATAAATTCTTCACAAATGCCACCATTATTCCCTTGGCACCATTAGCCAAGCTTAAAACCTTTTAAAGTCTCTGTGCATTCAGTTAAATTGTCCAATAACATTTAATCGAACAGGTATCCTACTGATGTAAATCCATCAAGTTATTTGCTTTAAAAGTTATCAACCAAGAAACATATGGCCAGAGACTCTAAGACTCTCATAGAAAAGGTAAGGGATAAACATCCTTGGTGATGCCCTGGTACTCATAAAATGTTAATTAAAAGACCCTAGAAGAAACCTTCAGTATGTCTAATGACTCTTTTATGGAGGATTTTTGGGAGAACATGGGCAAGAATCATGAAAGATAATATTGGAGGAGGGAATTCACATTGATGAATTCAAGGATCCACTAAAATATTCCTAGTGTATATAACTAATTTCCAAATATTAATGATTTTCCTTAAAATATATTCCTTAAAATAAATATCTTCTTCTCTGTTCTTTTTTAATCATCCTTACCATCACTCTAGTACCCTATACAATCATAACTATGATGCTCTGAAGCTCATGATAATTAACCCCTAAAGGCTGGACAAATATGTCAGATAGATAAATGAGTAGATAATCAACTGATCAAACAATGAGTACTTAGTGATCATTAGTGCTCAGCTATGTTCGAAGAGCTATAAGAGTCAGAGGAGAAGTAGATTATTTCCATTCCTACCTTCAGAGAAATAACAAACATTAAGTAGTTAGAGAAAAAAGTAAGGCTTTGTATAATTACTTCAAGGTTTGGTTTAGTTTATTAATGAAACGGAAGTTCAGAGGAAGATAAAATCCTTGGTATCAAAGTAGTCAGGAAAGAGGTATTGAAGAATAAACTTAAGCTGAACCTTGAAGAATGAATAGAATATACATAGATTGAGAGAAGTTAAAAAGATATATAGGCAGGAGATAAAAATTAAGATGACATTGAAGGCAGGAGGAGCCTTTGTCAGAAGAGGATTTAGGTTGGAAAACAGAATTGGACAAATAGGGCTATAAAAACTGCAAAACCAAGAGAGGGAATTAGTAATGATACAGTTGGAAGTGGGGAGCCATTACAGTTTTTGAGCTGAAGAATAACATGATAAAAATAGCATTTTAAAGAGATTCATCTAATTGAAGTATGCAAAAGAGGATTTAAAGACAAGAAGTGAGAGAGACACCAGATCTGACACTCTTCTGAAAGAGTGTGAGGCAATTGATTAACATAAAATATATACATAAATTATATATGTATAAATGTATGTAAACATATGTACTCATATATCTTATTGCATATACATATATAAATGCACATGTCAATTTACTACATATTTACTGATATAAAGGTTAAATTTAGTGGTTGGACTTAAATTATATTAAATAATGTGTTGTCAAAGTTATTATATCTCAAGTCAGAAGTTTATTTACCAAATTAGAGGGGAAACAATAAAGTAATATGAGAGAGGTTAGAGAAAATACCTATACTAGTCCTTAGCCAGGAGGGCTGGTAGTGAGTAACTATGAGGCCTCCTCCAAGATGGAAGCTAGTCTCATATGAAACTAGGAAAGGAGTCAGCCCTTTTCACTCCCCCAATGAAGTAATCCAGGAGTCAGAATCTAAGTGGAAGCCACAATTCACACCTCAGTCTCCAGCGAAGTTCCCTTGAAGACTATCTCCAGGAGACACTCTCCATGAGATTCAACTTCACAAGCTTGCCCTAGCCCAAGGATTTCATGGCTTTTATGGTGGTTTCCTGTTCCTGCCCCTTTTCTCAGGGACCAATCAGTTTTCAAATTATCTAGCCCTGTCCAGAGACAGTGTCTGTGGGATTGACTTCTTACCTCTAAAGGTATTAACTCTCCTCTTAGGATTCACATGTTTTTGAGTTATCACTCAGTTTAGCACTTGAGTTGCAGACTTCCCCCTACTTAATGTTAAGTAGGGGTGTCCTCCTTTTGGAGGTCTAAACTCCTGTAGTAAGAGTTTCCCTTACTTTGGGGTTAAGTATGGGTGTATTCTCTTTTGCTGATTAATTCAAAAGTAGACAAAGGAGAGTTAATCCTGTCCTCACAATCTAGTGAGGTACTAAGAAGGATAATTTAAGTTATTGTTAACCAAAGTTTTAACTTCAGCTTGGCAAAAGAGAATAAAGGATTCTCTTTTCACAAGTGTAAAATCAGAATAGACAAAGAGAACCAAGAATTTCTTTTCACCATCCCCCCTGTGATTCTTTGGGAGACTAGTCTCCCCAGTGAATTGTTTTACATAACTATCTTGTATCTCTAAAGATTTTCTAGCTAAAGGTGCATACAATATTCAATAGTTAGAAATAAGAGAAAAATAAAAGAGATAGAGACAAAACCAATATTTGCTAGGCACATCAACAATAAATCACGATCTCCTGTGGCATGCAAGTTTACATTCAAAATACTTGTGTTCAACCCCTTAAAGTTCAATCAGTTACACTCCAAAGTTCATGCTGGATCTTCTGATGCTGTGGAGGTTTTCTTTGGGCATCTTCATGGTGCCTTCTTCAAACAATTCATCTTCTAGATTCAAAGAGTTATCGAGTTCTCTTCCTGAAATGTTTCTTTCTCAAAATATTATACAATCCCTATGATAATTATACCCTGAATAAATAGAATAATTTGAAGGAACTTGAATTGAAGGAATGAAAAAAGGAATTAAAGGAATAAATTGAAGGAATAAATAAAAATAAATACAAAGGAATTAGATATAAAATCATTGGGGAATAGGCATTAGCAGTTGATTGATCAGGAAAGGCTTCATATAGAAGGCAATGGTTGAGCTATATCTTGAAGTAGGAGGGGTTTTTATGTAGTGGAGGTGAGAATGTATTTCAGTCATGGAGGATGACTAGTGCAAAGGCAAAGGAATGGGAAATGAAATGTCATGTGTGGGGAAGAGATAGGCTGGTTTAATTGGATCATGGTGTATGGGAGAATAAGTTATAATGTTATTGGAAAGATATGTTAAGGTTAGGCTATGAGACTTTAAAAGCTACATATAGGAGTTTATAGTTTTATCCTATAAATTCTGAAGATTTTTAATATGTTATGAAATCTCCAGTGGCAATAGAGAACCACTGGAGCTTATTGGGTAGGAGAAGAACATGGTCAGATCTATGTTTAAGGAAAATCACTTTCTCATTGTGGAGGATCAATTGAAGTAGGGAGAGCCTTGCAGGAAGGAGACAAATTAGAAAGCCACTGCAATATTACAGACAAAGAGAAGAAACCCTGAACAAAGGTGATGGCTGTAAAAATACAGTGAAGGGTTTGGATATTGATGTAGAAATGATAAGATTTAATAACTGATTACCTAGATATATTGAGTGAAAGAGGGTGTTGGGTCAAAGATATGACACTGATTATAAACAGGAGAAATTAGAAAAATGGTGGTGCTTGTAATAGAAGTTGGGAAGTTTGGGGGGTGGAATATATTCTGAGTTCTACTTTGGATATGTTGAATTTGCGATTTCTCTTGGACATCCAGTTTAAAGTGTCCAAAGAAAACTTGTAGCTGGTGATGTGGGACTAAAGTTCAGTGAACAGATTTGGGTTGGATATATGGATACGTGAGTCATCTGCTAACCTCCTAGAAAATGATGAGGTCACTAAGAGAATTTAGAGAAGAAAGAGGACCAAGGACAGAACCTGAATACCTATAGTGAGGGTCCATGATCTGGATGAAAAATCAGAAAGGGAGCTTGAAAAAGAGTAATTATAAAGAGACTGGTATAAAAATCCAGAGAGGAGCACGTCCAGGTGGAGAGGATAGTCAAAAAAGTCAAATATAGACAAATTAAGAAGGATGAGATTTAAAAAAGATCATAAGATGTGGTATTTAAGATATTGTTGGTATATTTGGAGATCAAAATTTCAATTGATGATGGTGAAAGCCTGATTTCAAAGGAATGAGTATAAAGTTAGAGAATTTTATACCTTTTGAACTATGTTCCCCAGAATTCCTTTCTGTACTACCCAGCATCCTTTTCTTTTCCAATTTTATGTGTGCTTACATTGTTTGTTTATAAGTTCTGCAACCCCTCCCTCTCACTCTCTTCTCTACCAATTGGACAGAGTTAGCTAGCTTTTTTTCTTTAGTTATTATTAATAAATTTTATAAAATATAATAGTTATTATATATTAATTTTAATCTTCACATGAGCAAGAGGACAAACAACAAGCATAGGCCATTTACTTTTCCTAGGATTTTGGCTCAGTAAGGAGGAAGATAGTTTGGAAAGCTATGTGGGGTCTAGTGAATTTTTGGAGGCTAGAAAAGACTTGAGAATGTTTGAAATTAATAAGGGAAGGAACCAATAAATAGAAGTTGAAACAGAGAGAGAGTTTGATTAAAATTGCAAGTTACTGGAGCATATAGAAGGGAATGTAGGAGGAGGTAGGTTTAAGGCAGGGGTGTAACTGGTAAATGTTTAACAACTGGCTCTAGAGGAAAAAATGCATGCACAGCACATTTTAAACACTTATCTGTATTAATTAACATTTTCTCCTACATTTTCTCGTCTGGACAATAAACAAAACAACAAATCAATAGCTGATTTGTCATTTACCAATTTTTGAGGTATAAACACATTGAAAATATATAACAATAAGGCTCCTTTGAACTGGCACAAGCTGTTTTGAGCAACTCTGAATCAAAGGCATATGCGGAGAGATTGGCATTGGTAAGGAAAAGAAACATTTCGTTCTTAGGAAGTGAAGCAAAGGAGGAATAAGTAGGGACTAATATCCTGGGGTTTTAATATGAAGAGAAAAGGAGAATTGGAAACTTACATTTATTAACCTCCTTTTCCTCAATAAAGTAGAAGGTGAAGCTTCAGAAGAGAGAGACAGAGACAGGGAGAGGGTAAGCTAGATGAGGTTTGAAGAGGGAAGAGAACATTTTAAACAGCTTCTCTAGGAAAGTAAAATTGGAAAGAGGATTGCCTTGCTGCTCTAAGAACCCATCAAAAGTTGTATATTGTGAATTTATAATATACTAATCCAGCATAGTTGTGTGACTCTAGCATCATTTAGCAGCATTTGAGTATGACAGGAGAAGGATGTTTAGAGTAACCCAGTTCTGAAATAAGGCAAAACAGAAGCATTAATAGTAAAAGAGAAAAAGATATTTAAGGGTAAAGAACATTTAATTGAACTGGGTCAAGATTGGAAATAGGAAAGTAAAGTCAGAGCTAGGGTAGTGAGAAAATATTAAGAGGTGGAAGGATTGAAGGCTGAAATAAATAAAGTCGAGGAATAGTTTTTGAGGGTTCAAAGTAGAGGGGAAAGTGGAATGACAGGGGGGCATCTTTGGGGTTTGGTTTTATTATGATTTTTTCCAGACAGAAACATTAGAGTTTTTGACTGAGGAGGTAGAACATTCAGGGTATGACCAGATATCTATTCCATCATTCCCTAATGCAGAAGGATAACCCTTACTTGCAAATAAACCTTAAGGGTATAATAACCTGAAAGATGTTCTCCTAATGTTTAAAATACTGTTACAATTCCTTTGACAGGTACACAAAATTCTAGTCCCTCTTCTGCTATCTTTTTTCATGCAGATACAGCTGGACACTCTGAACTGTCCCATTCAGATAGAGAGTATCTATCAAGTCTCTGTCATTACTATATTTAGATATTGGAATCACTCTATGGAAAAGAATCAAAATCTAATAGTCAGCCTCACAAATCAGGCATCCAGTTTAGGGGATACATGTTTCTGCCCATCCTCTAATCTCCCACCCTTCCTAGATCAAGGTTTGTCCTCAGAGTCAACCCCAGACTTCTAGACATCACTATCTAAACACATTCATAAACACCTACCCTAATTTATACTGCTTTAACTTTCACACAGCTACCTTCATTTTTAATCATGCTTTTATTCTTACTGACACTTCTAATAGCTACAAACAACAATAATTCTATTCCCACTCCATTCCCTATTTAGTATTCTATTCCCCAGGGGCCAGTTTCCTAGTCCACATTCTCCACTGATAACCAGTGTCAAAAACATCTCAATATACTTATTTATAACCCAGAGGAATAATTCATAAGTCAGGAAGGCATATGCTGGAGCCAGCTCAAACTAACTTGGGAGAGCTGATTATTTTTTTTGATCATTGACATTTTTATTTAATTAATTATCTTAGGGTATTTTTACATGGTTACATGATTCATGTTCTTTCCTTTCCCTCCCTCTACCCCCTCCCATAGCTGATGCACAATTCCACTGGGTTTTACATGTCATCGATCAAGACCTATTTCCATACTATTGATATTTGCACTAGGATGATTGCTTAGAGTCTATATCCCCAGTCATACCCCCCCCCCCCATCAACCCATGTTTTCAAGCAGTTGTTTTTCTTCTGTGTTTCCACTCTCAGAGTTCTTCCTCTGAATGTAGAGAGCATTCTTTCTCATTAGTCCCTCCAGGTCATCCTGGATCATTGCATAGCTGCTAGTAGAGAAGTCCGTTACATTAGATTGTACCACAGTGTATCAGTCTCTGTGTACAATGTTCTGGATCTGCTCCTTTCACTCTGCATCAATTCCTGGAGGTCATTCCAGTTCACATGGAATTCCTCCAGTTCATTATTCCTTTGAGTACAATAGTATTCCATCACCAACAAATGACACAATTTATTCAGCCATTCTCCAATTGAAGGGCATCCCCTTTTTTGCCAATTTTTTTGCCATCACAAAGAGTGCAGCTATAAATATTTTTGTACAAGTCATTTTCCCTATGATCTTTTTGGGGTATAAACCCAGCAGTGGTATGGTTGGACCAAAGGGCAGGCAGTCTTTTAAAGTCCTTTGGGCATAGTTCCAAATTGCCATCCAGAATGGTTGGATCAATTCATAACTCCACCAGCAATGCATTAAAAGTCCCAATTTTGCCACATCCCCTCCAACATTTTTTACTATCATTTGCTGCCATTTTAGCCAGTCTGCTCAGTTTGAGGTGTGGGTACCTCAGAGTTGTTTAGATTTGCATTTCTCTAATTATAAGAGATTTAGAACACTTTTTTCATGTGCTTATTGATAGTTTTGATTTCTTTATCTGAAAATTGCCTATTCATGTCCCTTGCCCATTTATCAATTGGAGGATGGCTTGATTTTTTGTACATTTGGTTTAATTCCTTATATATTTGAATAATTAGATCTTTGTCAGAGTTTTTTGTTATCAAGATTTTTCCCATTTGTTGCTTACCTTTTAATTTTGGTTGCATTGTTTTTGTTTGTACAAAACCTTTTTAATTTAATGTAATCAAAATTATTTATTTTACATTTTGTAATTTTTTCTAACTCTTGCTTGTCTTTAAAATCTTTCCTTTCCCAAAGATCTGACAAGTATACTATTCTGTGTTCACCTAATTTATTTATAGTTTCCTTCTTTATATTCAAGTCATTCACCCATTCTGAATTTATCTTAATGTAAGGTGTTATATGTTGATCTAGACCCAATCTCTCCCATACCGTTTTCCAATTTTCCCAGCAGTTTTTGTCAAATAGTGGATTTTTGTCCCAAAAGCTGGGCTCTTTGGGTTTATCGTAGACTGTCTTGCTGACTTCACTTACCCCAAGTTTATTCCACTGATCTTCCCTTCTGTCTCTTAGCCAGTACCACATTGTCTTGATGACCACTGCTTTATGGTACAGTTTAAGATCTGGTATTGCTAGGCTACCTTTCTTCACTTTTTTTTTCATTATTTCCCTTGATATTCTTGATCTTTTGTTCTTCCAAATGAACTTTGTTACAGTTTTTTCTAATTCAGTAAAAGAGTTTTTTGGTAGTTTGAAAGGTATGGGACTAAATAAGTAAATTAATTTGGGTAGGATGGTAATTTTTATTATGTTAGCTCATCCTACCCATGAGCAATTAACGTTTTAATTGTGTGGAAATTGTTTTGTAGTTGTGTTCAAGTAATTCCTGCATTTGTCTTTGCAGACAGATTCCTGGGAGAGCTGATTATTAAATTTTCTTTGTGAGTATTTACATTTTGGAAACTGGCAAACACTACAAATCAAGACGATATTGTTTTGTTTCTAGACTTAAGAAAGCAACAGAGAAAAAATTAATAGCAGATTAAATACAAAAGTGTTTTGCTGGTACATCTTTTTTTCTTTTTTTTTTTTTTTTAAACCCTCACCTTCCATCTTGGAGTCAATACTGTGTATTTGCTCCAAGGCAGAAGAGTGGTACGGGTAGGCAATGAGGGTCAAGTGACTTTCCCAGTGTCACATAGCTGGGAAGAGTCTCAAGTCAGATTTGAACCTAGGACCTCCTGTCTCTAGGCCTAGCTCTCAATTCACTGAGATACCCAGCTGCCCTCCGCTGGTACATATTTTGAAGAGCTGGTTGTTAAACATTTGTCAGCATAACTGAGTACAGATAAGCAGTGGTAAGCCCTCTTCCATTGAGTCACACAGATGCTCCTCATGCAGACTCCTATCAGTTACTAAATGATTTTGAGAGGTTCTGGAGGAGGAGGACATTGATTTATAGCCAGAGGAGACCTTCAGGATCAACAAGTCCAATTCCCCCATTTTTATAAGGGAATCTGATGCTTAGAGAGATTATTTGACCTGTCCAACATCACATAGATGGTAAGTAGTACAGCTATGACTTTAACCTTAGACTCCAAATCCACTGTTCTACAGTACCAGGTAGTTTGGTGCAGTGAAAAGAGTACTTAAAGGAACTGAGTTTGAAACCTGACTCAGCCACCTTGAAGAAGTCTCCTTACCTGTCTAGACCTCAGTTTCCTCATCTGTAAAATGAAGAGGCTAGAGAAAATGACCTCTCTGTTCCCTTCCTGCTCTAATTCTGGGATCCTAGAATACCTAATCAGCTAAAGTATGATGAGATAAGGGACTCAGCATGGATGCTTTAACAAGACACTGCAGAACAGCTTCAAGCAATAAAACCCAATTGTTGACCACTGGAGACCACCAGAAGCTAACTGACCCAAATAACAATACGAAATGAGATGATTTATCTTAGGCAGAACTGCTAGACTTTCCAAAAGATGAACTTCAAGGTATTTCTCTCTAGAATCTTCAACCTGGTGCCTGCTCAGGATTCTTCTTCATCATTTTTCAGTCTTCTGGCTAAGATCAAGTGTAGTATCAAGATTGTTCTTCACCCCTTGCCTCCCAAGATCCAGGAGGCACAGATCCTTCAATTTATATAAGGACAGAGGAGTGAGAGGCAAGAAATTCTGGTCAGAGGGTTAGAGATGCAGGTCCATTTACAAGAACAATAACTCAAATTAATATTGGGGTATGCTAAAATTCCACCATCCCCACCTCCAAGAAAAAGCTTGTTAACAGAAAACAAATCATTAGGTCTTATACTTGAATAGGAATTCAGGGTTAAATATTAACCTCCCCAAAGTCAGTTCAAGTTAGATATCACCTCATCTTTTAGTCTTAGTAGTATATCATTTTTCACCATGTTCCTTCTTGAAAATCTCTTTGATTTTTTTTTTTTATTGTTCAGCTTCCTGTGTTTGTTCCAAAGGCACATTTGGTGGACGGAAAGCATTTCACTACCTTAGCTTTCTCATAGCCACTATTGATATCATTCTCCCTTCATTTATTAATAGGTTTAGAACGATCCTCCCTGGTATTCTTTTGTCTCTTGACAAGTTAGTAAAAAGCCCTCTTATTTCCTTCCATCCCTCTGGCTGACAATAACATATCCTTTTCTTCCCTTGTCCTTAATTGACATTGTTTATACTCAGAGGGTTCTCTTATCCTTCTTTTCTAGTAGCTTAAAAAAAAGCCACCTCATCCATCTCATAGCGCTCCTTTGTGAAGCTTCCTTGGCAGTTTTAGTCCTTTTTTTTTTTTCAGATGTGATGCTCTTCCCTCTGGGCCTTAATTATGTGTTTCTGAGGCTACTACAGCTGTCTCCCAGCCTTGTGGATGGCATTACAGTGTTACCTCCATTAGCGTATCCTCTGGGAAAGTAGCTCCTTTGCAACATGGAATCTTTTAACTGGTTCTCTGAGGCCATGTTTATAAAGGTCTTCATAAATCTCGTGAACCGGTGTTTGCCTGCACCACAGCCTTAATGTGGACAGATTGCTGTTGCTGCTTGTTGTTATCTTTTAAAGAAGCAGGGTATAAAGCAGGGAACCTGCTATGGTAGTTAATAGTAAAGCAATTTGGAGCAAATTAATTTTTATTTCACTTTAAGCTTCCAGAACCAGGGATATGGGCAGACAGGGAAAAGGAGCCAGGTAAATGAGAAGTGTTTGCTGCCTCCTTCCCTTCAACCATACCAAAACCATAGCAGCTGTTGTGCTAGGCAATTCCTCTAATTATCACCCCTGAAGATGTCAGGTTGAAAGAAAGGTACAATGGATTTTTTTTCAATTTATTACAGGGTTTAAAATGTTAACTGTTGAAAAGCACATATTAAGAGATATATTTTCTGTTTCTGGCAATAAGATGCAAAACACAAGATAAGTCTGCAAAAAATATCCTAATCCAAATCTATATCCTCCTTAGAAATGATGATCAGGAAAGGATGCCACTGATCTGGTTGGTCTAGGAAGAAGCAAGAGAGCAGAGCCAGAGTGGGGGCAGGAAATGCAAGCCAGGATCATAAAACTTGAAAGCTTTCAGTCCTACTAAGACAAATCATCATTTCGCCAACTTGATTGGTGGCAGGCTTCTTCATCCCATAGAGGTCTAGGGTAGATATCTCTCTTTAGCCTCTGAAAACTCCAACAGAATTTTACCCCTTTCCTCACTTGAGGAGAAGCAGAGTGACATGATGGGTAGAAAACAGGCCTTGAGGTAGGAAGACCTGGATTTGAATCCTACCTTTGTCACCTATAAACTGTGTGGTAATAGTCAAGTTAATTTCTTAATTTCTCAGTGCTCCTGGTAGTTCTCTAAGATTTTAAGTTACAGACAAGCTGCTGATCTGATTCACTGAGGTGTTTCCAAAAAAGAAATTATCTTAGTGAACCAAATCAATGTACAGGAAAAACATGAAAAACTGATGTAAGGCTTTGATTCAAAAAGCAATGACTAGGATATATCATAGGGACACTTATTCATTATAGAGCAACTGTTAGGTTCAAGTTAATGTGTTGGGGACACCCATTCATTCAAAAATCTTTATAGAGCACCTATTATGTTCACAAACTGCCTTTTCTTCCTCTGGACAACGATAAAGTTCATAATGATGTTTTAAAAACACTATTGAATTGTGAGGTGTCTTCTGAATCATCGAAAATTAGATTATGTCAGTTTAAATGTTAAGCATGTTTTATTATGTTCTAATTGTTTTAGGATTGATAATCCATTTATGCTAACTCAGTTAATGAAGGAATATTCTATTTAGAACCAGAGCATTCTATTCCCCAACCACTCCTGATTGAAATTTTCTCTATTACTATCATTATAATGTCTTTTGACTTTTTGCATATGCTTGTTCCAGGTCAAAAACATCTGGATTCCCCTGTGTTCTCCTCTTTAAACTCAGTCCACTCTTCTCAAATTTTCTGATACAAAATTACTCCATTTCCTAGTTGATTTCTGTGGGGCCATATATATAGCAATAATCTCCAAGTCTTATCACATTTAAAGATGACACAAATCTGAGAGAGATGGTACTGTATAACATAGCCCAGAATGGGAGCAGTATTTTCAAATTCAAATAGAAATGGAGGCCACTTGAGCAAATATAAGGATCTTGTGGGCTACATACTGGCTTAGAAAACCACTTATTAACATCATCTGTGTTTTTGTAGTATTTTAAAAATATTTTTCCATTACATTTTAATATGATTAGGGCTGCACTTGGAAGAGTTTTTGTCTGACATGCAGTCGCTTGGGCTAGAACACTGGATTGAATCTAATCTAATGAAATTCAGTAGTAATTAATATGAGTTCTTATATTTGGGTTCAAAAAATAAACTTCACAAGTACAGAATGGAGGAGATGCAGTTAGGTAGTTTATCTGAAAACAATATCTGGGGGTTTTAGTAGAACGAAAGCTCAATGAGAGTCTTCCTAATTCCGAGTCCAGTACTTTATCCATTGTGCCACCTAACTGCCCCATTCTTATGAAAATATCCCCAATAATTACAAGGCAATTACACACACATGTACATGTTTTTGAGGGACAGATGAAGCACTAGCAGCTGGAGGAATAAGAAAAATGTTCATTTATAAGAAGGCATTTGAGCTGAGTTTTAAAGGAAATTTGGGATTCTAAGAGGTAGAAGCAGGGCAAAAGTACATTCCAAGGATGGAGGACAGCTTGGACAAGAGATGGATTATAGTTCTTAAGGAATATCCAGAAGGGGCACTTTGGTTGGACCATAAAGTCTGTGGTGGGCAGTAACAAATAATAAGCCAAGAAAGCTAGTTTGAAGCCAGGTTGTGAATAGTTTAAATGTCAAATGCAGGATATTTTTTTTTAATCCTAGAGGTCGTATAAAGAAAGTGAAATTCAGAGCAGCACAGTGGCATGGTTAGATTTGTGTTTTAGGATGGTCTCTTTGGCATCTGTATGGAAAATAAATCGCAATAGATAGATATTTGAGCCGAGGACAAGTTGAAAGCTAATTCAGTGGCGCAAATGAGAGATTATAAGGATCTAAACTAGGTTGTTTCAATGTTTTTTTTTCATTTAAATGTATTTATTTGTTTGTTACATTAAAATACCCTGTTAATTCCTTCCCTACCCCTATTCCTTGCATTAGAGAAGGCATTATTTAACAAAAAGATATATGTATATACAAAAGTATGTTTTACTTATTCAATGTGTTCTGTTAGAGACTGGGGAGATTACTAAGATGTCTAAGATATAGTGCCTGCCTTCGAGGAGCTTATAACTTAAATGATTACATTGCTATGTTGAGTTATAACCCAGCTATTCTGTGTAATTCTTATTTAGGTTCTTCACTAAGTCTTCCAGAGAAGATCCAAACAATATTCTTTGAGCCTCTTTCTCTTGAAATGGTGAGGAAAACTACAGGGCAAAGATTCTCCATTGTCTTCCTCTCATTCTTACCATCTGACTAGACCATGTTCTTTTATTCATACGTTTCTTTAATGATATCCTTTACACCATCTCTCCTTCATAATTCTCCTGTTGTACTATGTTGTGGTCTACTAATGTCCACCATTGCCTTTGGAGTAAGTCCCCTTTTTAGTTATTTGGCTCGTGTAGCATTCTTTGACTCGCAGTTATACAAACTCAGAAGAATCTTGGTATTTTAAATAATGAGTCTTTTCTTCAGATTGAAGCTTTGTTCATTAAAATAACTGAAATTTCCCAAAGGTGATTTTAGCTTATTCTCCTAATCTTGCTTAGCTTTGGTCCAACTCATCGCCCATTTGCAGTATCTGTCCAAAACATACTAATGGGATGAGTTCTATAATTTGTCTATTTAATTGCATATCATGGCCTTTACAATAGCCTTTCTTCATCTACTTTTGTTTTTAAAGTGTAGATCGTTCCATCAAGGTCTTTAGACTGACTATAGCTACTATTTAGGAGGTTCTACAATATTCCATGGTTTGCCACAGCTCATTTCCCAGCTGGCTACTCTTTTCAGTATTTCTCATCATTCTTTACAAACTGACCAATTAATCCCTGAAACTCACACTCATAAGTACCTTCTGTCCCTGGGACCCCTTTCTCTGATTGGAAAGCAGCAATCTTTTCTCAGACCCTCCATTTAAAAAGGGCATCTAGGTTAATCATTTCTTCATTTCCCAACTGACTGCAGTACTCTGAACTCCATCATGACTTATCAAGTTCCTTCCCTCTCCCTCCCCTTTCAACTTCCTTTTGTATACTGCCTTCCCACACTAGAATGGAAGGTCCTTGAGGTCAGGCACTATTTTTTTGTTTTTATTTGTATTCCCAGTGGCCCAGCACTTTGCCTGGCATATAGTAGATACTTAATAAATATTTGTTGATTAACAACGATTGAAAATCCAGAAGCAACTGGAGAATGCCACCATCTACAGGGATTCTATGAGCGCTAAATTACTAAAATGCCTCCACAAGAATATCCCCTTTAAAAGTACAAACCTCCTTATTTTACATCCTCAGTTGATATTAACAATTACAATGGCTTCACATGAGGTTATCTCTTGTAATATCTTTGAAGGAATTGTGCATAATCTTGTTGGGAAGATACCTTCCTTGAGAAAGACTTTTAAGTCAGTTATTGAATAGTATCCAATTCTTGTGTTTATTTTCCATACAAATAAGCATAGCATGACATATTTCTATATTCTTGTCACTTGTATGATGACAAAGACACAGTCTTCTATGTAATCTCTCCTTGAATGTTTTTCTCTTCTAATATTCTCAATAAGCTATCCTTGATGCAAGTGTAGAATATTCTCATATAATTTTATATAGATAGGAAAGTAGGCATACGGGTTGATATTTATTGATGTTCCTTCAGGGGTTTATTTTGAGTATAATAAAGCCCAAGATTTTTCCCTTTTAAAGAATCTTTCAATGGCTTCAAAATTGTGCTTTTAATCTTATAAACTACTGATTTTATGACTAGGTAGAATAGTTTACCCAGTATTAAAATGATTTCTATGGCTTTGGGAATGCCTTCTATCTCTAAACCCACCCTTATCTGGCTTTCATACTTAAAAATCTACAAATAGAGTCATTTATCTGGCTTGAAGTCTTTACTCATTGTTGAGTTATACATACTATGAGGAAATAAATATTTTAGTCTGTATCTTTCACTTCCATCTTTCCTTTAAAAAACATTTATTTAGTCCTGTTATTTATAGGGTATGATGCTAAGCTATGATGGTATAGCTGGGTAGTATAGTGAATGGAGCTCTAGGCTTGGAGTCAGAAAGATCTGAGTTCAAATCCAGCCCCAGACACTTACTAGTTGTGTGACTCAGGCAAGTCGCTCAACCCTATTTGCCTCAATTCCTCAACTATAAAATTGAGAGACACTGGAGAAGGAAATGGCAAACCACTCTAATACTGTTGCCAAGAAAACTCCATAGCCTATGTACATAGATGGTAATGAAGAGTCAGACATAACTGAATGACTGCATAGTGCAGCAATAACATGATGATAGACACTAGATTAAATGCATAATTTGTGCAACATATATGGAGCATAGAGGAAAGCAATGTGGTATAATATATGTGCTACATTTATTTAGAAATAACATAGGAAAGATCTTGTCAAGAAGGGAGCAGAGAAATGTTCTTTCAAAGGGTGGCATTTTAGTTAGGTCTTAAACCCGGGTAGGAATTCAACAGGTGAAGAGTGCATAGGAGAACATTTCAGAAACAAACAAAAAATGCATGCTTAAAGACAAAGAAGCCAAAAAAGTACAATATATCAGCCATCCAGACAACAATAATTTGTTAAAGTTAATGTTGCAATATTTTTAAAAGCATGAATAAAAAAATATTAAAAAACACTGTCATGCTTTATAGAGGTAGGAGTTCTACAAAGGTTTTGTATATTTTCAGACCTTTTCCACCCAATATATTATTCTAGAATGTTAATTTTTTTCTTTCCCTCTTCTTTTAAAATAGTATTTGTTATATAGGATAGTTCCCTGCAAGGGAGAGGGAAAGTGTATTGAATAAAACTGGTAATATAAAAAAGAGATTAATAAAAATGTGTTTTTTTAAAAAAACAAGCATTTAATAAGTGTTTACTATTTGTCAGGCACTGTGCTAAGTCCTGGGGATACAAAGAAAAGCAAAAACAAGATCATTGTTTTTAAGAATTGTCAATTTTAATGGGTTATATAATATGCCCAAAATATATGTGCAAGATTTATATAGGGTAAATGGAAGGCATTAACTGGGTATATTGGTAAGGGGTTCATGTAGGGGACCTGAAAAGACCTCCTACAGATGGTGACATTTGACTTGAGTCTTGAAAGAAGTCAGGGAAGTCAAAAGGCATGAGTGATGATGGAGACCATTCCAGGTATGGTGGAACAATCAGTAAAATGGCATATCCTTGAGAAATAGAGTGTCTTATGTGAGGAGAAGGCCCAAGTTAAATATACCCAACTGATGTGGGTAAATAAACACAAATACACACACAGGGGTTCTTTTGGGGGGAAAGGGAAGAAGGAAGAATGAAGGATGAATTTGTATAACTATCTTAAACAAATACAAAAGGGGCTGTGACAATGTGAGTGAGTGGCATTTGGAATTCAACTGCCACTTAGACTAAATCAGCTAGGGATATCTTACACAACAGGAATAAAAAACACTTTTTAACAATGACTTTAAAGGGTAAGGGCAGTAGAGAGAGGTTACCCTAACCTAGTTATCTAAGGACAAACTCAGGAACTGGGAGTTGGGTCAGGATCTACACTAATTCAACCCAAATGACTTAACTAAACTAAAGTCTAAACTAAACTAAATCTCTAACTAGAATAAGAGAGGGCTAGAGAGGTGGGATTCTTACTACACTTGTTCACAGTGCTCCAAGATGTCACAGATGTCATAGGAAACCAGGATCAAATTATATCCACAGGCAATTAATCCTCAAAAAGCTCTAAGGAGTAAGGTAGATAAATCTTCTGTCCTCCAACAGATATCCAAGACCTTTCTCTACCTAGGCCACAATAGTTGGTTGAAGTATCTTCTTCTCAGTGATATCCCACTCTGTCAGCTTCTTGGTTATTTAGCAAAGCTGGACCACACAGCCAAAACCTCCTTCCCTCAGCTTGGCCAAACCATACTCTCTCTTGTAAAAATGGGACCAGTTGGCAATGGTGTCTCAGCAGGATCTTCATCTTACAGAAAAGGTTAGGAAATAGACCTGCTAAGTTAGAGGCAGCTAGGTGATGTGGTGAATAAAGGGCTGCTTCATACAAAAAATGTTTCAAAACACTATTAATTATAGAAATGCAAGTTAAAACAACTCTGTGGGGGGGGGGAATCAAAGATGGCAGCTTAGTAGCCACAAAAACTGAAACTATTTTGAGAATCCTTCCAAACCAACCTTTAAAAAGTACTTCAAAATGACAAAAGTGAAAAACCAACAACAAGATGGACCAAGGGGACTCTCCTGCAGAAAACAACTTGAAAGGTAGGCAGAGAAGGTTGATTTTCATGGGATAAGGAAGAACCAGAAGCAACACTGCCCACAGAGGAGTGGTGGCCAACCACCCCACCCACCTCACATACCTATTGTGCCAGATTCCCAGACTGGTCATAGACCAACTCTGGGATCCAGGGACCCTGACTAGACCAAGTTTCCAGCCCTGGAACCAGTCCAAAGTGGGGCCCTGAAGGCTATAGCTATTGGTTCTTTCAATCTTGCATTGAAGCCCCCAGGCCCAGGGCAAAATAGCTTACCATGCTACATCCTGCAAGTCATTAGCAGAGGAGACAGAATCAACAGCTTTCAGAACTCCCAGTCCACAGGCAAAAAAGAGTCTGGGGAAATGAGTAAATAGCCAAAGAAACACTTTTTTTGGAGACAAAAACATTTTTATGGAGACAAAGAACAAGGCACAGAGTCAGTAGAGGACAGTGAGATCTAAGCAACCACGTGTGAAACTTCAAAGCAAAACCGGAATTGGTCTCAGGCACTGAAAGAATTCAAAAACGAATACGAAAATCAAATAAGAGAGGTAGAAGAAAAATGGGAAAAAGAAGTCAAAGTAATGCAAAAAAATGACAACTTAAAAAGTAAAATTGGTCAACTAGAAAAAGAGGCACAAAAATCCAATGAAGAAAAGAGATAAAAAAAAAAGAATTGACCTACCATAAAAAGAGGTGAAGAATCCAATGAAAAAAAAGAATTTTCTGAAAAGTAGAATGGAAAAGGAGGGCCAAAAAGTCATGGAAGAAATTATTCTTTAAAAATTATAATTGGGCAAATGGAAGCTTCATGACTTCATGAGACATCAAGAAACAATAAAACAAGTGAAAAGGATGAAAAATATAAAAGAAAATATGAAATATCTCAATGAAAAAATAATTAACCAGGAAAATAGATCTGGGTGAGACAATTTAAGAATTATAGGACTACCCTAAACTTATGATAAAAAAAGCCTAGACATCATGTTATAAGAAATTATAAAAGAAAAAAGCTTTGATATTCTTGAACCAGAGGTTAAATAGAAATTGAAAGAATCCACATATTACCTCCTACAATAAATTTGGAATAGGATATTCCACAAAGCAAGGGAACTGGGTTTACAACCAAGAATCATCTACCCATTAAAACTGACTATATTATTTTAGGGAAAAAATATAATCATTTAATAAAATAGAAGATTTCAAATAATTTCTGATGAAAAGACCAGACTTAAACAGAAAATTCAATGTCTAAATACAGAATTCAAGAGAAACATAAAAAGGTAAATAAGAGAAAAAATTTAAGAGCCTCAAAAAAGTTATATTGTTTATGTTCCTATATTGAAAGATAATACTTGTAACTTAAACATTGTTATTATTATCATAGTAGTTAGAAGTATACATAAAAGGTACAGTAGTCAGTTGTTTAATTTAGGATGATAAGCAAAAATACTCATGGAGTAAAAAAGAGAATTACACTTAGAGAAATAGGAAGAGAGAAATAAAATGGGGTAAATTCTATCACAAAGAGGAATTGGGGGACTATTACAGTGGAGGAGAAGAGTGGATGGGTAATATTTAAACTTTACTTTCATTGGAATTGGCTCAGAGAGGGATAACAGTCAGATTCATTGGAGTACAAAATCCTATCTTATATTATAGAAAATTAGAAGAGGAATAAGAAAGGGAGTGGTGGGAAGGTGAGTAATATAAGCGAAGGGGAAGTTGGTGGGGTTATTAAAAGACCTTATAGAAAAGTAGGAGGGTAATAAAAAGGGAGATGGTGGAAAGTGGTGTAATTTAAAGCAAAACATTGGTGTGGAGGGAAAGACTAAAAGGAGAAAGAGCAGGATAAAAAGAGGAAAAGATAGAGGAGAATACACACAGATTATAATTATAACTGTTTGTGTAAATGGGAAGAATTCACCCATAAAATAGAAGCAGATAACAGAGTGGATTAAAAACCAGAATCTTATCATATGTGGTTTATAAGAAACACATTTGTGGCAGATACACATACACAAAGTAAAGGTAACAATCTGGAGCAGAATTATTGGTCTTCAGCTGAGATAAAATAAAAGCAGGAGTAAAACAACTCTGAGGTACCACGTCACCTATCAGACTGCCTAATATGACAAAAAGGAAAATGACAAATATTGAAAGAAATATGGGAAAATTGGGACACTAATACACCATTGGTAGAGCTGTGACGTGATATAATCAATCTGGAGAGCAATTTGGAACCATGCCCAAAGGTCCATGGAACTTTACATACTCTTCTAGATACAACAAAACCACTATTAGGTCTGTATCCCAAGTACATCAAAGATAGGGGAAAAGGAAGTACTTGCACAAAGATATTCATAGCAGTTCTTTTTGCAATGGCAAAAAATCAGAAACTGAAGAGATGTCCATCAATTGGGAAATGACTGAACAAGTTGTGGGATATGCTTTTAATGGAACATTATCTTTCTATAAGAAAGGGTGAACAAGATGAACCCAAAAATCCTGAGAAATACAAGAAGTGATGCAAAATGAAGTTAGCAGAACCAGGAGAACACTGTACACAGTAACATGATAATGTATGATGATCAACTGTAATGACTTTACTATTATCAGCAATGCAAGGATTCAGGACAATCCCAAGACACCTATGATGAAGAAGTCTATCCACTGCCATAGAAGAGACTGAGTCTGAATGCAGAGTGAAACATACCAGATTTCACTTTGTTTCTTTCATGAATTTTTTTCTGGTATAAGTAGCATGTTTTGTTTCACAACATGAGACAAACTTGGAAATATATTATGATAGTACAAGTATAATCTATATCATATTAACTGCCATCTCAGGAAGTGGGGAGGAAAGGGATGGAGAAAACATGGATCACAAAATGTCAAAATTTAAAATTGCATCTTCAGATAATCTGGAAAAGAAAATTATAATAAAAAATTCAATGCAATAAAAGTAAAGAAAAAAGACAGGATGGCACCAGATTTTGAAAAGCCCTAGAGATGAGCAAAGGAATTTAGTATTAGTAGTTGAAAAAAACCTACTGGTAGTTTTTGAAAGAATGACATAACCCAAACTGTCAGATTATAAAGTCCTACTTATGACTTATTTCAACATTATAGTTCCTTTAGCATCTGGTACAGTGCCCTGCACATAGTAGGTGCATAAGAAATGTTGAATGAATATTAGAAGGAAAAGGAGAGAAACAAGACCATAACTGCATTAAGTAAATAGGTGAGGAGAAGATATTTTTAGGATTAAAAAGAGTAAGGCACATTTTTAGGCAGATGCAAGGTAAAAGAGATGTTAGAAATGCTTAGGAGGAAGCAAGAAGTGATATCAAGGATGAAAGTAGTGGGAAAGATGGGAAGGATGAGGAATCAGGAAAAGGACAGAGGGCACAAAGGCTAGAACCCTGAAAATCAACTTCAACAACTTCACAATTTTCCCAGGGTTCAGAGAAACCCTAAGATTGCTTCCATCCATCATAAAACTGGCCTTTTTTCAAAGCTAGCTAGAAGTCTGTGCACAGTCAAGCCCTCATTGCCAAATGCTCCCTGAAACATGACATTCACATTGACAACATGGAACTCATTGAATGCCAATCCTCAGACTCTACTAAATGTTATCCATGATGTAGGAGGATGACTGAGGTTAAAATAATACCAAATTCAGCTGGCACAAGAAGAGGTGCTGGAATCCACCTCACTGCACATTGGCAGGGATTCTGATATGATGAAAAAAAAGTGGGGTAGCAAGCTGGGATTCAGAAGTCAGAGGGAGGGTCTCTGGATCATGTACTGCCTTTTCCTGGCTATGCCATTTTGGGCAAATAGTGTAACTTCTTTATGTCTCTTTATTTTCCTCAGTGGAGTGTTAGCCTCTGAGCTTAGGAGACCTGAGTTCAAATCCTATCTCTGACAAATACTGACCATCTGACTCTGAGCAAGCTGCTTAATTCCTAGGTGCTTTCAGCAACTATCTAAGACTAACTTCATTGGTAGAGAAAGATTCCTTATCTGAGAATTCCCTAATAATAGCTAACATTTATGTAGGCCTACTATGTGTCAGGTGCTGTGCTAAGCACTTTACAAATACATTTGATCCTTATGATAACCTTGTGAGGAAGGCCCCATTATTATTATCATCCTCATTTTATAGATGAGGCTGAGGGAAACCAGTTAAGTGACTTGCCCAAGGTCACACTGAAGCCAAATTTGAGCTCCAGTCTTCCTCATTCCAGAACCAGCCCTTTATTCACCACACCACCTAGCTGCCTCCAACTTAGCAGGTCTATTTCCTAACCTTTTCTGTAAGATGAAGAGGTGAGGTGTTGAGCCAAATGATCCCTTACCAAAGATGGTTTTACAAAATGCTCCCCACTCAAAGGATACAAACCATCCAATGAAATGAAAATACAAAAATGCTCATGAAGAAAACATCAATTTTTAGATTTTTCTTTTCAGCCATACAGATTTTTCTGACATATGCAGTTGACCTGTAGAATCATCAAATTGTCTACAACTTTTAATCTTAGAGAACTGACAAGGAAACCGAGAGATGTATTGACTTGCCCATGGTCATATGTCTAAAATGTATCAGAGGTAAACTTTAAGCATAGGATTTCTTGACTCAAACGCTGTACCTCTATTTACTCCCTTTCCATGCTGCTTTTCCATCGCATCTTTCCATTTTAGAATCATTCAAATCTAGAGGCGCCTGGGACCTTAAAGATTGTCTTGTTAAATCTCCTTTTTATAGATGAGTAGGGTACATTGATGCTTGTATCACATCCACCTTGGAGCCTTGTTTTGTTTCTGTTGATAAGAATTCCCTATCACTAACACAACCCAGATCTAGTATGCTGTTTGCTGCTCTGGGCTATCTTCATGCAATGCTGACACCCACTTAGTACCTTCTTCTACCAACTTCCAAACTTTTCTCTTCCATATCCTCTTCCATTGGAACAACAACTGGAACAACAATGAACACTACTATCCCTGGGAAGGACATGCCAACCAATGGCCCATGGCATCACTTACCATCCCTATAATTCCTTTCTCCAAAGCACACCTCTAGGACCACTCCACCCTCACATGTGTTGTCTTCCTTTGTTAGAATATAAACTCCTTGAAGACAAGGATTGTCATAATGTATTTGTAACTTCAACATTTAGCACTGTGCCTGGCATATAGTAAGCATTTAATAATTTTTGACTCATTCATTTATCATTTATGTATTCAATATTTTCCTATATACCCTATATATGTTTTATTTATCACAAAATATTTCAGATTGTGAACATTTTGAGGTGAATAAATTTCTCCTCTTTCAAAATGATCAGGACTGTTTTCATCATTGAAAATTTTCAACTAACAGTTAACTTTCAACAATAAAGTTCTTATTATGAAAGAAATATCTGAAATAAGTCTACCTTTTAAACAGAGAGCAGTTGGGTTACAAACTTTGCATGATAGCATCCAATATAAAATATGTGGACATAACAATTATGGACCATCTGTTAAACTGGCAACTTGCTTGTACAGGAATGAAATTTCAATTAAGTTTTATTATCAAGAAGTGTAAATGACGGATCCCATATGAAACTCCATAGCCAGTAAACTGTCTAAATAAAGAGTGGGATGTCATATAGTTAATGAGTTGGATCGCACTCTCTGATTACATACTTTGTAAATAATGCACTCCCTTCACCAGCTCTTGGAAATAAGCGGTGGCTGAAGGGCGTTGGTTGTTTTCAACAAAATGCCCAAAGAGAAGGTAAATTGGCATGGATTATACAGTTACTATGTGACTCACCACTTCAGTTTAGGACATTAAAATTACATCATGCATGAGAAGCAAGAATAAATGAGAAAAAGAAAAACTAAAAAGGAAGCATTTAATCAAAAATATCTAAAATGATGAACCTAGATTTGCTAGGACCCTGGAACTCATCCTAAAGGCTTTTAGCAAAGGAATTCATGCTATAACCCAAGGATAGCAAGGTGGTATAGACTGCTAGATTTTTGAGTTAGTAAGTCTTGAGTTTGAATTTTGCCTCAGACATTATTGCCTGGATATGTAACTTGGGCAAATTACTTGTCTACCTCAGTTTTGCAGAATGTGGTAGAGCCAGTTGGAAGAGCTGTGTTGGAAGACAGACAAATCAGGGCTTGATTTGTTGTTTTTTTAATTGTCCAGACTTAAGAAATGGTAATAATGCAATGTAGATTAAACCTAAAAGTGTGCCATATGTTTATTCCTCCTCCCCCAAGAGTTGGTTGTTAAACAGTTATCATCACATCCCTGCTCAATTTCCTTATCTGTAAAATGGGTATAACCATCGCACCTACCTCCCAAGTTGGTAATGAGGATAAAATGAGCTCATATATGTAAATCATTCTCTATTTATGTTAGCTATTAGTAATGATGTAGGAATTCTGCCCTTTTGAATGGTCTCAGGACAAAGTGAGATTGTTTTATTATTATGAGCAAGTTTCAGAAAAAGGACCTGGATTATTAATGGGACACCAAGACAGTCCTTTAGCCTTTTGCTTGAGCCCTGATGAACAAGCTCCTCATTTCCTAATCTGTCACAGTCATTGATATCTATTATAGCTAGGGATATTGAAGAAAGGAGATACTGCACCCAATCACTCATATGATAGTGCAGACTTGCCGAAAAGGAATCTAATTCTCATTCCCCTAAAACAGCTAAAAATAATCCAAAGCCATTTCTCTGGCACTCTGGTATACACCCTATAATTAATTAGAGCTCCGATTCAAGGCAGAAGACACACTCCTGCAGCTGCTGACCCATGAAAGTTGTTGCTAAGCCTTTCCAGGGCCTCAGCTGAGGAACCTCTGTCTGATTTTTAACAGCCAGGGTGCTACAGACTCCAAAAGCCCCTGGGAAACAGATTAAACTACTTTCCTTTTTCTTAGGCTGGCTGCACTCAAGAAACATTTATTAAACACCAATTCTTTATGGGTCTCAGCACGTGCTAAGTGTTGAGGATACAAATAAAATGAAGGAAATGATCCCTATTAAAAAGCTTACATGCTAACAGAGGAAATAGCAAGTACAAATATAAATATATACTAAATAAATATAAATAAATTCTTCCTGTAACATCTGTTCCTACTTATATAAGGGCTTCATATCTTGGAAAGTAAATTCCTTAATCACATTACCTGTAGGTTAGTTATTTTTTTATTTAATTTTAAACTTTTTGATATTTTATTTTCCCAATTACATGGAATGACAATTTTCAGCATAAGTTACCCAAAATTATAATATCCAAACTGTTTCTCTTGCTTCCTTCCCTCCTCCCTTCCTGAGATGGTGAGTATTTGCTCTGGGAAATACATGTATTATCATGGAAAATCTACTTCCATATTTGTCATTTTTGTGAGATAATACTCATATAAACAAAAACCCCCAAATAAAAATACAAACCAAAGTGAATAATAGTATCTTTGATCTGCACTCCAAATCCAACAGTTTTTTTCTCTGGAGGTGGATAGTAGGTGTCATTATTAACTCCATTTTGAAGGTGAAAAAAGGTGAAGCTGAGATGTACCTAGCTCATAGATGACCAGGATAATTTCAGAAAAAGCTGGAAAAGACCTACAGGAACTGTTGCAGACTGAAATAAGCAGAACCAAGTGAACACTGTACATAGGAACAGTAATATTGTCCAATGTTCAACTGTAATAGTCTTTAGCTACTCTCAGCAATATAGTCATCCAGGACAATTCTAAAGGACTTAGGACAAATCATTCCTAGATTGACAAAGTTAAAGGAGATGAATGGGCAGTTTTTATTTGAAGAAATCAAAGCTATCACTAATCATATGAAAAAATGTTCTAAATCACTCTTGATTAAAGAAATGCACGTTAAAACAATTCTGAGGCACTATCTCATACTTATCAGATTAGCTAATATGACATTAAAGGAAAATGATAAATGCTGGAAAGTATATGGCAGAAGTGGGATACTAATTCATTGCTGGTGGAATTGTAAACTGACTGAACCATTCTGGAGGACATAGAGTCATATGAAGATAAAATTATATATATATATGTATACATACATATATGTATAATGAGTAGTAGAGAGTAGAGAGAACTTTACAAATATCAAAGTGCTACATAAATGTTAGCTATTATCATTATTTCAGATTTTTTTGGAGTGTTATTTTGCCTTTTAAAATAATGTCATGAAACTAGTACCAAGATTTACAATGCTTCTCCTTTTTTGAGGCTTTGTATTAATTCATAATACTAGATGTTGTGGTTTTAAGGGACGTACAAACAATGTGGCAGAAAGAGCAGTAGAGGGGTGAGATTCAGGAGGAGACAGGAGTTCTAACTTCAATTCCTTGTTCTTCTGCCATATGATCTTAAGCAAATCTTACCTTTTTCTCCTCCATTTTCTTTATGTGAGGCAGTATGGTACAGCAAAGTCAGAGCTCTAATTCTGAAGTCAGAAGCCCTGGCTTCAAATTCCTTTTCTTTAACTTACCACTTGTATGGCTGGGCAAGCCACTCAATTCTCTTGGGTGACAATTCCTAATTAGGGAATTTGAGGTTAAAATAGATGACATACCCTCTGAATTAAGATCTCTCATCCATAAAATGAAAGAGAGGGAGGTGGGATATACTACACTACCTGTGCTATCATTATTCCTGCCTGGGGTTGTTTATTAACAGATCCCAACAAAGAGTTGTTCCAAATTGGCTGTTGGATGGTATCTTTCAAGGAAAGAGGATAAAAACATTAAGTACCCAATGAGTTTAAATATTGGATTTATATTGTTATGTTTTCTTAGTCATGTCTTCATTTGGAGTTTTCTTGGCAAAGACACTAGTGTAATTTGCCATTTCCTTCTCCAACTCATTTCAGACATAAGGAACTGATATAATCATGGTGAAGTGGCTTGCCCATGGTCACAAATCTAGTAAGTGCTCAGGAAGGTGAATCTTCCTGACTCCAAACCCAGCTCTCTATCCACCGCACCACTTAACTAGATATTATTAGAAACCTATGGAAGAAGAGCCTAGCTGGATTTCATTATTTCACCAACAGTACCTTGGAACTACCTGCCGTTTTTTAATGTCATCTGGAGAAAATAGTTAGATATATGAACTATATAAAAGCATTGGTATACTAAATGACACCATTGTTTTTGGAAAGACACTAGAAGAACATGAAGAGAGACTAGTGGCAATAGTTAATTTGCTTAGAGAATGCTAGTCTGAAGCTGTCACTGGACAAATGCCAGCAAAGTTCATGTCAAGTATGTGTGTCAAAGAATGAGCAATCACCCAAGAAAGGGAGAAGCATCTCCCCAAAGACTACATTTAAAGAAATTTTAAAACTTTCAAAGGATTTGATAGCTATTATAAAAAATTCATAGAAACTATGTTTCTATTCCTACACAACTAAATAATATAATCTGTGACTGATGGAAAACAGCTAGAAGCATAAGGTAAGAAAAGTCACTTTGTCCTTAATCTTTGAAACTTCTTAAAGGATATTGGTCTGATGAATAATTTTAATTATATTAAAATTTGAAAGATTTTGTACAAACAAAACCAATGCAACCAAAATTAGAAGGGAAGCAACAAATCGGAAAAAGTTTTTGTAACAGAAACCTCTGACAAAGGTCTAATTTCTCAAATTTGTAAGGAGCTAAGTTGATTGCACAAAAAATCAAACCATTCCTCAATTGACAAATGGTCAAGGGACACAAATAGGTAGTTTTCAGATAAAGAAATAAAAACTATCAATAAATACATTTAAAAAGTATTCTAAATCACTCATAATTAGAGAAATGCAGATCAAAATAATGCTGAGGTATACCACCTCATGCCTAGCAGATTGGCTATTATCATAGTAAAGGAAAATAATAAAAATTAAAGGGGTTGTGGCAAAATTGGGACACTAATGTGTTGCTGATGTAATTATGAATTGATCCAACCATTCTGGAAGGCAATTTGGAACTATGCCCAAAGGGCTTTAAAATAATGCATACCCTTTGATCCAGCAACGCCACTACTAGGTTTATATCCTAAAGAGATAATAAGGAAAAATGTTTGTTCAAAAATTCATAGTTGCACTCTGTGGTGGCAAAAAATTGGAAAAAAGGGGATGTCTGTCCCTCAATTGGGGAATGGCTGAACAATTTGTGGTATATAACGGTGATGGAATACTATTGTGTTGTAAGAAATGATGAACTGGAGGATTTCTATATGAACTAGGAGAACCTCCAGGAATTGATGCAGAGTGAAAGGAGCAGAACCACGAGAATATTATACAAAAAAGTGAAACACTGTGGAATGATACAATAGAATGGACTTTGCTTCTACAAGACAAGACCAAGGAACTTATGAGAAAGAATGCCATCCATATCCAGAGGAAAAAACTGCGGGAGTAGAAACAAAGAAGAAAAACAAATGACTTATCATTTGTTTATATGGATATATGGGGTTTTGGTTTTAAAAGATTGCTCTATTGCAAAAATGAATAATAGGGAAATAGGTATGTCTCAAAATTTGTATAACCCAGTGGAAATGCTTATTGAATCTGGGAGGAAAAGAATATAAAATATGTAAATACAGAAATATATTTTTAAAATATATTTTTTAAAAAGGATATTAGTCTGGCAAAATTGTATAAGCATTTGAAGATTAGTTCTACTCTATCACATATGTATCAGTGTTAGTTCATGAAGACTCTGCTAAACCCCTTGTCCTAAATAAAGATATTAACCTAAAGGACTTGGGAAGAATTCTATGCCAGACAAGTAATCAAAATCTGAAAATAATTATGTTTGTCAATGGAGAATATACTGTCTGAGATTTAATACTCCTTGCACAAATTGAATGGAGGGAGGTAATAAGTGCCTACTATGTGCCAAACACTGTGCTTTGGAGTGCTTGCCTTGAAATGGACTTTCACTGAAGGATTTAGACCATATGTATGGAGCAAAATTTTGAGTATGGACTCACAGAAATCTACTGACCTATATTTTGACTGGTGTTAGATGGGATACTGCATGCCAAAGATGGGTAGCAATACTTGCTAAAATGATTGCAGTCCATGATTCCAGGACTACTGTAGAAAGATTAGCACTTCCTTGCCAAAAAGAAGGAAGATAAAGGAATAATGTTGTCACATCACATGATGAAAACAGGTTAAAATGTATGGAAATTCTTCTGGAATGATAGATATTTTACAGAGCAACAAAAAATCTAACAATAAGTATACTTTATTGGAATTACCTAACATAAATAATATCATTTTATTGTTAAATGCAATTTATGAAGTGACTCTGATACAAGAGTAGATTCAAAGTACTTCCAGGAATGGCACTTATACAGAAACTATGCCAAAAAAAAGCTTTGAACAAATGGCTGAATAATATAGTTTTTCCCCAACATTTTCTTTTCCCAATTACTTGTAATAATAATTTTCAACATATGTTTTCTGAAATTATAGATTGAAATTGTCTACATCCCTTCCCTCCCACTTTCCTGACATGGTAAGCAATTTGATCTGGGTTATTTATGTGTAGTCATGCAAAACACATCTCCATATTGGTCATTGTTGTGAAAGAATACTTACATAAAACAAAAACCTAAAAATAAAAACACAAATTAACTAAAGCGAAAACTAGTATACTTTGATCTGCATTCCAACTCCAATGGTGCTTTCTTCAGAGGTGGATAACATTCTTTGTCAGAAGTCCTTCAGAATTGTCCTGGATCATTGTTTTGCTAATAATAGCTAAGTCTTTCACAGTGGATCATCATATAATATTGCTGTTACTGTGGACAGAGTTGTAGTTCTGCTTATTTCACTCTGTATCAGTTCACATATATCTTTCCCAAGTTTTTTTTTCCTGAAATCATCCTACTCATCATTTCTTTTGGTACAGTAGTGTTCCATCACAATCCAATGCCTCAGTTTGTTCAGCTGTTCCCCAACTGACGGACATCCCCTCAATTTCCAATTCTTTGCTATCACAAAAAGAGCAGCTTTAAATATTTTTGTACAAATATGTCCCTTTCCCTTTTTTGAATCTTTTTGGTATACAGATCTAGTAGCATTATTGCTGGATTAAAGGGTATGTACAGTTTTATAGTCCTTTAGGCATAGTTCCAAAGCGCCCTTCAGAATGGTTAGGTTGGTTCACAACTCTACCAGCAATGCATTGGTACACCACTTTTGCCACATTCTTCCCAGTATTTATCATTTTCCTTTACTGTCATAATGTTTAATCTGACATGTGTGAGGTAGTACCTTTGAGTTGTCTTAATTTGCATTTCTCTAATCAAGAGTGTTTTAGAACATTTCTGACAGGATTATTGATAACTTTCTACATTTGAATATTGATTTCTTTATTTGAAAACTGCTTATTTATCTCCTTTGACCATTTGTCAATTGGGCAATGACTTGTATTCATATAAATTTGATTCAATTCTCTACATATTTGAGAAATGAGGCCTTTATCAGAGAAATTTTCTGTAAAAATTTTTTCCACTTTCTTATTTCCCTTCTCATGTAGCTTTTCTTACAAGAGTCAAGGGTGGGGATTGGGGTAAAATACCCATATAAGAAGACACCACTGCCACAAAAAGTATAGAAAGGTCAACTTTAAGAAGTCCAGACTTACTGATTACTAGAGATTTTGCAAGGAAGTATTAGAAGCTGTGCAATACATTGCTGCAGGTGGCAAATTTAGCATCCACCAAGACAACCTGGTGGCTACAATTATACATCTTTAACAAGATAATGACTCATCACGTTACAAATACAGAACTTAAAACATCCCTGTCAACTCAACAAATAAATTATATTGACACCAGAACCTTATCACTGAAAAAATCTTGCCCACAATCACCTGGACTTAATATTGATCAATGGAAATTAAAGAACAATGTGTTTTAGATATCACCAAATCAAATACTTGTAAACTCCTTTCCAAGTTGCATTGGATAAAATATGTATATATATATATATATATATATATATATATATGAGAAGAAATCAAAATGATGTAAGAATAGAATGAAATATGCATCATTTTCTTCATTCTGTCTCCTACGCAAGTTGCCTCAAGATACTTTCAGTGAGATTATAGAAGATGACTTTACCCCACCAAAGTTTTATTTTAATTATAAAAAAGCAGTTATCCTTCCAATAAGGTACAATAAACTACAGAGTATTAAATGTAAAAGAATAACAGCAAGATAGCAACCTGTTCCTGGATTGTTTCTATGTGAACTGCATCAAAAAGATGAGAAATTTCTTACAAAAAAATAATGACTGTGGAACACATGAGCCACATGAAATCTGTAATTCTTGACTAAAATTCTTCAAAGTGGCATGTGAATTTTAAGCCAATCACTCTACAATTTCCTTTCAGATATAATAACGGAATATACCATTTTTATCAGATCTAGAGGGCAAAGATGAGAATGTCAATGACTTTAAACAATGCATATATAACTTATTCCACTTTTCAAAACCTATATAACTTCAAACCTATATAGTAAAATGATATATTGGCTGAGAAACAAAAAGTATGTGCCAGAAAGTTACAGGGACCTAAAGAGCAATCTGTTTATTACTCATGTGGTAATGATTGAACAAGCTACTCTAAAGCATATTTGTATTGTCTTTATTGATTATTGGAAAGCCTTTGCCTTAATTATACACTGATAACTTATTCATGTACCACAAATATATGATAGACTCAAGTATAGTGACAATGCTAGTGTAGTTGATGCCCACATGGAAAAACATCGCCTATTGAAAACATACCATCTGGTATTTTTTAAAGAGATGGTTTAAGTCCATTATGATTCTGCCTAGTCTTAAATCCATTATTATCTCTTCTGAATAGAAATATGCTTTCCACATTAAAAAGAGAATTTAACAAAAGCAACTTATTGATCATTTGATTGACATGGATGACATTAAGCTCTGTGACTCCAATGAAAAGTACGTCCCCTTCATCTAATGGAACATTTTTTCTAATGAAATCAAGATGCCATTTGAACTTTCTAAGTGTAAAATTCCCAATATATACTATGAAAAATCATAGACTGAAGGCTTTGAGCTTGAATCTAGACACCAAATTGAACCATAGATGAAGGGAATGCTTGGAAATACTGCTTATGGTCTTCCATAACTGAGTGCAAAGCTATCAAGGAGAAAACAAGCTAAATAATAAGAGACTTACTGACATCCTGAAATCAAAGCTGAATGGGAAGAACATTTAAAGCAATCAACTTCTACACAACACCAGTTTTACTACATGCCTTTAGAACCATTCAATGGTTCTAAACAATTTGGAAAGAATCCTAAAAGAAATTCACACAAAATTAACAAAATACAAGATCCATCACCCTAAAGCACTTGTAGAAAGATTAACACTTCTTTGCCCCTAAAGTGGAAAAAATGTTGATGGATATTTTCAGTGTGTGTGGCAAATACATTTTAAGAAATCTTACAAAAATATATTTGGAATAAGCAGACATCAGACATCATTACTCCAAACAATAGTAAAGGTTGATAAAAGGTACATGTTTGATTCACTCTTCACAAAATCATAAGATTGGTTGAATAAAACTGAAAGTGGTTAACATCTAGATAGAGCCTACAAACAGATAAGAAAGGAAATCCAGACATTATTCTATTCCTGGCTTTACTGACTTTCTGGACTTTGCCACCATGCCTCAGCTGCCTTCTGACCCTGGAAAGATCCCTCATTTCCTATACCTTTTCACCCTGGAATCTCTCTGACACTGTGGCCCCCTTTTTCCCTTTGTTGAGCTCTTCCCAGAGGCATTATTTTGAGGAAAGACCAAGCCATTTCTTCCCTGGCTCTGCTTCTAACTTTCTGGACTTCACCACCATGCCTCCATATGCATTATTTCCCTCTCCTCTCCCTTTTCAGCTCCTTTTTTTGGTAGTCTTCCTTCATTAGGATGTAAGTTGCTTGAGGGCAGAAATTATCTTTGTTCTTGTATTTATATCCTCAACACTTAGCACTGTGCTCCACGCATAGTAATAAATGCTTGTTGTTGATTGCATATATGACTTCCTGATATTCATATGAATTTTGCCAATAGCACATTGACAACTAAACATTGAATAAATGACTTGGTCATGAGATTTGTTTATTAAAACAGAAAAGTTCATGATTTCAATTCAGGAACTCTAAATTCACCAACTGAAATTATAGAAGTTATTAAATCAACCTAGGTTTATTGACCAATGCAAATTTTATAAGGACATGAGAGAAATGCAACATACCACTGCAGACTGCAACAATTTTAGTCCCTCATGATCAACTAATATGATATGACCTGGTGGCTCAAAGCTTGCTCTCTTTCATAAACTGACAGATGATAAGTCCCCAACTACAAAACAGACATCAGAATGATCCCTGAGAATCCCAGAGATAGGCTGCACTAAACTGAAAAATTCTCATAGACTGAACACACAATCCTGGATATTATTTTTATCCTTATAAGCTTAATAATGATGTTGTCATAGATGTTGTTATACCAAATACTTAAAATCTCAGAACAAAAAAAAATTTAAAGCTTTAAAAATATGGAAATCTAGAAGACCAAAATCATAAGGAACAAAATTGGATACACATCATCCCTATCATCCTGTCTGCTATTGACATTATACTAATGATACTTTCAGTGGGCTAAGAGAAAATCTCCCATCTTAACATTTTTATTTAACCAGAGAAGCATTATTTTACCCACAGTCCATATATGATATATAAAAACATGATAGCAGGACAGCAACATGTCCCAGGTCTATTTCTCTCTCAACTCCACTGGATGAGATGAAAACCAGATAATAAAAATTGTAATGCTTTAGTTTCCAAGTCTCTAGTTTCTCTACTTCTCTAATCCATTCTCCTCACAGGTGCCAAAATCATATTTCCAAGGCTCAAATTTGATGATGAAACTCTTTCCTGTTCAGAACCTTGATACATTCTTATTGCCTTTGGAGTAAAATACAAATTCCATAATCTGGCTCCAATTTACCTTTTTAATCTCATTTCACATTATTCCCTTTCATACAGTTCAGTCACTTAATAAATGTTTGTTGGATAGGTGAGATCCTTCTTTTAAATCCAAATTAGGTTCTTCTTCCTCCCTAATGTCTACTCTTATTCACACCACTCACTCCCATCCCCACCCTAAACACACCCCTCACCCAAACTACCCCAAAACCCCACTGGAAGTGATTCTCTGTATCTTGGAACTCTCTTACTATTCTACTGAATCTCTTCTTAGCATTTAACTGTATTTTAATTTGTTTTATGGGGCAGCTAGGTGGTGAAGTAAGTTATGTGACTCTGGGCAAGTCATTTACCTTCGTTGACCTCACCACTGTAAAATGAGCTGGAAAAAGAAATGGAAAACCATTCCAGTATCTTCACGAAGAAAAACCCCAAATGGGGTCATGAAGAGTTAGGCAGAAAACTGAATGACAAAACTTGCTTTGTATTATTTATGTATATTTGCACTGCCCCTCTCTCACTGGATTTTAAACTTCTTCGGGGCAGATATAATGATGTCTTTTTTATTACACTTAACACACATGAAGGCTTTGTCTGCTGAATCTCATTGAATAAAATGGCTCTTATCTTTGAAAAGTAGAAGGAAGATGTTTTAGCCTTTGTGAGAGACTGGTTAAATTCTTGTTGGCTGGTTGATTGCTTTATGCTGTCATCTAGAAATGCTGATGGAAGCCTATGTTTGGTCCCTAAAGTTAGCTGGTATAGGAAGGACAAAGGCCCTTGCCTAGACCTTCAAAGATGAGTCAGATTTCAAGCCAGAGAGTTGGAAAATTTTGTTAAACCCTCTAATTCTTTCTTAAGGCTACTTATAATCATTGAAAAATAAGCCATTAGGACCAAGGGACCCCTTAATTAT
The DNA here is from genome assembly GCF_016433145.1 of Gracilinanus agilis. Classification (NCBI taxonomy): domain Eukaryota; kingdom Metazoa; phylum Chordata; class Mammalia; order Didelphimorphia; family Didelphidae; genus Gracilinanus; species Gracilinanus agilis. The sequence goes on along the minus strand of NC_058133.1, from coordinate 155,069,540 downwards.
TGAATTTTTCTTTTCTTTCTCTCACCTCTAATGATTGATGTTCTGAATGATAAATCTGCAGATTTCCTACTTCTTTTATAATTGATGACAGAATAAAGCAAATCCTGGCAACATTAGAGAGCATCACCCTAGTTTATTGTGGGTATCCATCATTGTATAAAGCCAACTTAATAGTGTACTGTGGATGCCAAATTGTCTGTTCTCCAGATTTGCTCAGAATTTCCCATCTGCTCACACAATGGCCAGAAGACTTTAGCATTCCTAGATACAGAATAATGCTTTAAGCAGCCTGAAGGATTCAATTCAACCAAGTTATTTTTTAATAAGGTTAAATATATGTCCTCTTTGTGTCACGATGTCATTAGTCAAAAAAATGGACGTTTCGTTCTTCTGGTCTCTCATGTTCGTGATCATGACCGGAATATGAGGTATTTCATGAATCTCATTACCTGATTGGATCAATTAGCCCAGCAGCGTTTCCATGATGTTTGATGCTATCTATCTCATAAACAGCATTTCTTATCTTCAACCATCTCAATATATTTTGAAGCAGATTGTTATTGACTTTCTACGTATTAAACCCTAAGCACTTGGGATTTTGAACACTATTGTCTATCTGTGAGAACTACCTGTCCTTATGTCTTGGAGGTCCAGGAGAGAAACTATTGCTTTCATGTTGCATCAGTAATTGTACTAAGAAAAGGAAAGTATTGTTATTATTGGAAATTCCTCAAATTCCACCTTTCCTTGATTTTTAAATTTTTCTATCCCTGTTGATGAAATCTAAAAACTATCTGGTGACAAAATGTGGATATATGTAATGCTTTATGTATTTAGTGTTTAATACATGATTTTATGTATAATATCTTGTGTATGTGTGTACATATATAAATAAAAAATTGGGGGGATTTTGGAAAATAAACTGGTGACCTCTTCTTCACTCTCTGTCATTGGAGAGACCACCAGCCATGACCTGGTACTTGATGAAAACCAGCATATATTGTTTATGTTCCCTTTTTTCAGGGAATGAATATTTTCACTTCCTTGATCCTTGTATTTTAAAAATAGTTTGCATATTATTAAAAACACACCACTGTGGAACTGGAAGCTGGATCTGGATGTCAGCATAAATTATGGATGAAAGCATCACTAACAGAAGTTAATAGAATTCACTAGATAGCTTTATGTCTATCTACCTCTCACAGGGTGTACATATGTAGTTATTTTGCTTTGCATTGCTTTCCTAAAGATATTCAGCACACACAGGAACATGGATCCAGGGAACTAGGAATATGAGGGTGGGGAAGGAGCACATATCATGGAGAGGAAAACATTGTTTTCACAATTATCACAGTCATCATCTCTTATGATGTTCCCTAAATGCTTTCCTAATGCATGTCACGGACTTGTGTCTGGGGACTTGTAGGATTTTTTTTCTCCGAGAGACATGGTCCATGGGGAGAGGCATTTAATTACCCATAACCAGATTTCACCAAAGGCTATAGAAAAAAGCTACTTGGGAAGTATGCTAGATTTTCTCACTAATACTAATTCAATGGGCAAGGGAGGCCAACAAGTTTAGCATGTTGCATTTTGCTGTGCTGGTACTATTCTACAAGCCTGCTTCTGATCATGCATAATAGAGCTATCCTTCCCTGCCACATTAGAGCAGGGCAAGTATCCTCTGAATATGTCTTGTCAGTTTATTGTGTAGTAAGTAAATGCTTTTAAATATGTAATATATTAATACTAGTCTGCCCAAAGTGGCAGACATACAAGCCATTCCTGAAGACAAAAGCTCATTTTCTTCCCTTCTGGGAAGCAAAACTAAAACTTCCAGGGAGTCACTTCCTTACCTGGCTTCCATATGTCCTTTAATACGTGCTGTCTTTGTTTCTTTTATCTTTTTGTTTTTATTCTTTTCTCATCTTAGGTGAATAAGTATCTGAGATGAAACAGACCAAATTTTGACTGTATACGCTTCTAAAGATTGGAAGAGCCATCAGAGATCTGTTGGTTAGTCACCTTTTAGCCACAGTTGCTGAATAGAATGAGGAGTGAGGAGACCATGCATCCATCTCCAGAGTGACCTGCTTAACCCAGACCTACTCAGCTCTGCTGAGAGAGGGAGTGTCTTGCCCATTGGCTATACCACACCAAATAGTGCTATTTTTAGGATAGGAACCCTTCCAATGGGATAAAAGGGTTCCCAGGGCCAGGAAGTAGTCTCTCAGTTGGGAAGAAGGGCAATATTTTGTGGCAATCACTTTAAATTTGAGTTCACTCTCCCCAGAAACTGATTGGAAGTTTTAGAGAGAAGATTGTACCTTCTAATTTGAAGGGATATTTGGCTTTACTTGCTATATCATCTCAATATATATCTCTCCGTAAAAGTTAGTTGGTTAATTGACATTTGGGAGTTGTTAACTGGTTAAATGATATAAAAGGGAATACACTGAATGGGACAGTGAATAAAAGCGGTTAGAATTCTCAGTCCCTCAGGGTTACTCCTAGGGCCCTGAGGGGAGCAGTAGTCAGCAGTCCTCTAGGAACCTACCTTCTTAGGACAAGCATGAATTGGGAGGTAGAGCCTAGAGCCTGGGCTTCACTAAAATGTATTTGTGATGCCATTGATATTCAAGTTCCTTCCAATGATGCAGACTGAGAATCTATCTATTCTGTGCCATGTTTTCCCATGTCTTCTGCAAGTTTGTCATAATGTGTCCATTCAGTGTACTGGCACTGTTTTTTTTTCGACATTATGAAAATACCAGTGAGGTACACATTCTCTTAGTTATCCCTTTCTGCTGACACATGACTAGCCCATATTCTTTTGGGGGAGGGCAGTTGGGGAGGAAGAGAGAGACACACATACAGAAAGGCTGGGAAGGAAGAGAAAGAGAGAAGCTTTCTCTGGAACTTCTATAAGCTGTCCACTTCACCTAGACAACAGTCATTCTTTAACCACTTGATTTTTACTGTATGTATTACTGAATGTATAGTTAGATTTAAATTCTTTTTTCAAAACCTTACCTTCCATTTTAGAATCAATACTATATATTGGTTCCAAGACAGAAGAGTTGTGAGGGCTAGGCAATGGGGGATAAGTGACTTGTCCTGAGTCACACAGCTAGAAAGTATCTGATGCCATATTTTTGAACTTAGAACCTCTCATCTCTAGGCCTGGCTTTCAATCCACTGAGCCACCTTACTGCTCCCCCTCCCCAATTAAATTCTTTTGAGGTTAATTATGAGACTAACCTTGGAGAGTATGCCATGATATATATTGTTATTGTTTAATTATTTTCAGTCATTTCTGATTTTTCATGACCCCATTTGTGGTTTTCTTGGCAAAGATATTGTAATGATTTGCCATTTCCTTTTCTGGCTTATTTTACAGATGAGGAAACTGAGGCAGAGCTGAGTGATTTGCCTAAAGTCACATATAGTAAGTATCTGAGGCCAGGTTTGAATCCAAGAAGATGAGTCTTCTTAATTCCTGGTCTGATACTCAATTCACTGTGAGAACTGAAGCAGGTTGGGTAATGTGTAGACACACACAAATACATATTATCTTATAGGTGAAAAACTTACAATAAGTTATTTGCATAAAATATCCTTTGGATAGGGGCCAGGATAAATCCTCTTTGTACTGAATTCCATTTTATAATGAATAATGTTATGTTGATGTTACAATGTAACTTTTATATGTAAAGAGCTATAAATGTTTAACTTAGTAGTTTTTGTAAAAGTAAATATACTGGGCAAACATAGTAAGCTCAAACAGAAACACTAATGTAAGTTAATTCCCTGTCTCCTCTTTCCTGACACTTTTACCAGAAATGGTTAGACAACAGTTTGAAGTTGGAGAGGCAGGGTAGTGAACTCTGAGCTTAATATGAGATTGTAACATGACAACCCCTCAAAAACCTAGCTTCACCTTAAAGTGAATTAATAGAGGTATAGCAGTGCCCAGGGAAAGGCAGGTAATGATATTCCTGCCCTCTGCCCTAATCAGAACACATATGGAGTATTGACATTAAGTTCTGGATGTCACCATTTCATGAGAAGATGGACAACCACCTGTGGATTATGGTGTGGTGAGTTCTCTTGTTTGGGTATGGGAAGGATGAAGTGTCCACTGAGGTCCCCTGCAATTGTAAATTTCGTTGAGTCTTTGAAATGTATAAACACAGAAAAATCTAGAGCTTACTTTCCATTGGACACATTTCATCTTGTTCATTCCTATTCAGCTTGACTGTTCCTGTGTTCACATTATTTCCCACTTGGCTATCCTCCTGGATTATATAATATTCTCTGGCTGCTCATAAAATCTCACACCCCATCTGTACCACCTGGCTATGGGGCCCCTCTCTCCACTGATTGAAGAGGGTGGGTGAACTTCTCCCAGATCCTTCATTTGACAAAGGTGCCCCTAGCACAGCCATCTCATCATTTCCCACCTCACTATGCTCCTCTGTACTTCTTCATGCCCCTGTGCCTCTCCCAAGATCCTCCTACCCCCTTTTCAGCTTATTTTTATGTTTTATGTACCTTTCCCTATTAGATTATGAACTTCTTGAGAACAGGGACTATTTTTTCTCTTTCCTTATATCCCCAGAGCTTAGCACACTGCCTAACCCATAGTATGTGCTTGGCTTACTTAGATTTATAGACATATAGAATATTTGAGGTAGAAGGAACCATAAATACAATCTAGTCTAACCTCCTACCTAATGCAAAACAAAAACAAACAAACAAACAAACAAACAAACAACAACAAAAAAAAACAACACTTCATCTCTAACTGATGAGCTTTGATACAGCTTTGGCTGGATTTCTTCTAGTGAAGTGGAACTCATTATTTCACAACGTACCCCATTTCATTTTGGGACATTTCATTTCATTATTGTTCTTTCTATTTATCCTGTTGTAATAATTCTGTATGTTGTTATCCTGATTCTGCTGAAGCAGTTCATAAAAGTGTTCCCATACTTCTCCAAATTCCTCATATTTGTTTTCTTTTATGGAATAGTAGTGTTCCATTACATTCAAGTGTCATGTCTGTTTAGTCATTTCCCAAACAATGGGCATATATTTTGTTTCTCATGTTCAAAGGAATATACTTTGAGGTATAAAAGATTTTATTTCTGACACTCCTTGGGAGTACTTACATACTTCCAAAGAGGCTCTTTAGGTCAAGTAATATGATTTTTTAGTCACTTTGTTATCATAATTTCACATTGCTTTTCATAGAGGTCAGACCAATTTATAGCTCCACCAATAGTATTTTAGTGTACCTGTCTTTCTGTAGCCTCCTATATACTATTTTTTTTCTAGGCCTCTTGTTCATAGTAGAATTTATTCACACACTAGAACCCTTTTCCCATCCACCAGCATCCATCAATAGACTAAGAACCTGACTGGAACCTGAGGTTCCTCTAATAGGCCCTGAAATATGAGCTATTGGAAAATGGGGAACATAGTGACCATCTCCACCCATCTGTACCTGACCTCTAGCCCATTTCTGTTTTTAAGACAAATTTTTCACATATAAGAGTGGCCAAGTTCTCCTTTGTTTACTCTGGTGGTGCTGAAAATAGCAACTACTAACAAATATTTTGCCCTGTAGGCAGCTTCTTACTGAGTTGCAGCTGTTGTCTCATCTAGTGAAAGTGCCAGCCCTAAGGGGAAACAGACACTTAATTAGGTTAGGGCGAGCTCCAAAAAATGCACATAGGCAAAGTGAGACCCACAATGCTTTCTCACCAGGGCCCTTGCTTGTGCTGTAAGAAGTAATTATCTCAAGCTGGGTTGGGCTACTGGTGATTTCTTTCTCTTTTGCTTCCTTCCTTTTTTTGCTTAATTTCTATGGCTGGAGAGCTTATTTAATCATTCAGGCAGAGAAGTTCTGCTCCAACCCTTCCATCATACAACCACCTCCAATATTAGGGCCAGGTGGAGGAAGTGCCATCGGGCATGCTGATCTTTTGATACAGGAAGCAGCACGTGCTGAGTGTGAACATCCTTTGGCATGCAAAGGGGACTATTATGAGAAAAAAAAAACATTTTAAGGCTGGCACAGAAGCGAAGGCAAGAGGTACAGAGCTGAAAGTGCATAGGATCTGTCAAGGATCTCCATATATATTGAGAGAGATCCTTGACAGATCATATATATATATATATACATATATATGTATAT